>NC_040044.1:5844576-6155997 GCF_003713205.1 Coffea eugenioides
CCTCAAACCATTTCAAACGAAAAGGGAAACAACAAGATCAAAATGTACTAAGTTGCAATATACAACAAAAGGATGTCATTCCCTTTACAAAAGATTATAACCTCTAAAAGTGCCAGTCCATGCTAGGGTAAGACTACGATCCCTATTTGTCGAGTGGAGTCAGATTTACCCCTACTCATAGAGTTTCTACTACTTGGGTCCCTTTTACAATCATTAGCATTAATCACTCCTTCTGGGACTCGACTGATTTTGCAGTGGATTTAGCAGGTTGTTGAGAATTTCCTTTTCCCTTAGAAGCTTTAGGACAATTCGAAAACTTATGCTCGGTACTACCGCAACACAGACATTTTCCTTGTTTTCTCCAGCACTCGGCCTCAGTGTGGTTAATCTGGCCACAGTATCCACAAGTTACGTGAGGAGTCATGGCTTGACCAGTTTGAGATTTTCCTTTTTGTTGACCTCGTCTACTCCGATTTCCTTTTGGCGGGGCTTTGCTTGATAGAGTTTCTCCGGGTTTTTCATGCATCTTCACTCCTCCAACCTCTTTTTCCATATTAAGGGGTTGGGTAGACTTCTCGGATGGTTTAGGGATATCACTTGGGTTACCCCTCTTTCTAGCGTGAAAAGTCTTAGATTGAGACTTAGCATTTTCTACCCTTTGTGCCTTATCCAAGGCATCTGTAAAAGTGGTAATCTGGGCAGCTGTTAGGGATTCTTGAATTTCTACATTTAATCCCTGAATAAACCTCCTTATTCTTTTCCGTTCAGTGAGTACAAGCTCAGGGGCAAATTTGGAAAGTTTGGTGAACCGCTTCTCGTACTCGGCCACACTTAATAACCCTTGTTTTAACTTAATAAAGTCGTCCTCCTTCTTTTCTTGTATAATTGGCGGGAGGAACTTGACATTAAACTCCCTCTCAAAGTTTACCCAAGTCCAAGGGATTTGTTCTCTTTCCCACTTTGCACTAACAACATTCCACCACGAGCGTGTCGTCCCTTCAAATTGGAAAACAACAAAATTCACTTGCCTTTTCTCGGTATAATCTAAAGCAGCAAAAATATCAACCATCCTTTCAAACCAATTTTTTGCTACTTCGGGATCAGACCCTCCATGGAACTTAGGGGGAGCGAACTTCAAGAATCGCTCGAGAGCTCTATTCTCACCCCTCTCTTGATTCCTAGGTTGATCGGCTGGTTCAGGTCCCTGACGCTCAGCTAAGCGCTCGAGAATATCGGTCATGCGGTTAATGGCCGTAGCCACTTGGTCACCCTCTTCGTTTCTAGGGTTTTGGTTTGGTCCAATCGCGGACCCCTCACCTCTCTCGGGAGTGCGGGGTTGCCGAAACCCATGCCCACGCCCCCGTCCACGTCCTCGCCGATTCATTTAGTAAGCTTCTAAATGCATAATAGAAGTAGAAAGTATAAGCATGTGAATCGAAAAACAGGTACACATTGCACGAACACTTTAAATCAAAGCATAGTTATTTGCATAAGCTAGAAGTCATGTCACATGCCAATATGCATACAACGAGTTAATAGTATCAAATACAGGTCATAGGCAACTAGGTGCCACAAATATAGTACTTGCAGACAAAATACAAAAGGCCTCACGGCGAGCACCACCCCTACTATACTAGGCAGGATCAAAAGAAAAACCATAAGCCTAATTAGGGACAAAACTAGAACAATCCATGATACCAAGCCACATCATTCAAATGATTATAAAGTTCAAATTGCATCTAAAAGCTTGAGCTATTTCCTAAATTCTCAGCCTCCTCGCTAGATTCAAGGTGAAAGTTCTTGTACAAGCTAGGGTAATAAGTCAAACCAAACGGAATACAAGGATATCTCATTTTCAAGTTCAAAGTGGAGCCCAAAATTGTTCAAATGGTTCAACTTTTCTTTCGAAATGTTCGACAAGCAAAAGAATGGGGAAAGCAAGGTTTCTAACCCTTAAACTCACTAGATGGCTATTTAGATTTTCTAATCTTGACCCACCTCCAACCTAACTTGAAGAGTAAAGTCTTATAGTGTTTTGTGAGCAAAAATGGTGCTACAACCTCAAGCACCAAAATCACGTTGCACTTAATACACAATCAAATCCCACAGTCCGGCATCCTAAACTTTTAGGTCTAGGATACTCTACAAAGATCTAAAACCTAAGCTCTGATACCAACTGTGACGCTCCACTTCTCTCGAGGGCGAACCCTAGGGTATCGGCGGGGCGCCTGCCCAACTCTCGACAGGACTCGGTACTAATTCAATTTACACTCAATAATAACCAATCGATACTAAAAATCGAAGAGATAAAGGAAGGTCAATTCCTCGATAAACGTTCAAGTCTTACATCATAATCTACCCAATTACTTTACATCCCCAAAATTTACAGCTTCCAAAATCAAATTCTAAACAAATACAATCACAATTCTAATCAAGTGAAGCATCAAGTAAGCTTCTCCAGAATTCCTCCCAATTCAGCTCCTGTTAAAGAAAAACAAATCTAACGGGGTGAGCGGATGCTCGTGAGGCCAAGAAAATATGCAAGGCAAGTAATTCAATAGCAATAGCACTTACACAATAGTGACAACTATAACATTCAAGAAATTCATAATTTATAACAAACCCCCTTGAGTAGGATGTAGGGGCTTTCAAGAGCTAAATCTTTGTTTACTTTGCTCCAAGTTCAATTCAATACCTTCTCGTGATGACACTCCGTCACCCGGGTAGATAATTAAATTCATAGCACTTTATGTATTTATGTTTCTGAGACGTGTAGACACCAAATTTTTAATTTAGTTTTATTTACTATTATTTATATTTATATTTTTCATTGGTTAAATATTAATTATTATTCATTTCTAGTCTCTCAGTTTTTATTTTAGACATTTTAGTATTAAATTTCAGAGAAAGAAAATTTCCACAAAAAAATTTTGTTTTAATCATTTTTGATTTTGTTTGTTCACTTAAATTAATTTTTGAAGGAAAAATACAAAAAAAAATAATAAGGAAAATGTGTGAATAGGTGTAAGCTTGCATGTGGGACAAGTGTCCCTTTGTGTCTTTGACAACACAACACCTAGAAGGTGAGGTGTTGGGACACTTGGTTGGTTTAGAAAATTTTGAGGGGACAAAAATAAAAAATAAAATAAAAAGATTGAGGGCTTTGGCCGGCTAGGGTATGGAAAAAAAAACCAAGCAAGAGGAGGGAAGGATCAGGTGTGACGGCTGGAAAGGAAAAGGGGTTTCTGGTGAGAAGAAAAAGAAAAAGAAAAAACAGCAATGAAGGAGAGCTAGAGGGAGAGAGTGGAAGAGAATCTGGGCAGTAAGGAGATTGGAAAGGGAGCTACGGAAAAATCAGAAAAAAAGAAAAGCGAGATAGGGAAACAGAGGGGAGTCTGGGGCTGAGTAGAGATAGAGAGAAAAGAAACCAGAAAGGGAGAGAGCAAACTGGGGAAGGAAGGGAGAATCTGATAGCGGCTGGAAGAAAGGGAGTGGTGGGTAGAGAAAGGGCAACCAAAGAGAAGAGGAGAGTTCTGTAGGTAGGAAGAGTAGGGCAAAACCGAGAGAAAAAGGGAGATTGGGAGAAGAAATTTTCGGGAGAGAAAAGGGAAAATCTGGGCGAAGGAAGTTGCGGGAAAAAACCAGAAAACTCCAGATTTTTGCGTTGCCTTCATCAGAGCCAGTAGGATGGAGCAACGACCTTCAACTCTAGTACTGCCTCAGAACTTGGCATCCCTGAAGTTCTTCTTTGGACCTCCAGCGCACCTTCCTACTTGGCGTTTTCCCCAGTTTGACAAGTTTTTATGCGAAAAAGGGTATCATACAACTCAAAGGTACGACTATTTTTTGATGAAAAATGTTTAGGTTCAAAAATTTTTCGTGGTCCATTTTCTCTCTTCTTTCATAATATTTTTGGAAACTTTTTTCTTAAAAAGAAATAGCTTGAAACATTTAAATGGCCTCTTCCTTTAATGGATGCCCTTGTATGATTCTGATGATACTTGGTGTCATGCATCTTTTTGCATTGCAGATGCTAGTTATTTTGACAAATGGAGTATCTAGATACTGTTCTAGATTGGATTCCAGGATTAGAAGGGTATACGCTTGAAGGATCTTCCAAGCCTTATTACGAACCACAAATCCCGATGATTTCATGGTGGAAATTCCGCCATGCAAGAAACTAAGAGAAGTTAGAAAGGCCTTCTGCCATCATTATAAAACACCTTTCAACAACTGGAAACATGATGTATTAGAATTGCACTTTTCATCTCATCTTCCTCCAATTTACACCATTGGACCACTACACTTTTGCTAAGAGAATCAATATGCATGATAAGTCTTTACAGATCTTCAATCAAATCTTCTGAAGGAAGAGCAGAATGTCTTGAAATGGCTTTGACTTGAAAGAATCCAACTCTGTGGTTTTATGTCACTTTGGAAGCATTGCTGTTATGACAACCTCGAGCGAATTAGTCGAATTGCTTTGGGGACTTGCTATAGCAAACAAAACTTTTTTGTGAATTTAAGGCCAGATCTTGTCTCAGGCAATTCAGCTATTCTGCCAAGTGAGTTTCTTGAAGAAAGCCAAAGAAAGAAAGTCATGTTTGCAGCTGGTGGCCCTGCAAGAGAAAGTTCTCTCAGCCCATCCCTGCTGTTTGGAGATTCTTAATCATAGTGGGTGGGAATTCCCCACAATCGAAAAGTATTAGTTTATGGGTGCCTATGATTGCTGGCCATTTTTTGCTGACCAACAAACTAATTGCTGGTTTGCTGCACTAAATGGGGGTATTGGATGGAGATAGACAATAATGTCAAGAGGAATTGAAGGTTTGAGGGCCTGTTAGCGAGGTTAATGCTGAAGAGAAGGGTAAGGAAATGAAGAAAAAGGCCATGGACGTGGAAAAAAATATGGCCAGAAACGGCCGTGACAGATTCTAACTTGAATCTTGAGTAATTTGATTCATGCAGTGCTTCTCATCAGTATTTGTTGATAGCATCAAGACCGTGAATTTATAGAGTTGTTGTTGGGCTCATTGAATTTGAGATTTGTTTAGAAGATTTCTTTTTAATTACTCACATACATGCCATGGTTCGTTTTTCAAAAAAATGCTTCTTGAGTTCTTTATTTCTTGTTTAATTTCCCATTGCTGAATCCGTTGCTTGCCTGCAATATTTCTATGCATAATTCGTAACTGGTTTGATGAATGTAACTTTCGGCATTTATATTTCCTAAACGTAGTTTGGACAAATATTACATACATGACTTGAGCTTCACTTGCCTACAAAGGTCGGATTTTTCTGAGAGAAAATGGCGCCCATCTCATTGACCAGAGTTCGAAGGTGCAAAGGCAATTTGATATGTGTTCATAGTATTTAAGAATTTACTTCGACCACTAAATGTATTTAAGAATTTACTTTTGGGCTCCTATTAACCAGTGTTTAACCAGATTTGATATTATTAGAAACATGCGTGTAGTTTTACTTGAATAAATGTGGAACATACGCCCATGTGCAGATGAGCTTTTATTTATCTGCGTTCTAGAAACTTTGCCTTGAGTACGTTAAGGCGCATTACGAACTTTGCCAGAAACTTCACGCCTTTGCCTTGAGTGCACAAATCCTCCTAACAGGAAGTAAATTACCTACTCAAGAGAATGTAAAATTTGTATATACCTACTCAGGAGAATGGGGGCTCAATGGGCAACTGTTATAATTTAATGCAAATTATATCTTTGGAATAGAAATATAATATTTATGGATTAATCTTATTTACATTGATAATGTATACATTAGCTGCTTTAAATGCATGATACATAATCTCAATTTAAATTTGAATACCAAATTTTTAATATGTTGCATGTATTTAGACCCGCTAATATATATGTTTTCAACATGGAAGAGACTTACTGAATATTTAACAACTCCCTACAATGATGATAATAATTACTTCCTCTGTCCCATTTAGATAACTTTGTTTTTCTTTCAGACAGTCCTAGTATTTCTTTCATACAGTTTAAGAAAAAGTAGTTAACTTTGTTAGAAAAACAAATTTAGATTGCTATTTTTCTAAACTACCCTTACATTAAATAGAGTACAACTTTATATTAATTATTCATAGAAACTTGAATTGATAGTCAAGAAAGAATTAATCCTCATTTTATATTGTTTCACATTAAATCTAAATGTATTAAATGGGATAGGTTAACAATCTACATTAAATAAGGTAGTTTATATTAATAACAATCTGCATTGAATAAGGGTATTTTAGAGAAATTAAAAAATAACTACATTTTTCAATTAGAAAGTGGACTACAATTTGGAACAGATGAAAAAAAAAAGGACTATCAAAGTAGGACGAATAGAGTATAAGATATTGTCCAAATGAGGGCCTTATGTGGTTTGGGCTACAACCGTCTTATGTCCAACCGCTAATATATATATGTCATTTGAGATTTACCGAATCATTAACAACTCCCTACAATGATAATAATTATAAGATATTATTGTCTAAGCCGAACATTATTTTCAAATTTTGCATTGCTGGCCAAGTGAGGGCCATATGTCGTTTGGGCTACATCCGTCTATGTCCATCCTATTCATAAAGAAAGCACAACCACCCAAAAAAAAAAAAGGACCTGTTTTGAGAGGTATGGTCCCAATTCGCCATCCAAGAAGAGAAGAATGAGGAGGCATGGTGGAGAAACAAATAATTAATCACGGGTCTGTCCAGGAAGGTGTTCATATTTTGAGAAAATAATACTCCCTCCGTCCCACTTTGATAGTTCTATTTCTTTTTTCACACAGTTTAAGAAAAAGTAGTTAACTTTGTTGGAAAAATAAATTTAGATTGCTATTTTTCTAAAATACCCTCACATTAAATATGGTACAACTTTATGGGAACTTGAATTCATGGTAAAAAAAGAATCAACTCTCATTAAATGGGGTAGGTTTATAGTAACAACTACTTACATTGAATAAGGGTATTTTAAAAAAAATTAAAATACAACTACATTCTTTAATTGGAAAGTGGACTACAATTTGAGACAGATGAAAAAGGAATACAGGACTATTAAAGTGGGACGGAGGGAGTATTAATTAAGACAAACATATAAATATAAAACGGAGTAATCATTGTTATTATGAAGTCATATGATAAGTTTGTTGTGATATAAATGTACTAACGAGTATCAATTGGGCACAGGTCATTAACTAATGGTTTGAAAAGCATATTGTGTCTTAACTCTAGAAATTAATTCCTTCTCAACATACGTGTCCCTCATCTAAATTTAATGAAGCAGAAAAAATCAGACATGTAGCTTCCAGAGATCAGAAATGCCTTGTGGCAGGGAATTTCCAATATTTTATTATTTATTTATTTATTTTTCTTGGGACAAAGTATCATTTTAGCATTAATTATGGACTTTGAGGTAACCCTCTGGCGTTGGTAACGACTCGAGCAATGAGCTGTCTTTTTCCCCGTGCAATAAATACGCAAGCATTTAGTTCAAAATAAAAATTCAGCTTCTGCTGCATATTCATTACACCCTTTTGCTACCGCCTTCATGAAAGATTCCTGCAGGAGACGTAGAAATGAAGAATTTCCAGCATTTTTTTAAACTTTATCTTTGACTGAATTTACCATGTACGGAAGATTATTACTATTGAGGAGAAATCACAGCATCAACGGTTAAAAGACGTAAAATTTGCTTTAAAAATTTGATTGAAGTTACCATGTACGGAAGATTATTACTTGGTGAAACATCGGAGCGTCTTCAAAATGGCACCATTTCATTGGGTATTAGACTGACCCGTCCTAACCCAGGTATTCAGTCTAATGTCACGTCAAAATTTTTTTTTTTTTTTAATGTCACGTCATTTGGATCCGGAAAAATTATAGCAGCTGAGCCGTCTAAACTTGTGGGGCCAAGTTAGCATAATGAAATCACAAAGTGCAGAAAATTGAATCGGAGAAAGAGCAAAATAATTGGTTGCTCGATGACGACGTCTGTGGAGATGTGAATGGTGGGTTAAAATTGGGGATAATTTCAAAAATCTTCCGTGAGGTTTCTAACTGTTTCACTCATCTCTCTTTTAAGTTTTAAAAATTAATTAACCTCCCTTGAGATTTATTATCTTGCAACATTTAGGTCCAGTCAACAATTAAAAAATGATGTTAGGAGAGAAAAGATAGATATGATTTCACCATTACTCTTCATCTACTAAATTATTTAATTAATTTAATACTAGCCCAAATATTAAAGAAAACACTAGAATTTGTTGTTAATCATCAGGATTTAAATTACATATGGTATTAAAAATAGTATATCATTTTATATATTTTATTTAATGTAAGATTCAAATTACTCTTTTTAATTACGAATCTATTGTCAAACATGATCAACAACAAATAATCAAAAAATTTACAATTAAAATATTATAAGGAGTGAACTTTAATACCATAAAATCTCAATAACTAATCTTAATATGCTGACAATAATATTTATGATGTTAAAAATTGTTCTCTATAATATTTTAATTACAAATTATTATTATTATTTATTGTTGATCATGTTTGATAATGGATATATAATTGAAAAGAGTAATTTAATTCTTGTATTGAGTGAAAAATATAAAATGATATATTATTTTTTTGATGATAAATATGATTTGATCCCTAATGATAAACAGCAAATTTTAGTATTTTTCTTTAATGTGTGAATTGATATTAAATTAATTAAATAATATAATAGATGATGGGCAATGATGGAACTATGTTATCTTCTCTCTCCTAATATCACTTTTTAATTATTGGTTTGACCTAAATATTATAAAATAATTAACCTCAAGGGAGGTTAGTGTAATTTTTAAAATTTTGGAGAAAACCAGTGAAATAATCAGAAATCACAAGGGAGGTTTCCGAAATTATCCCTTAAAAAATTGATAGAACCTATAACGTGCGGAAGATTATAATTTGCTTTAAATAATTGACAGTAGCTACCATGTGAAATATTGTATTTGGATTGTAAATTATTTGAGATAATTTTGTGAAAAAATACTGTAATATTTTTTTGATGTGATGTATGTGAGATAAAAAAATAATTGAAAAATATGTTGATGATGCAAGCAAATAAGTGTATGTAAATAAGATATAAATAAAGTGAAATAGAAGTCAATACAAACACATAATTATGTTACACTGCCCTTTCTCGAATATTTGCACTAGCTCTTCATTGGTTTTTTTTTTACTTTACCATCAACCCAATTCCCAACTAGTGGCTGCTGTGTGATAACGTACAATTTGTCCACTCAAATCCGCTGGCAAGAAGAATGGGTTCCACTGCTTTACTGGAGAAGAAGCCTCACGCCGTCTGCATACCAGCTCCAGCTCAAGGCCACATAAACCCCATGCTAAAGCTAGCCAAGCTCCTCCACCAAAAGGGTTTTCATATCACCTTTGTCAACACAGAATTCAACCACAGGCGCTTGCTTAAATCCAGCGGTCCTGATGCCTTAAAGGGACTGCCTGATTTCCAATTTAAAGCCATCCCTGACGGACTTCCTCCTTCTGAGGTCGATGCTACCCCAGATATTCCAACCCTTTGTGAATCTTTTGATAGAACTTGCTTAGGTCCCTTCAGGGAGCTACTTGCTGAACTCAACGATACCTCTTCCTCAGAAGTGCCCCCTGTTTCTTGCATAGTTTCCGATGGAGCAATGACCTTCACTCTAGCAGCTGCTCAAGAACTTGGCATCCCTGAAGTTCTTCTTTGGACCTCCAGCGCATCTTCCTACTTGCCGTATTTCCAGTTTGACAAGTTTATCGAAAAGGGTATCATGCCACTCAAAGGTACGACTATTTTTTGATGAAAAATGTGTGTTCAAAATTTTTCGTGGTCATTTATTCTCTTCTTCCACATATTTTTGGAAACTTTTTCTTAAAAAAGAAAATAGCTTGAACATTTAATGCCTCTTCCTAAATGGATGCCCTTGTATGATTCTGATGATACTCGGTGTCGTACATCTTATGCCTTGCAGATGCTAGTTATTTGACAAATGGATATCTAGACACTGTTCTAGATTGGATTCCAGGATTAGAGGGTATACGCTTGAAGGATCTTCCAAGCTTCTTTCGAACCACAAATCCCGATGATTTCATGTTGAAATTCGTCATGCAAGAAACTCAGAGATCTAGAAAGGCCTCTGCCATCATTATAAACACCTTTCAACAACTGGAACATGATGTATTAGATGAACTTTCATCTTATCTTCCTCCAATTTACACCATTGGACCACTACACTTGCTAGAGAATCCTGTGTATGGTAAGTCTTTAACAGATTTTCGATCAAATCTCTGGAAGGAACAGCCAGAATGTCTTGAGTGGCTTGACTCGAAAGATCCAAACTCTGTGGTTTATGTCAACTTTGGAAGCATTGCTGTTATGACACCTGAGCAACTAGTCGAATTTGCTTGGGGACTTGCTAATAGCAAACAAAACTTTTTGTGGATTTTAAGGCCAGATCTTGTCTCAGGCAGTTCAGCTATTCTGCCAAGTGAGTTTCTTGAAGAAACCAAAGAAAGAAGCATGTTTGCAGGCTGGTGCCCTCAAGAGAAAGTCCTTACCCATCCTTCTGTTGGCGGATTCTTAACTCATAGTGGGTGGAATTCCACAATCGAAAGTATTAGTTATGGGGTGCCTATGATCTGCTGGCCCTTTTTTGCCGATCAACAAACTAATTGCTGGCTTTGCTGCACTAAATGGGGTATTGGAATGGAGATGGACAATAATGTCAAGAGGGATGAAGTTGAAAGCCTTGTTAGCGAGTTAATGGCGGGAGAGAAGGGTAAGGAAATGAAGAAAAAAGCCATGGACTGGAAAAAATTGGCAGAAGTGGCTGTGACAGATGCTAACTTGAATCTTGAGAATTTGATTCATCAAGTGCTTCTCAATCCAAGCATTCGAGACATCAAGAACCGTGTATCTGTTAGAAAATAATTAAACCAAACCTGTATTTTTTTTTTAATGATGTTGATGCCATATGTCATCAATGTATTGATTAGTACAGAAAGTTGTACTGTGGATTTGTAAGGTTGGCCGCGTGGGATTCAATCCCATAAATTTAGTATAGTAGTGGTAATAATAGTTAGCCGCATATGGCTTATTGGTGCGGTGAAGAATAGTCAATGTCTTTGTCGGTGGCTGTTGTCTTTGTATTGTAGCTGCAGCGTGTTTCATCTATAAGAAATTTTTCATTTGCCTCGTATATTGTTTTCCTTAATTGTTCCTTTGGATTTATGTTATTGATTTGGGTCCATCAGAATCTAAAGAGTTGTTCTTCGGCTCGTTGAATTTGGACTTGGTTAGAGTTTTTCTTTTTAATTACTCGTACATGCATGGTTCGCTTTCAAAAATGCTTCTTGAGTTCTTTACTTCTTGTTTAATATTTTTCATTGCCGATCCGTTGTTTGCTGCAATATTTCTATCATATTTGTTACTGATTGATGAATGTACTTTGGCAGTTTGGAAAATTTACAATCTAATTTGGCCAAAAGATGGCTAGTTGTGCAATTTTACATAAGAATTTCTCTTTCATCAGATGTTGGAACATGTAAAATTTCAATTTGTCTAACAAGTGACCCTATGCACTTGCCAGAAAAGTCCATCGAAACAAAGAATTCTTGTGATGCAAATTTTCCCATTTCGCTTCAGTCGAATTAACAATTTTGGGCTCCTATCAAAGAAACGTGCGTTTAGTTTTACTTGAATAAATGTGCAACATACGCCCATATGCAGATGAGCTTCTATCTATGTGCGTTGTACATGCTCACGGCCTGATGACTCTGAGGAAATTCTGAATGGCATCGCAGGATAATTACAACTGAGATGAACTTGCAGCTTACCAAACTTGTCACAGAAAAGGAAGTCAAAGCAGCACTTTTTTCCCCGCATGCTAACAAGCACCAGGAGGACCCCACGATATGTCCCCCATCTTCTTTCAAAGATTTTGGTTTATTATGGAGGCAATTCAAAACTTTTTTAGTATTGGCCACATGTTAAAAGCCTTTAATGAGACATTAATCACCCTCATCCCCAAAATTGATACCCCTGTCAATCTTTCCCACTTCAAGTCCATTAGCCTTTGTAATGTTTGTCTACAAAGTTATTGTTAATAGACTTAAACCCTTCTTAGGTGGTTATATCAGTCATTCTCAGGCTGCATTTGTCCTCGGGGCAGACAAATTATAGATAACATCATTATTGCACATGAGTACATTCACTGGCTCAATAATATGAGGGGGGCAGACAAATTATAGACAACATCATTATTGCACATGAGTACATTCACTGGTTCAATAATATGAGGGGAGGTAAAGATGCATCTATGTTTCTTAAGATTAAGATTGATATGTCCAAAGTGTATGATAGGGTTGAATGGAAGTTTTTGTTTGCTGTCATGTGTAAAATGGGCTTCTGCCCAAGGTGGATTAAATGGATTCGTGGTTGTTTGTCATCCATGTCTTTTAGTTTTAACATTAATGGGAGAAAAACAAGGCTATGTGTGTCTCACTAGGGGAATTAGACATGAAGATCCTCTATCTCGCTCTCTCTTCCTTTTTTGTGCAGAAGGCCTCTCTCATCTTCTTAAGCAAGCCAATGAGGATAACAGAATTTCTAGGATCAAAATCTCCAGACAAAGTCCAACAATTTCTCATATCTTTTTTGCTGACGACTCCCTTATGTTTTCCAAAGCCAACACAGGTGAAGCTGAAGAGATCAAGCGAATTCTCAAGCGCTATGAAAAGGCCTCGGAACAACAAATAAATATTGAGAAATCATCAGTCATATCCTTAGCAAAAATATTTCTCAAACAGAGGCAGAAGCTATCTTGAGACCACTTGGCAATATCCAACTTGTCACTCAAAGCAAATACTAGTGATCCTTGCCTATGGTGATAGGTAGATCAAAGAATAGTGTCTTCATGTTCATTAAAGAGAAGATGTGCAAAAAGCTACAAAGTTGGAAAGATAAAATGCTGAGTTTTGTAGGTAAAGAGGTATTACTCAAATTTGTGGCCCTTGCTCTCCCTTCATATGCAATGTCAGTTTTCAAACTATCTGCTGAACTATGTAAAGAGCTTTACGGGATGATGGCTAAATTCTGGTGGGGAGGTGATTCTAGAGAAAAGAAAATGCATTGGAAGAGCTGGGCTGATATTTCTGATGTTAAAGGGAAAGGGAGACTTGGTTTCCGGGATATTCAATGCTTTAACACCGCCTTACTAGCCAAACAAGTTTGGAGAATGCTTACCAATTCAAACTTGTTGGTTAGTAAGATGGTAAAAGGAAGGTATTTCCCCAAATCCTCTATTCTTGATGCACAGGTGAAAAATGGAGCTTCGTGGATCTGGCAAAGTCTGCACAGCTCAATTGGGATGCTGGAAAGTGAATTAAGGAAGCAGGTTGGAAATGGCAACACTATTGCAATTTGGAAATTTGGAAGGTTTGATGGCTCAAAAATAGCAGCTCAGGTAAAATCTCCACACCTAAGCCACACAATTGTCCATATGACAAAGTCTCGGATTTGATTCATGACTAGAAGTGGAATTCAAACATCATAAACTCCATTTTCTCTGCTGAAGAGGCCAAACTAATCACAGCAATCCCACTTAGCTTATTTGGAGGGAATACACTTGGTGCAACAGTGCAAATGGTAAATACACTACCAAAACTAGATATGTAAAAGCCAAGGAAAGAATGGAAAGGAACAACAAAGGGCTTCTGCAACATGAGAGCACTAGTAAGAATACGCAGAATTCCAGAATTTGGCATCAAGTTTGGGACCTCAACATTAAACACAAGGTTAATCACTTCCTGTGGAAAATGCCTACACGACATTCTTCCCACCCACGAGAATATATTCCGAAGAACAGGAAAGAAGAACCTTGGTGCAGGAGTTGTGGAGAAAGTGCAGAAACATTAGAACGGTACCTCCTCTCCTTTTGTAGGACAAGCGAGCAGATTTGGAAAACTTTCCCTATCAAATGGGATGGTCTAGAACAATTGGAAGGGAGCTTTTGAACGTGGTGGGAGAGCTTACAATAGGCTAGAGAAATGGTGGATGGCAAAGCTCACATTGAAATGACAGCTAACGAACTTTGGCATATATGGAAGGTAAGGAATAATTG
The DNA here is from genome assembly GCF_003713205.1 of Coffea eugenioides. Classification (NCBI taxonomy): domain Eukaryota; kingdom Viridiplantae; phylum Streptophyta; class Magnoliopsida; order Gentianales; family Rubiaceae; genus Coffea; species Coffea eugenioides. The sequence continues at coordinate 5,858,761 of NC_040044.1, forward strand.
GAACTTTAACCTGATCAACCAAGATGGTTATCGAATCTCCCAATAGGCCATGACAGATTGGCTTGAGTTTAAAGAGGCAAACCCCCTAAACACTTGTGACAAACAAGAAAACAATACTCAGCTGGATAGTCATGACAAGATTGCGGTGGTCCAACAATAACACTCGTCTATCATCTACATAGATACAGCAGTGGACCAGCAAAGAGACAAGTTTGGTATTGGTATAGCGGCCAAAGACAATAAGGGTAGTCTAATCTCTACATGGTCCATCCCAACCTCATTAAAAGGAGAGGCTACAACCCTAGAAGCTCATGCTATCAGAACTACCTTGCTCAAAGCATTGAAGGAAAATTGGACGTCCATCTTGATACTTTCTGACTGCAACGTTCTGGTTGAGAAGTTAAACCATAGGAGTGAGGACCTGTCTGACATCAACATTATCCTAAGAGATATCAGGGCATTAAGTAGGTCTTTTTGGCATTGTATTTTCTCCTTTGTTAAGCGAGAAATCAACACATGTAGTCATGGCTTGGCAAAATTCGCCACTAACCTTGGAAGAATAGCTTCCCTGTGTGGACCTCTATGGCTGCACAAAGTGATTATCTGGCAGTTGCCAGCTAGTAAGTACATGTATGTGTAAGTATCAAAGATGTTGATGATATAAAAGAATAACTTTTGACAGAGTAAAAAATACTAAACCCTTTACCTTCAGAACATTAAGGTGCATTATGAACATTGTCAAAAACTTCACGCCTTTACCTTGAGTGCACAAATCCTCCAAGTATGATTTACTACAGTTTTCAAGGGCACCCTAAATGTCACCAAAATAAAAACTCTCTTGGTCAGCCAAAATTGGTCGCACTGGGAATTGATGCCTACTTTTCTCCATTATAAAAAATTAATTGGGATAATTTTAGAAACCTCTTATGAGGTTTTTGACTATTTCACTGGCTTTTGTTCAAATTTTAAAAATTACATTAACCTCCTTTGAGTTTTATTACTATAACATATTATTTAAACCTAACATTTTCAGATTTTGCATTGCTGGCTAAGTGACAGCCATATGTCATCTGGGCCACAACCGTCTATTTCATCCTATTCATACAAAAAGCACAACACCCAAAAAAAAAAGACTTGTTTTGAGGGGTATGGTGTTGTGTCCTGGCAGAATCCAAGCAGATCATTAGTCAGTTATGCCAGGCTGGCGGCTTAGCTGGAGGAGTTAGTTGGAAGGCATCTTTTCTGTTAGCCGGACATTTGCATGCAAATGAGCTCAGTCCTGTATAAATGACCGAAGGATGTGTTGGTTCAGCAGTTTTGAGATAGATTCATTCTTAATTCATTCAGATCACATTTTCTCATTTCCTTCATTCTCTCTCTGTATCTCTCTTCCCTCTCAGATCTGTTCTATTCCTTTTCTGATTTCTCCTAATATCTCCTTGCTCAGAAGGTTAACCACAACAGTGGTATCAGAGCTGGTGGTCCTTGGACTATCAGCTGCAACTAGCCATGGCCAAAGGGACGAGGATGAAGAGCTTCGAAGAACAGCTGCGGAAACAGGATGCACGGATCCAGACCGTTTTGGACTCTACGGCGGCACTGGAGGAAAAGGTGGGAGATACCTTCCAAGATGTGAAGGCATTATTGGAAGCCAATAGACTGGAAATGAAGACATTCATGGCTGATATGAATAATCAGTTCAGTGCATTTGCGAGAGGTGTGCATGGTGATAGGGGAATTTTGGGAAGTCCTAATCATAACAGTGGGACTCACGTTGGGAGAGTGGGTGAAGGGGGAACTGGTGGTGGAGTAACAGCAAGGAATCACTACACAGTGGCTATTCCTAAGCTGGAATTTCCTCAATTTGATGGGAGCAACCCTAGAGATTGGGTGAGGAAGTGTGAGAAATTCTTCCACCTTTGTAGGGTCTCGGAAGAGAGCCTGGTGGATATGGCAGAACTGCATTTGGAAGGGCGAGCTGACCTATGGTACCAGAACTTCAAAAAAGACAGGGGAGGAGTTGGTTGGAATGAATTCAAGGAGGAACTCTGTAGAAGATTCAGAGAACTGGGAGAGGATGATGCCATCGAGGAGTTCAACAAGCTGCAGCAAACCGCATCTGTAGTTGCTTACCAGGAGAGATTTGAAGAACTAAGAGCATTAGTGATGGCCAAAGTCCCCAATCTGTCCGAGTCCTATTACGTTTCTTGCTTCTTGGGTGGACTGAAGAATGAAATCAAGGCTGCTGTGAAAATGCACAAACCAGACTCTCTTCAGCTAGCTTTTGAGAAGGCTAGGTGGCAGGAACATCTCTTGGAAGCACTCTCCAAAAACAATAGAGTAGCTCACAGGGGTCCGCTGCCATATAGTTTCAGTGGGGGACACACTGGTGCCAACGGGAACAGGAGGATGCAGTCAAATAATAGTGAAGAAACTAAGAAAAGGAGTGACTCACAGCCTGTTTTTAAGAAAATCTCGCCTACAGAGTTTCAGTATAGGAAGGACAACCATTTGTGTTTTAAATGTGGGGAGAAGTTCTCCCCTGGACACACTTGCAAGAACAAGGAGCTTCACATGCTGCTAGTTGAGGAGGAGGAGGCAGATAAAGTAGAAGAGGAAGAGGTCATAGAGTACGTGGGTACCATTGCAGATCAGGCAGTAGTACTGGCTCTACACTCAGTCTCAGGTGAGTTATCTTCTAGCACCATCAAAATGCAAGGACTGTATGGTAACCAGCAGCTATCGGTTTTGGTGGATGGAGGGAGTACTAACTGCTTTATCCGACCTACGGTTGCGCAACTATATCCTGAGAAAATCAGGAGACATAGACCTTTCAAAGTCAAAATTGCAGATGGGAAGGTCTTGCATTGCGATCAGTGGGTGCCTCAGATGAAGTGGGAGATCCAGGGCCACCAATTTGAGCATGATGTATTTGTTTTGGAACTTGAACCTTATGACATGATAATTGGAGTAGATTGGATGAAGAAATACAGTCCCCTAACATTTGATTTCAGAGCATTGCAGATAACCTTTGACAGGGAGGGAGAACAGGTCCTATTGCAGGAGAACTCTGAGACTGCACAGGTGAAGCTTAGAAGAGGAGAGAATGCGGCCAAAGCCATTAGGCACAGGGTCAGGAAAGCTCTGCAGCAATCCTGCATGGTGAAGGTTCACAACTGTTAGGTGACTAGTGTGCCTAACTCTCTTACTGAATTGCTGGCTGCATATGAGGACATTTTTTCTGATCCTATAACATTGCCCCCATCTAGAACTCATGACCATAAAATACCTCTTAAAACTGAGGCTAGACCCTTCAAAATTGCCTCCTATAGGTACCCCCATTCGCAAAAGACAGAGATAGAAAAACAAGTCCAGGAAATGTTAACCTCTGGTATCATTCATAAAAGTCATAGCCCTTTTGCCTCTCCAGCTCTTCTGGTAAAAAAGAAAGATGGCAGTTGGAGACTTTGCATTGACTATAGACAGTTGAACAGCTTGACCATCAAAGATAAATTTCCCATTCCTATCATAGATGACCTCCTTGATGAGTTACATGGAGCCAAAATATTTTCCAAGATAGACCTCAGATCAGGATATCACCAGATCCGAATGGCTCCGGATGACATTCCAAAAACAGCTTTTCGAACACATTCTGGTTTGTATGAGTTCCTTGTTATGCCTTTTGGTTTAACAAACGCACCTGCAACTTTCCAAGCTTTAATGAACTCTGTTTTTGAACCTTATATCAGAAAATTTGTTCTGGTATTCTTTGATGACATTCTGATTTACAGCCCTGACCTTACCACTCATTTACATCACCTGTCCTTGGTGTTGAACACCCTTAGAACACACTCCCTCTATGCTAAATTGTCCAAGTGCGCATTTGGCCAGAATCAAGTAGAGTATTTAGGCCACATAGTCACTGAGACAGGTGTGAAGGCTGATCCAGCAAAGGTTGAAGCTATGCTCTCTTGGCCTGCTCCTACCCATGTTAAGGGCCTCAGAGGCTTCCTGGGATTGACAGGCTACTATAGGAGATTCGTGAAGAGTTACGGGGTGATCGCCAAGCCTCTTACGGAGCTGCTTAAAAAGGGGCAGTTCTCTTGGGGTAAAGAAGCGGATCAAGCCTTCCAGAAGTTAAAGGAAGCAATGAGTACTACACCAGTCTTGGCTCTACCAGACTTTACTAAGTCCTTTGTTTTGGAAATTGATGCAAGCCAAGCTGCCATTGGAGCTGTTTTGATGCAGCAAGGTGGGGTCATAGCCTATATGAGTCAGGTATTGGGGAGGAAAAACCAGACTTTATCCATATATGAGAAGGAGCTGCTGTCCTTAATGACTGCGGTTCAAAAATGGAAACATTATCTGTTGGGAGGGCACTTTGTGATTAAAACTGATCATGAGAGCTTGAAGTACTTACTGGAACAGAAAATCACAACTCCCTTACAACAAAAATGGTTGGCCAAGCTGATGGGGATGGATTATGAGATTCAATATAAACGAGGAAAGGAGAATGTGGTGGTTGATGCTCTCTCTAGGAGAACAGAGGGAATGGAAGGAAGGGAAGGATAAGAGGTAGCGGAAGGGAAGGACAAGAGGTAGCGGAAGTGCATGCTGTGTCAGCAGTAGCACCTCAGTGGCTCTCTCTAGTGGGCGATAGCTATGTTGGTGATGACAGTATCAAGGAACTGATGATGGCTTTGACCACAGGTACCAACTCTCATCCTGAGTACACTTACCAAAGGGGAGTCATACGGCATAAGGACAGAATTTTGGTAGGATCAGGATCTGACCTCAGGCAGAATTTAATTTCGTGTTTTCATGATACCTGTTGGGGTGGACACTCAGGGATTCAGGGTACCTATCAGAGGATGAAGCCCTTCTTTTACTGGCCTAACATGAGGAAGGATATAGAGGTTTTTGTGCAGAGGTGTGATATTTGCAGCAGGAGCAAGTCTGAAAATTGTCCATATCCTGGACTCCTACAGCCCCTAGCTGTCCCAGATCAAGCTTGGCAACAAATTTCAATGGATTTTATAGAAGGATTGCCTAAGTCCTTAGGCAGTGATGCCATCTATGTGGTAGTAGACAGGCTCACTAAGTATGCACATTTCATCCCTATAACGTCTCATTATACGGCTAAGGGTATTGCAGAAGTTTTCTTTGATCAAATCTTTAAGCTTCATGAACTGCCTTCTCGCATTGTGTCGGATAGGGACAGGGTGTTTACCAGCATTTTCTGGCAGGAGCTCTTCAAATTGCTAGGCACTAAACTCAGCTTCTCTACTGCATACCACCCTCAATCAGATGGCCAGACAGAGCGAGTCAATAGATGTGTGGAGACTTACCTTAGGAGTATGTGCATGCAACAACCTGGCAAGTGGAAGAAGTGGCTGCCTACAGCTGAATAGTGGTACAACACCAACTACCACACTAGCCTGACCATGACTCCCTTTCAGGCCCTCTATGGATACAAACCTTCACAACTCACGTTATCCCCTACACAGACACTAGTTGCTGCAGTGGAGGATTGGTCCAGCGAAAGAGTGAACTGGAATGCGTTACTCAGGGAGAACTTGTTGCAAGCACAGAATAGAATGAAGCAACTGACAGATAAGGGCAGGACAGATAGGACATTTGAGGAGGGAGATTGGGTGTACCTGAAGCTACAACCGTATAGACAATCCTCTGTGGCTTTGAGAAGGAACCTAAAATTATCTGCCAGGTATTACGGACCCTATCAGGTTGAACAGAAGGTGGGATCCGTGGCCTATAGACTGAAGTTGCCAGATGGATGCTCAGTGCACCCTGTGTTCCATGTTTCTCTTCTCAAGAAATCTGTCAATGGGAGCCAAATACATCCTACACCTCCGGAGGCAACTGCGGAAGGAGAGTTCAAGGTAGCTCCTAAGGCCATTCTGGACAGGAGAGACATTTACAGGAGGGGTCAAGAGGTTGAGCAAGTGTTGATTGAATGGGAGAATTTGAATAAGGATGACTCCACTTGGGAAGATTGGTCCTTTATTCGAGTGCAATTTCCAGAATTGAATCCTAGGGACTAGGATTGTTGAAGGGGGGAGCAATGTTGTGTCCTGGCAGAATCCAAGCAGATCATTAGTCAGTTATGCCAGGCTGGCGGCTTAGCTGGAGGAGTTAGTTGGAAGGCATCTTTTCTGTTAGCCGGACATTTGCATGCAAATGAGCTCAGTCCTGTATAAATGACCGAAGGATGTGTTGGTTCAGCAGTTTTGAGATAGATTCATTCTTAATTCATTCAGATCACATTTTCTCATTTCCTTCATTCTCTCTCTGTATCTCTCTTCCCTCTCAGATCTGTTCTATTCCTTTTCTGATTTCTCCTAATATCTCCTTGCTCAGAAGGTTAACCACAACATATGGTGCCAATTTGCTATCTAGGAAGAGAAGAATGAGGAAACATGGTGGAGAAACAAATAATTAATTATGGGTTTGTCTAGGAAGGTGTTCATATTTTGAAAAAAATAATGTTAATTAAGAAAAATATATAAATGTAAAATAGAATAATAATTGTTAGTAGGAATATGATAAGTTGGGTATGATTTAAGTGTACTAATGAGTATCAATTGGATATTCGTTAGAAAAATTCATTAACTATTGGTTAGAAAAACATATTGTGTTTTAACTCTAAAAATGAACGAGTTTAATTCTACCGGTCCCTCCTCTTAATTTAATTTTAAAAAATCAGACATATATAGCTTCCAGCGGCCAGAAATGCCTTGTGGTAGAGAATTTTCAGTATTTTTTTTTTTGGACAAAGTATCATTTTAGCATTAATTCTAGAATTTGAGGCAAGCTCTGGCGTTGGTTACGAATCGAGCAATGAGCACTCCTATTCCCTGTGGAATTTGAGTAGACAACTCAAGGAATGAGCTCTCTTTTTCCCACAATAAATACTCAAGCATTTAGCTCAAAAAAATTCGGCTTCTGCTACATATTTATTACACCCTTTTGCTACCGCCTTCATGAAAGATTTGTCCGGTGGACGAAGAAATGAAGAACTTCCAGCATTTTTTTTAACTTTATTTTTGGACAGATAATTGAGGAGAAGTCAGCGCATCGACGGTTAAAAGATGTAAAATTTGCTTTAAAATTTTGATAGAACCTACCATGTACGGAAGATTATTCTTGAGGACCACTTGGTGAAACATTAACTTACAAGTTGTGGAATAGATTGGCCCTTTCTATATATTTGCACAGCTTCTTCGTTGGTTCTTTTCTTTGCCATCACCCCAATTCCCAACTCATGACTGCTCTGTATTAACGTGTTTTTCCTTTGCCATCAACCCAATTCCCAACGCGTGGCTGCTCTGTAATAACTTACAATTTGTCCACTCAAATTCCCCGGCAAGAAAAATGGTTTCCATTGCTCTATTGGAGAAGAAACCTCATGTCATCTGCATAACAGCTCCAGCTGAAGGCCACATAAACCCCATGCCAAAGCTCGCCAAGCTCCTCCACCAAAAGCGTTTTCATATCACCTTTGTCAACACAGAATTCAACCACAGGCGCCTACTAAAATCTAGAGGTACTGATGCCCTCAATGGATTGCCTGATTTCCAATTTAAAGCCATTCCTGACGGACTTCCTTCTTCTGATGTCGATGCTACCCAAGATATTCCAACCCTTTGTGAATCTATTGATAGAAATTGCTTAGGTCGATTTAGGGAGCTACTCGTTACACTCAATATTGATACCTCTTCCCTAAAAGTGCCCTCAGTTTCTCGCATAGTTTCCGATGGAGCAATGACCTCCACTCTAGCAGCTGCTCAAGAACTTGGCATCCTTAAAGTTCTTCTTTGGACCGCCAACGCATCTTCCTACTTGGCGTATTTCCAGTTTGCCAAGTTTATCGAAAAGGGTATCATACCGCTCAAAGGTACGGCTCATTTTTGTTAAAAAAAATGTTAGTTCAAAATTTTTTGAGGTCATTTATTTTCTTTTTCCATGTATTTCTGGAATTAAAAAAAGGAAAGAAATAGCTTGAACAGTTACTGCTTCTTTCTAAAGTACTCTTGACTCATTTGACAACGATATTCTTGCATGGTTCATTACATTCTACTCATTGGTGGAAGCAAAACATTGAGTTTGTTTGGATAAAGGAAATTTAGAACAAAAAATTTTGCCTCACAAATCCCAATCACCTTTTTATTTTTCCAACCACCTTTTTATCTCACATACATCACATCACAAAAGTGTTACAGTAAATATCTCAAATAAATCATCCAAATAAACTCTTATCCAAACAAACTCATTGACTTTTGTGGGCAAAAAATTTCATTTCATGTGAATAATAGAGTGCGAGATGATTTTTTTTTTTTTTTTTTACATTTTAACTTTGAGTGGGTCCAACCCCTTTCTCCTTGCAAGTTCTATGATTCGGATGTTTTGGTTGTAAAACATTTGTGGTTTGCAAATGCTAGTTACTTGACAAATGGATATCTAGACACTGTTCTAGATTGGATTCTAGGATTGGAAGGTATAAGTTTAAAGGATCTTCCAATTTTCTTAAGAACCACAAATCCAGATGAATTTATGCTAAAATACATCACGCAAGAAACTGGGAGAGCTCGAGAGGCTTTTGCCATCATTATAAATACCTTTCAACAACTGGAACAGCATGCATTACATGCACTTTCATCTTATCTTCCTCCGATTTATCCCATTGGGCCGCTAAACATCCTCGATAATCAAGTTAAGGATAAGAATTTGAAAGAAATTGGATCAAATCTTTGGAAAGAAGAAACTGAATGTCTTGAGTGGCTTGATTCGAAAGATCCAAACTCGATGGTTCATGTCAACTTTGGAAGCATTGCTATTATGGCACCTGAGCAACTAGTCGAATTTGCATTGGGACTTGCTAACAGTAAACAAGACTTTTTATGGATTTTAAGACCTGACTTTGGCCTTGTTTGGCAGACAAGTTTTTTGCCAAGTTTGTCTGTTACAAGTTTTTTAAAAACTTTAACTACAATAACCTCAAAAAAATTTTAAAAATTTTAAACTATACACTTCAAAATATTAAAAAAAAATACACTTCAAAAATTTTTTAAAAAATTTCTACAGTAAGTTATAGTAAAGTTTTAGATAAACACTCAAAAAACTCACTTGTCAAATGGGACCAAGCTTATTTTAGGCCATTCAGCTATTCTTTCGAGTGAGTTTCTTGAAGAAACCAAGGAAAGATGCGTGTTTTGTTAGAAAATTGATTTAATTCTTTTAGATAGGTTTCTTAATTTGTGTGTAAGTAACTAATTTTCTAATTAGTTTTAATTACTTAAAATAGTAGTTAAGAAATTTTCTATTTTATTTAGAATTTATAAGTTATTTCCTATTCTGTATAAGTTTAGAAATTAGTATTGATTTCCTGTTGTTATTTGATTTTTGATTAAATAATACTTTCTATTAATAGGTGGATTGACATACTATAAAGTGACACATAATGAGAATACAAGGGCGACATGTAACCTTATACATAGGATGAGAAAAGGTTCTTGAGAGATGAGAGATGCTATACAAGAGTTGGAATTGGGTTTAAGTTGTATTTTTATATAGGATTTTCCTGTCATAATAAAGAACGGATGATCTCTCTGTAGACGTAGACTCAATAATAGAATCGAACTATGTTAAATATTGCGTGTCGTTTATCTTTCATGTTTGTGGCTTGTTTGTCATTAAATTGTTATGTACTTGATATTTTAATAGTTGTTTGTTCGCGTTTGGATCCCAGCAAGTGGTATCAGAACTTGATTGTAAGATTGAGTTGCTCACAAACACTTGAATCCCAACAAACTAGTATCAAAGCGGGGTTCATGGTTGGATCATGTTTGATTATTGTGATCAAGTGGATTGGTGACTATTGCCAATTGAACAATTTAATAAGTGGTATCCTTGTTTTAAGGATTTGACAAAAAGCATTGGTGGTGAATGATGAAAAGTTGAAAAGCATGAAAATACTTGATGGTGAATTTAGACAGGTTATTCAAGAGTAAAAAAAAAGGTGAAATTCAATGTTAATTTTGCACATGAATCGATGGAGACATTCTCGCAATTCTAACGGTTGGTACTTCATCTTAGATGATTTTTGGATTTGGATTATATTATTTAGGTGGTGTGACATGTGTTCTAAAGAAATAAAGGGATCTAATTTTCAAATGCAAGAAAACTTTGATAGTTACAAGTTTGTTATAGGGGGAGTCTTGAAAATCACACTTGATGAGACAATCCTAAGAATATGAAGAAATATGATGCTTTTATCACTTGATTATCTCAATGGTTAGAAATATAACTCATAGAAGGGGATTTCGAGTTGCAAATGCTGGTGTGAAGAAATCCTACGAAGGAAGATAGTGAATTGAGATACCTTCTCGCGAGTCAACGAGAGATTGGATTTAGGGTAACTACACATGTTCACTTGCCGATTGAATCAATTGGATGTCAGAACTATATTAATTCGGATTTGTATTTGGTAATTGAAGGCAAATGGTTCCTAAAAGAAATATTCGTCAATATGGAGATTTGTAGGAAATTGATTTAATTTTTTTAGATATATTTCTTAATTTATGTGGAAGTAACTAGTTTTCTACTCCCCCGTCCCATTGAAAGTGTTAAACTTTCCATTTTAATATGTTTCAAAAAAAGTTGTCATGTTAGAAAAGTCAAAATACCTTTTAATCTCTCTTTCTAATATAACCCTTCTTTCTAATTATATGCATGTTACCATTCAAATTTAAATTTTGAATTTATTGGGGTAAAATTGAAAAGAGAAGTGCAAATATCACAATCAAATCATTATTTTTAAAAAGTTAAATTCCCTAAACATGACTAAATAAATGGGATGGAGGGAGTAATTGATTTTATTTATTTGAAATAGTAGTCAAAAAATTTTCTATTTTGTTTAGAATTTAGAAGTTATCTTCTATTTTGTACAAGTTTAGGAATTAGTATTGATTTTCTGTTATTATTTGATTTTTAGCCAAATAATATTTTCTATAAATAGGTGGGTTGTCATACTATATATTGGCACATAATAGGTACATTAGGGCGACAAGTAGCTTTAAACATAAAATGAGAGAGGGTTCTTGAGAGATGAGAAATAGTATATAAGGGTTGGGGTTGGATTCAAATTGTATTCTTATATAAGATTTTTCTCTCATAATAAAAAGCGGGTGCTCTCTCTGTGGTCGTAGGTTCCATGATGGAATCGATTATGTTAAATATTGTATGTCGTTATCTTTCATATTTGTGATTTGTTTGTCATCAGGTTGTTGTGTAATTGATGTTTTAGTAGTTATTTGTTTCGCACTTGAATCCCAATATGTTTGCAAGCTGGTGCTCTCAAGAGAAAGTTCTTAAGCACCCTTTTGTCAGAGGACTCTTAACTCATTGTGGATGGAATTCCACGATTGAAAGCATTAGCTATGGGCTGCCTAAGATCTGTTGGCCGTTTTTCAGCTGACCAACAAACTAATTGCTGATTTTGCTGCACAAAACGGGGCACTGGATTGGAGATAGACAATAATGTTAAGAGGGATGATGTTGAAAGGCTTGTTACAGAGTTAATGGTAGGAGGAAAAGGCAAGAAGATGAAGAGAAAGGCCTTGAAGTGGAAAAGATTGGTGGAAGCAGCTACGCAAAAGTCTTACTTCAATCTTGAGAATGTGATTAATCAAGTGCTTCTCAATCCAAGACACTAGACACGTTAAAGTGAATGTATTCAAATTGTTCTCATGCTTACTACAAGAAATATGGCTTGTTGCGACGCCAAGAATGTGCCACAAAAAGCCCAAAAAGCGCCGCAAAAAAGTATTTGCGGCGCTTTTGCGGCACAAGTCTTTTGTGCCTCAAAAGTAGCCGTTACAAAAGAAAATAACACTCTGTTTAAATGTGTCGCAAGCATTTGCGGCTCAATTAGTGACACATATTAGTGCCACAAAAATTGCAAGCGGCACAAAAATTGTGCCGCAAATAGTCACGCGGCACAAAAATTGCGTCACAAATATTAAATAGTCTCCTTCAATAAACAGATGCACTGCAGTGATTTACACTTTTTGCATATTTTATGAATTATTTTTCATGCTTGTAGTACATTTCCCTTTCAAGTAAGTAATTCAATTCACTATCTAAATGGAAACAATCACTGCAAATTTCCAAATTCATCATCATAACCTAATTCTAAAAGGTACAAGTAGTTCCTAATTCCAACCAATTTTGCAAAAGTCATCACGTTTCAATATGGTTAGGCCACATTGAAACATTTTTCGTAATAATTGCAACTTCCTTCCAGAAATGGCATGGCAAATGTAAATAATCCACTGAATTCGGCTCCTGCAACTTCCTCTACTAGTGCCATATATAACTGGGCTGCGTCATCAAAACTCAATGAACTCGAGACAGCAAAAACCCGAAGAGTAGCACAAATGGTCCTTACGGAGGAAATGGTGTTCAGATGCCATCTCCTAGTGTTCCTTGAGTACCTTACTACAACCGCAACTCAATCCTTCTCCTTTCCAGTCTCCAACGGCATCATCATCTAACGATCCTCCACAGACTTCACTTGGTGGCTTACCGACTGGAATGCACACGAATTCTGCTAGTTCACCGAACATTGCACTGCAGCAGCCAGCACTTTCTAGTGACACAGATGCAAATGATTCCCAGAGTTCTGTTCAAAAAATCATACATGAAACGATGATGTCAAATCAGCTTGGTGGTGGTATCATGGGCATCAATAATGGCGAATGACATGAAATTAATATCAACAAGCAATAATATGGGTCTAACTAGTAATAACTGCATCGTTGGAGATGGGGTAACCAACACACACTGGCATTAGGGGTTCAGGATATGGGAGCATGACCAATGGACTAACGGAATTTGAGCTGCTTTAGGAAGTAACTCTGTGACCATGAATGGCAGAGTAGGCATGACAATGGGTCTATGACAATGAATGGCAGAGTAGCCATTATTTAAATAAAAAAAACCTTTTTTTTCTGAAAATTTCACTCAAAATAAAGTATAAATAGCAAAAAAATGAAGCCAAAATCCATGAGATAATAAATGCATCGTCAAAAGCTAATGATATGAAGTACACTATTGCTGGGAATTAGAAAATTAGCCGAAATCAGAAACTTTGGAATTAAAGTTGAATGCTATTCAAAATTTGATGCTAGATCCCCATTATTTCACCTTAATCACTTTAAATTCCAAAACAGCAGAAGGCAAAAACACCATAAAATTCCACATTTAGAACCTAACAACTGCCAACATTGAACAACTTTTAATCATTCTCCATAAATATGATAAAAGGTGCATATAAATAAAAATGAATTGCAGATCATATAAGCTTAATTACCTTGCATCTGGACAACCCAAGCTTATTGAGCACAACCTTCCTACCATTAGTAGTGGTACCCTTATAGATATATTGAGCGCATGAATTGCTATAGATCACAGGGTTAAAGGGACATAATTGAAGGAGAAGTTTAGCACTTGTCTTCTACTAAATAGATCCCCAAACTTTCTCGTAAGAAAACAGACCATTTTGCATAAAAACTTCAAAAATTTTGAGTTTATAAGCTTATTTGGGAAGTAGCATGCAAATGAAGACATAAGACAGTGAATTTCCTGTTATAAAACTTCAAAAATTTTGTCAAACCATCTATGAAAAAATAAGCAATAATTTACCAGCCAGTCCAGTCTTCAGTCTGCATCCTGGGTTTATAAGCTTATTTGGGATATAGCCAACTAGAAGCCATTGCATGTATTAATCTGGGCAGAATAACACACACATATAAGAAACTGGAACTCGTAAAAGAATTAACCAAAGTTGCTACAAGTAGTAACACCAAGTTAATAATGAGAGAAGGTGGGCCAAATATTATACCCGTAGAGGCAATCATGCTTAACAATTTTGTGTTACAATATTATCATACCATATCATAGTGTGACGCAAAAATTCTTGCTACCATAAGCAAGTGCATTTTTAAGTAGTTTGTATGCCTTGTAACCATTTTTAAGGATTAAATCAGGAATTACTTGGTCTAAAACAGCAATACTTGATTGCCATTTTCCACTTTCTTGAAATGATTATGCTCCAAAGTTGGGATTTCTCCTAAACTATTTGTGTGTCCCCAGACTCCAAGAACAGGGAGAGTTGTTTACAGGCATTTATGACAGAATTACAAATAACACCTAATATCAGTAGCATGATAATCGGACAAATATATAAACTAGAGGATGGAGTGCACTAAAGCTTCAAATGTACCTTCTGCCAACGGCTGCTATCTCGTTGTTTCAAGACAACGACTGTATTGAGTTTCTCAGGCGATTCCATTGTCCATCTGCAATATGGGCTGGACTCTTTAAAACGAGAGTAAACTCCTATTATCTCCCCTTAGGTCGCATTAAAAATATTTTAAAGAATTACAAAAAATACATAAAAATAACCACAAAAGTCTATAAACTCCTGAGCACTAAGGGCATGTAATAAATTCTCTTGATTATACCATAAAATAAATGAATAAAGTGAAAAAAAATCGCAAAGGAATTGAGCTTAATTACCTTGCTTTTGAACCAGAATAGCTAGCAAAATTGTTGGGTAAGTTCTCTCAAAGCTAAAATTAGTTCACCGATGATAAAAATTACATGGAGAAGCAAATCCAGCCAGTGAAAACCAATTTATTCACTTTTGGCAAAGTGACCTGAAACTGTTTAACTTCTCAAAATCATGCCAGAAGTCATTAAACCTAAGAACAAACACAAAATTGAGATAAAACTATCGTTAGCTATAAATCTCACCATATTCCTTTGAGAATGTGATAGAGTCTTTAGAATTGGAAAGAGACAAAGAAGAAGAGCAACAAAGAGAGATACAACAACAAGGAAGAAAAACTGCAATTGGGAATCGACTTCAACTGCTGAGAATAAAAATGGAGGAGGTCCATCTTCCTGGCGTTAAAACCCTAGCTTCAGGCGTCAAAACCAATTAGCAATCAATCTGTCTACTCTTCCGGATTTCCTCCGTATCTCAAAGATGAAGGTGGTCGCCGCATATTCGTTGGCCGTATTGGGTGGAAAATAGAGGAGGTGGAATTAGATTTGACCATTTGAGAGAGAGAGAGAGAGAAAGCGAGACAAGTTCATTGGGAATTTGGAATCAGAATTTAGAGTTTAGAAGAAAGAAGTGGGGGGGTTTTGAAATTAGCGGAGAATGAAGGAGACATTGGAAGTGAAAGGCGCTTTCCCTTTTCTTTTCCCTTTTTCTTTACTCTGGATTTATTAAAACTACGTCGTTTTGCCACAAAAATTATGCCCCTTTATCAACCTTGCCACATAATTTGAAATGTGCTCTTTATTTGCTGCATTTTCTTCTTGTGCCGCAGCGAAAACGTCACAAAAAGCCTATTTTCCTGTAGTGGGTGTTCTAATGTTTCTGCACTTTCTCCACAACTCCTGCACCAAGGTTCTTCTTTCCTGTTCTTCGAAATATATTCTCGTGGGTGGGAAGAATGTCGTGTAGGCATTTTCCACAGGAAGTGATTAACCTTGTGTTTAATGTTGAGGTCCCAAACTTGATGCCAAATTCTGGAATTCTGCGTATTCTTACTAGTGCTCTCATGTTGCAGAAGCCCTTTGTTGTTCCTTTCCATTCTTTCCTTGGCTTTTACATATCTAGTTTTGGTAGTGTATTTACCATTTGCACTGTTGCACCAGTGTATTCCCTCCAAATAAGCTAAGTGGGATTGCTGTGATTAGTTTGGCCTCTTCAGCAGAGAAAATGGAGTTTATGATGTTTGAATTCCACTTCTAGTCATGAATCAAATCCGAGACTTTGTCATATGGACAATTGTGTGGCTTAGGTGTGGAGATTTTACCTGAGCTGCTGTTTTTGAGCCATCAAACCTTCCAAATTTCCAAATTGCAATAGTGTTGCCATTTCCAACCTGCTTCCTTAATTCACTTTCCAGCATCCCAATTGAGCTGTGCAGACTTTGCCAGATCCACGAAGCTCCATTTTTCACCTGTGCATCAAGAATAGAGGATTTGGGGAAATACCTTCCTTTTACCATCTTACTAACCAACAAGTTTGAATTGGTAAGCATTCTCCAAACTTGTTTGGCTAGTAAGGCGGTGTTAAAGCATTGAATATCCTGGAAACCAAGTCTCCCTTTCCCTTTAACATCAGAAATATCAGCCCAGCTCTTCCAATGCATTTTCTTTTCTCTAGAATCACCTCCCCACCAGAATTTAGCCATCATCCCGTAAAGCTCTTTACATAGTTCAGCAGATAGTTTGAAAACTGACATTGCATATGAAGGGAGAGCAAGGGCCACAAATTTGAGTAATACCTCTTTACCTACAAAACTCAGCATTTTATCTTTCCAACTTTGTAGCTTTTTGCACATCTTCTCTTTAATGAACATGAAGACACTATTCTTTGATCTACCTATCACCATAGGCAAGGATCACTAGTATTTGCTTTGAGTGACAAGTTGGATATTGCCAAGTGGTCTCAAGATAGCTTCTGCCTCTGTTTGAGAAATATTTTTGCTAAGGATATGACTGATGATTTCTCAATATTTATTTGTTGTTCCGAGGCCTTTTCATAGCGCTTGAGAATTCGCTTGATCTCTTCAGCTTCACCTGTGTTGGCTTTGGAAAACATAAGGGAGTCGTCAGCAAAAAAGATATGAGAAATTGTTGGACTTTGTCTGGAGATTTTGATCCTAGAAATTCTGTTATCCTCATTGGCTTGCTTAAGAAGATGAGAGAGGCCTTCTGCACAAAAAAGGAAGAGAGAGCGAGATAGAGGATCTTCATGTCTAATTCCCCTAGTGAGACACACATAGCCTTGTTTTTCTCCCATTAATGTTAAAACTAAAAGACATGGATGACAAACAACCACGAATCCATTTAATCCACCTTGGGCAGAAGCCCATTTTACACATGACAGCAAACAAAAACTTCCATTCAACCCTATCATACACTTTGGACATATCAATCTTAATCTTAAGAAACATAGATGCATCTTTACCTCCCCTCATATTATTGAACCAGTGAATGTACTCATGTGCAATAATGATGTTGTCTATAATTTGTCTGCCCCCCTCATATTATTGAGCCAGTGAATGTACTCATGTGCAATAATGATGTTATCTATAATTTGTCTGCCCCGAGGACAAATGCAGCCTGAGAATGACTGATATAACCACCTAAGAAGGGTTTAAGTCTATTAACAATAACTTTGTAGACAAACATTACAAAGGCTAATGGACTTGAAGTGGGAAAGATTGACAGGGGTATCAATTTTGGGGATGAGGGTGATTAATGTCTCATTAAAGGCTTTTAACATGTGGCCAATACTAAAAAAGTTTTGAATTGCCTCCATAATAAACCAAAATCTTTGAAAGAAGATGGGGGACATATCGTGGGGTCCTCCTGGTGCTTGTTAGCATGCGGGGAAAAAAGTGCTGCTTTGACTTCCTTTTCTGTGACAAGTTTGGTAAGCTGCAAGTTCATCTCAGTTGTAATTATCCTGCGATGCCATTCAGAATTTCCTCAGAGTCATCAGGCCGTGAGCATGTACAACGCACATAGATAGAAGCTCATCTGCATATGGGCGTATGTTGCACATTTATTCAAGTAAAACTAAACGCACGTTTCTTTGATAGGAGCCCAAAATTGTTAATTCGACTGAAGCGAAATGGGAAAATTTGCATCACAAGAATTCTTTGTTTCGATGGACTTTTCTGGCAAGTGCATAGGGTCACTTGTTAGACAAATTGAAATTTTACATGTTCCAACATCTGATGAAAGAGAAATTCTTATGTAAAATTGCACAACTAGCCATCTTTTGGCCAAATTAGATTGTAAATTTTCCAAACTGCCAAAGTACATTCATCAATCAGTAACAAATATGATAGAAATATTGCAGCAAACAACGGATCGGCAATGAAAAATATTAAACAAGAAGTAAAGAACTCAAGAAGCATTTTTGAAAGCGAACCATGCATGTACGAGTAATTAAAAAGAAAAACTCTAACCAAGTCCAAATTCAACGAGCCGAAGAACAACTCTTTAGATTCTGATGGACCCAAATCAATAACATAAATCCAAAGGAACAATTAAGGAAAACAATATACGAGGCAAATGAAAAATTTCTTATAGATGAAACACGCTGCAGCTACAATACAAAGACAACAGCCACCGACAAAGACATTGACTATTCTTCACCGCACCAATAAGCCATATGCGGCTAACTATTATTACCACTACTATACTAAATTTATGGGATTGAATCCCACGCGGCCAACCTTACAAATCCACAGTACAACTTTCTGTACTAATCAATACATTGATGACATATGGCATCAACATCATTAAAAAAAAAATACAGGTTTGGTTTAATTATTTTCTAACAGATACACGGTTCTTGATGTCTCGAATGCTTGGATTGAGAAGCACTTGATGAATCAAATTCTCAAGATTCAAGTTAGCATCTGTCACAGCCACTTCTGCCAATTTTTTCCAGTCCATGGCTTTTTTCTTCATTTCCTTACCCTTCTCTCCCGCCATTAACTCGCTAACAAGGCTTTCAACTTCATCCCTCTTGACATTATTGTCCATCTCCATTCCAATACCCCATTTAGTGCAGCAAAGCCAGCAATTAGTTTGTTGATCGGCAAAAAAGGGCCAGCAGATCATAGGCACCCCATAACTAATACTTTCGATTGTGGAATTCCACCCACTATGAGTTAAGAATCCGCCAACAGAAGGATGGGTAAGGACTTTCTCTTGAGGGCACCAGCCTGCAAACATGCTTCTTTCTTTGGTTTCTTCAAGAAACTCACTTGGCAGAATAGCTGAACTGCCTGAGACAAGATCTGGCCTTAAAATCCACAAAAAGTTTTGTTTGCTATTAGCAAGTCCCCAAGCAAATTCGACTAGTTGCTCAGGTGTCATAACAGCAATGCTTCCAAAGTTGACATAAACCACAGAGTTTGGATCTTTCGAGTCAAGCCACTCAAGACATTCTGGCTGTTCCTTCCAGAGATTTGATCGAAAATCTGTTAAAGACTTACCATACACAGGATTCTCTAGCAAGTGTAGTGGTCCAATGGTGTAAATTGGAGGAAGATAAGATGAAAGTTCATCTAATACATCATGTTCCAGTTGTTGAAAGGTGTTTATAATGATGGCAGAGGCCTTTCTAGATCTCTGAGTTTCTTGCATGACGAATTTCAACATGAAATCATCGGGATTTGTGGTTCGAAAGAAGCTTGGAAGATCCTTCAAGCGTATACCCTCTAATCCTGGAATCCAATCTAGAACAGTGTCTAGATATCCATTTGTCAAATAACTAGCATCTGCAAGGCATAAGATGTACGACACCGAGTATCATCAGAATCATACAAGGGCATCCATTTAGGAAGAGGCATTAAATGTTCAAGCTATTTTCTTTTTTAAGAAAAAGTTTCCAAAAATATGTGGAAGAAGAGAATAAATGACCACGAAAAATTTTGAACACACATTTTTCATCAAAAAATAGTCGTACCTTTGAGTGGCATGATACCCTTTTCGATAAACTTGTCAAACTGGAAATACGGCAAGTAGGAAGATGCGCTGGAGGTCCAAAGAAGAACTTCAGGGATGCCAAGTTCTTGAGCAGCTGCTAGAGTGAAGGTCATTGCTCCATCGGAAACTATGCAAGAAACAGGGGGCACTTCTGAGGAAGAGGTATCGTTGAGTTCAGCAAGTAGCTCCCTGAAGGGACCTAAGCAAGTTCTATCAAAAGATTCACAAAGGGTTGGAATATCTGGGGTAGCATCGACCTCAGAAGGAGGAAGTCCGTCAGGGATGGCTTTAAATTGGAAATCAGGCAGTCCCTTTAAGGCATCAGGACCGCTGGATTTAAGCAAGCGCCTGTGGTTGAATTCTGTGTTGACAAAGGTGATATGAAAACCCTTTTGGTGGAGGAGCTTGGCTAGCTTTAGCATGGGGTTTATGTGGCCTTGAGCTGGAGCTGGTATGCAGACGGCGTGAGGCTTCTTCTCCAGTAAAGCAGTGGAACCCATTCTTCTTGCCAGCGGATTTGAGTGGACAAATTGTACGTTATCACACAGCAGCCACTAGTTGGGAATTGGGTTGATGGTAAAGTAAAAAAAAAACCAATGAAGAGCTAGTGCAAATATTCGAGAAAGGGCAGTGTAACATAATTATGTGTTTGTATTGACTTCTATTTCACTTTATTTATATCTTATTTACATACACTTATTTGCTTGCATCATCAACATATTTTTCAATTATTTTTTTATCTCACATACATCACATCAAAAAAATATTACAGTATTTTTTCACAAAATTATCTCAAATAATTTACAATCCAAATACAATATTTCACATGGTAGCTACTGTCAATTATTTAAAGCAAATTATAATCTTCCGCACGTTATAGGTTCTATCAATTTTTTAAGGGATAATTTCGGAAACCTCCCTTGTGATTTCTGATTATTTCACTGGTTTTCTCCAAAATTTTAAAAATTACACTAACCTCCCTTGAGGTTAATTATTTTATAATATTTAGGTCAAACCAATAATTAAAAAGTGATATTAGGAGAGAGAAGATAACATAGTTCCATCATTGCCCATCATCTATTATATTATTTAATTAATTTAATATCAATTCACACATTAAAGAAAAATACTAAAATTTGCTGTTTATCATTAGGGATCAAATCATATTTATCATCAAAAAAATAATATATCATTTTATATTTTTCACTCAATACAAGAATTAAATTACTCTTTTCAATTATATATCCATTATCAAACATGATCAACAATAAATAATAATAATAATTTGTAATTAAAATATTATAGAGAACAATTTTTAACATCATAAATATTATTGTCAGCATATTAAGATTAGTTATTGAGATTTTATGGTATTAAAGTTCACTCCTTATAATATTTTAATTGTAAATTTTTTGATTATTTGTTGTTGATCATGTTTGACAATAGATTCGTAATTAAAAAGAGTAATTTGAATCTTACATTAAATAAAATATATAAAATGATATACTATTTTTAATACCATATGTAATTTAAATCCTGATGATTAACAACAAATTCTAGTGTTTTCTTTAATATTTGGGCTAGTATTAAATTAATTAAATAATTTAGTAGATGAAGAGTAATGGTGAAATCATATCTATCTTTTCTCTCCTAACATCATTTTTTAATTGTTGACTGGACCTAAATGTTGCAAGATAATAAATCTCAAGGGAGGTTAATTAATTTTTAAAACTTAAAAGAGAGATGAGTGAAACAGTTAGAAACCTCACGGAAGATTTTTGAAATTATCCCCAATTTTAACCCACCATTCACATCTCCACAGACGTCGTCATCGAGCAACCAATTATTTTGCTCTTTCTCCGATTCAATTTTCTGCACTTTGTGATTTCATTATGCTAACTTGGCCCCACAAGTTTAGACGGCTCAGCTGCTATAATTTTTCCGGATCCAAATGACGTGACATTAAAAAAAAAAAAAAATTTTGACGTGACATTAGACTGAATACCTGGGTTAGGACGGGTCAGTCTAATACCCAATGAAATGGTGCCATTTTGAAGACGCTCCGATGTTTCACCAAGTAATAATCTTCCGTACATGGTAACTTCAATCAAATTTTTAAAGCAAATTTTACGTCTTTTAACCGTTGATGCTGTGATTTCTCCTCAATAGTAATAATCTTCCGTACATGGTAAATTCAGTCAAAGATAAAGTTTAAAAAAATGCTGGAAATTCTTCATTTCTACGTCTCCTGCAGGAATCTTTCATGAAGGCGGTAGCAAAAGGGTGTAATGAATATGCAGCAGAAGCTGAATTTTTATTTTGAACTAAATGCTTGCGTATTTATTGCACGGGGAAAAAGACAGCTCATTGCTCGAGTCGTTACCAACGCCAGAGGGTTACCTCAAAGTCCATAATTAATGCTAAAATGATACTTTGTCCCAAGAAAAATAAATAAATAAATAATAAAATATTGGAAATTCCCTGCCACAAGGCATTTCTGATCTCTGGAAGCTACATGTCTGATTTTTTCTGCTTCATTAAATTTAGATGAGGGACACGTATGTTGAGAAGGAATTAATTTCTAGAGTTAAGACACAATATGCTTTTCAAACCATTAGTTAATGACCTGTGCCCAATTGATACTCGTTAGTACATTTATATCACAACAAACTTATCATATGACTTCATAATAACAATGATTACTCCGTTTTATATTTACATGTTTGTCTTAATTAATACTCCCTCCGTCCCACTTTAATAATCCTGTATTCCTTTTTCATCTGTTGTGATAAAATTTTGTCTTCGCCGTTGCCCAGAATAAAGAGTATTTCTTCGTCTATCAATTAACTCGCCGACGTGGGCAAACTAATGGTAGCTGAATATGCCTCCTCAACGGTGGAGGGCCGCACCGCGGTCCTACCAAATTATCAGCTATGGCCTCTGAGTAATCGTTAAGGGCTCACGTCATTCCCCTCACAAGTTGTACATACAAAAAATAAAGGAGTGCATGTATCTAAACCTCAAATTGCCACGGACTAATCCAAGAGGAGAAAAATGAATAGACATGATGGAAAATCAAATGGATTTAAAAAAAATAAAAACTATAGTTGACTAAATCAATTGGTAGGGGTTTAGAAAAGGTCATCCTGGCTAAACTCTAAGGAATGGGTTTGACTCTCCCATAATCCAGCCCTCCGCTTAATTTAATTCAAGAAAATCAGGAGCGTGGCGTTTTCAAATGCCAAAAATGTCTAATGATAGAGAACTCCCGGCTTTTTTTCTACTACTCCCTCCGTCCCAATATTAGAGACGTTTATAGGGAATGCAACCTTTTATGTACAGTGGTATCATTATTGACAGCCAAGCCTTTGTTCCAAATTTGCCCCGTCGCAAGTAGAGCTGTTAAACGAGCCGAGTCGAGCTCGAGCATAGGACAATCGAGCTCGACTCGAACCTCTAATCGAGCTAGCTCGAGCTCGCTCGATTAGTAATTCGAGCTTCACAAGGCGCTCGAGATCGACTCGATATATTGGTAGAAAATTCGAGCTCGGGCTCGAACTCGAGTTTGAGATCGAGCGAGCTCATCGAGCTCGAAGCTCGAGCTCGAGCTCGTTTACGGGAGACACCACATCAGGTCCTGCCACACTCGTATTTAGCCTAACAAAAGAAGATAAACTTTCCCTGATTTATCATCTCCAATTCAACATTTCCACAACACATCAGTGACCAAAATGTCCAAAACAGATTATCTATCGCGGATCCGTGACGGTACATGAGCTCAATTGCTTTATATACTTGGGCAAAATAAATATAAATTAATAAAAAAGTTTCCATTCACAAATTTTAGTCCAGACAAAGCAAGAAAACTTTACGATCCGGGGACAAACTTGGTGGCATAGACCAGGCATTGTTAGCAACTGGGTTGTCAAGATGGTCCAAGAGATTTTCAAGAGGGCCTTTGCCAGTGACAATAGCTTGGACAAAGAAGCCGAACATGGAGAACATTGCAAGCCTTCCATTCTTGATTTCCTTCACCTTAAGCTCAGCAAAGGTAACAGGGTCATCGGCTAGACCAAGAGAATCAAAGTAGTGGCCACCGTAGAGATCATTGCCCTCTTCGACGCCTTCAAGACCATTGATTCTATATCCTTCAACAAGACCCATGAGAACAACTTGGAAGCCGAGCACTGCCAGAATGCTCTAAGCATGGACAAGGTTGGGGTTTCCCAAGTAGTCAAGCCCACCTTCTGAGAAGATCTGTGCTCCGGCTTTGAACCACACTGGCTCCTTAAAGTCCACTTTAAGATATTTCTCAAGGACTTCTGGGGTGATGCATCCCAGTGCTCCGTGCATAGCCCCTGGCTCTACCGAGGTGGCTCCGTATGGTGCTGCTCATGGAGTCACGAGAAGGAGGGTGCGGCTGCTCCGTATGGTGAGTCGGTGACGGTGGTGAGAATGGAGGGTGCGGCTGCGGGTGTGGAACTGGAAAAGAGTTGACAGAAAGAGGAATCAGGGGAGGTTAGGGATGGCGCCTGGCGGTGAGAATGGAGGGTGTGTGCGGCGTGCGGTGTGTGACTGAGAATGGAGGGTGACGGCTCATGGCTGCTATGCGGGAAAAGGTTAGAGTAAAAGAGGAAAGAAAAATTAGGGCTACAGAGTACAGACGGGAGATGACTTAGGTTTAGTACCACATATACGATGAAATGACGACAATACCCCTACCCTTCGAGCCTCACGAGCTTCAACGAGCCGAGCTGTGCTCGGCTCGTTTAATAAACGAGTATTGAGTAGAGCTCGAGCTCGGCTCGTTTCTCTCTGTAAACGAGCCGAGTCGAGCTCTTATCGAGCCGGGTCGAGCTCGGCTCGCGAGCTACCCGGTTCGATTAACAGCTCTAGTCGCAAGTACAATGGTCAGCTGCATTTTGTGTTTTTATGGAGTAATGATTTCGTGGGTCCCATCTTAACCAAAAGCATCCCTTTGTATCAATGTTTTGAAAATCGGACCGGACCGGCCGGTTCGACCGGTTGAACCGCGAACCGGCCATGGCACCGGTCCGGTTCAATGACATTGTTGACTTTGCTAGAAAACCGGTCAAAGACCGGTTGAACCGTGAAAACCGTCGAACCGGATTGAATCGGCGGTTTTTCGGTTTTCAGCTTTCCCTCTTTTTTTTTTTTTAAGTTTTGTAAAATGCAGCTATCAAGATTCGAACCCAAGACCTTTGTAATAAAAGACCAATGTATTAACCGTTGCACCATCACATCTTATTAGTTTTTTTTGATAACTTATTTATATAAAGCAAACACTCATATTTCTTTTTTCCATTTTTCTTACAAAATCTCATCCCTCATGGCTCTTTCTTTTTAATTTTCAACTCTCTCTCTCTCTCTCGATCCTCTTTTCTTTTGTCACTCCCTTTTTAATCAAACCTCTTTATTTTTAATTTATTGATATTTTCTTCCATCTTTTAATTTTGTTTTTGTCCATTAAATTGAAAAAAGTTAAAAAAGAATTTTTTTTAACCCAAATTATTTAATGCCACAACCACTCACTTTTATCTTATTTTTTGTTTCTTATCAAATTTACATTTCTATTTTCGATTTTCTTGACTTCCTTCGAACTCCAAATTTTCTTTTTTAAATTGCAATCTCTAAATCCCAAAACGTAAATTAAAATTTAAGTTCATAATATCTAAATTCTCAGAGACATGAATTTTGTATAATTTCAAAATATTGTGATATTTTGGGGTTGGATTTAGATATAATTGAAATTGAGATGAAATTTATTTGTTTTAACTTATAATTTAAAAAATTTATTTTTAAAAATCCAAGTTATTAAAAAATAGTAAACTTTTCATCATATAAAATATTAAATTAGTCCATTACATGTCTTATTTTGTACATATATATATTTATATAAATTATTTTTAAAAAAATTCATTGAACCGATGTTGAACCGGTCCGACCGGTTGAACCTCGACCCTTTCACTTCACCGGTTCAATTAACGGTCCGATTTTTAAAACATTGCTTTGTATGTTAGAGACACGCGCTATTATTGGCCTTATAAAGTGAGAGTTAGTCTCACGTACTCCTCTTGCTTCTCCAAATGGATAATAAATAGCAGGTCCCACCAAATTTATTTGGGTTTTCTAGCACATGCAGGGCAAGGACGGAACGTTAGAAGGAAAATAGTGTAGGGTGACTCTAATTTTGGGACAATGAAAAAGGTGAAACATGACATTAACAATGGGACGGAGGGAGTATTTTATTATTGAACCCCTTTTTGGGACGATAAAGAAATCTAACTTTGATTTCTTGAATTGGAGGTAACCCTCTAGTGTTGGTGATGACTCCAGCAGCGGCCACTTTTTTCCCATAATAAATACGCAAGCACGTAGATCACAAGTGTCATTTTTTTTCTTTATTATATATATTGTATTCACCATTTTGTTTTGTTCCAGCTTACTCAGAGGTTTCTTGAGTACGTAGATGAAAAAAATGAAAAGTCCAAGCAATTATTTTAATCCTTGGACGAAGAAAGAAGTGTTCCTAGCATAGACTAATGACTATTAACAGATGTTATTTTGAAAGCCACTGCGGAAGAATATTCTCCGGTAGACCGTAGACCCAGCCCGAAAAATATTACTGCAGCAGTGCTTTGCCACTGATCGACTCCGTCTATATAAATGAAGCTACCTTTTCATCAACTTTGCAATCGTTCCAACCCCAAAGCCTCATAAATCCCATTAACAATTTCCATTTAATCTGTTCAAATTCCCACGCAAGAAGAACTGAATGGGTTCCATTGCTCTATTAGAGAAGAAGCCTCATGCAGTCTGCATACCAGCGGCAGCTCAAGGCCACATAAACCCCATGCTGAAGCTAGCCAAGCTCCTCCATCACAATGGTTTCCACATCACCTTTGTCAACACAGAATTCAACCACAGGCGCTGGCTTAAATCCAGAGGTCCTGATGCCCTCAACGGATTGCCTGATTTCCAATTTAAAGCCATTCCTGATGGACTTCCGCCTTCAGATGTCGATGCTACCCAAGATGCTCCAACCCTTTGTGAATCTGTCGATAGAACTTGCTTAGGTCCCTTCAGGGAGCTACTTGCTGAACTCAACGATACATCTTCCTCGAAAGTACCCCCAGTTTCTTGCATAGTTTCTGATGCAATAATGACCTTCACTCTTGCAGCTGCTGAAGAACTAAGCATCCCTGAAGTTCTTTTTTGGACCGCCAGTGCATGTTCCTACTTGGGGTACTTCCAGTATGCCAAGCTTATGGAAAAGGGTATCATACCACTCAAAGGTACTAATTCTTAATAAAATAATTTTTGTCAGTGTAAAAGTGTTAAATTTTTTTTTAATCGTTACTTTATATATAGAATTCTACATTATCATAATCTAAGGGGGAGACCCAACTGGGTCTAAGAGGGGTCGGTGATGACTAAACCACCATCGGACCAAACAGTTATACTATACACCCATCTGGATTTTTTAAGAAACCACTTAACGTGACATATATATAATTTGTTTGTGTACTTGTGTATATGATTATCTGTCTAATTTGATATGTATGTGTGTATTTGACCATCTGTCTTTTTGATATATGGTGTGTTATGTGTGCATATGTCTATTTGTGTATTTGGTGTGCTAGAATTTAAGTTACTTTAATCAACTTCCTGCATTTATCCATTAAAATACTTTTTGGAAAAGAGAGAGAGAAAAAAAAAAGGGTATGGGGGGAAAAATATATATATGGACGGGAGACGTAGCCGTGGACATGGTCGTGGCCGTGGAACTAAGCGAGCCCAAGAGCCAAGAGAAGAAAGGGAAACAATAGCTGAACAAAGACAAGGACCGAGAATGCCGCTTGTACTTAGGAACTTACTATGACCCATTGTTTTGCCTGGCAGGCTATTATCTGAGTTCCAGCGACTCCGTGAGATGGTACATTGGGTTAATATGTATAAGAAAATCGCAATTCTTCGAGATGAATAGAGGTCCAAAGGAGACTAGCCGAGTACTAGGAAGGGCGATGGAAACACTAGTATTCGGAGAAAATTGAGCTCTTGCACAAGAACATAGAGCTAAAAAGGAAATAAGAAGGAATTTCCGAGGAGACCTTAGCAATGACACAAAGCACTACTTCTATGGGGGTTCCGGAGAAAGCTCAAAGGACAGAAATTGCAACGCCACAAGTGAAGATCTCCCATGTAAAGAAAAGGGGTGCATCTCTTGAAAGTCAAAGGTCAGAACAGGGTGAGCGAGGTAGGCCATTCGCTAGGATGGGTCGTGGAGCGGGTGGTGTGAAAATTTTGGAGACATTTAGAGAAGATATTTCAGGAGGAAACCCAAGTGGAGAAGGACCACTGCGAGGTACCTCACAAGGAGATCAAACCTCAATCCCTTTTCTTGTTTCTGTGGATTAAGCTCAAATATTGTTTCTTCAAGCACTGTCAGTAGTCTTCTCACAATTTTTTTTTTGTGGTTTACTTCATATACTCATTGGCGGGCGCATAACATTGACTTTGTAGTCAAAATTTAATTTAATGAATAAGAAAGTGTAAGATTTTTTTTTCTTTTAACTGAGTTGGAAAATATTTGTTTTTCAAGAATATGACTGTAAAAAGCATCAAATTTTGCACTGCCCCCAAGCCCTTGAATGATTCTGATGATACTTGGTGTCGTACATCTTATGCTTGCAGATGCCAGTTATTTGACAAATGGATATCTAGATGCTGTTCTAGATTGGATTCCAGGATTAGAGGGTATACGCTTGAAGGATCTTCCAAGCTTCTTACGAACCACGAATCCCGATGATTTTATGGTGAAATTCGGCATGCAAGAAACTCAGAGAGCTAGAAAGGCTTCTGCCATCATTATAAACACCTATCAACAACTCGAACATGGTGTATTAGATGCACTTTCATCTTATCTTCCTCCAATTTACACCATTGGACCACTACACTTCCTTGAGAATCATGTGCATGATAAGTCTTTAACTGATGTTCAATCAAATCTCTGGAAGGAAGAGCCAGAATGCCTTGAATGGCTTGATTCGAAAGATCCAAACTCTGTGGTTTATGCCAACTTTGGAAGCATTGCTGTTATGACACCTGAGCAACTAGTCGAATTTGCTTGGGGACTCGCTAATAGCAAACGAAACTTTTTGTGGATTTTAAGGCCAGATATTGTCTCAGGCAGTTCTGCTATTCTGCCAAGTGAGTTTCTTGAAGAAACCAAAGAAAGAAGCATGTTTGCAGGCTGGTGCCCTCAAGAGAAAGTTCTCAGCCATCCTGCTGTTGGAGGATTCTTAACTCATAGTGGGTGGAATTCCACAGTCGAAAGTATTAGTTATGGGGTGCCTATGATCTGCTGGCCATTTTTTGCTGATCAACAAACAAATTGCTGGTTTTGCTGCACTAAATGGGGTATTGGAATGGAGATAGACAATAATGTCAAGAGGGATGAAATTGAAAGGCTTGTTAGCGAGTTAATGGCTGGAGAGAAGGGCAAGGAAATGAAGAAGAAAGCCATGGACTGGAAAAAACTGGCAGAAATGGCTGTGACAGATTCTAACTCAAATCTTGAGAATTTGATTCATCAAGTGCTTCTCAATCCAAGCATTTGAAACATCAAGAACCGTGAATCTAAAGAGTTGTTCTTCGACTCGTTGAATTTGGACTGGGTTAGAGATTTTCTTTTTAATCACTCGTAATGCATTGTTCGTTTTCAAAAATGCTTCTTGAGTTCTTTATTTCTTGTTTAATATTTTTCATTGCTGATCCGTTGTTTGCTGCAATATTTCTATCATATTTGTAACTGATTGATGAATGTGCTTTGGCATCTCATTGACCAGAGTTCGAAGGTGCAAAGGCAATTTGATATGTGTTCATAGTATATATTCAAGAATTTACTTTGACCACTAAATGTATTTAAGAATTTACTATTAACCAGTGTTTAATCAGATTTGATATTATTAGAAACACGGGTGTAGTTTTATACTTGAATAAATGGGGAACATACGCCCATTTGCAGATGAGCTTTTATTTATGTGCGTTCTAGAAACTTTACCTTGAGCACGTTAAGGCGCGTTACGAACGTTGTCAGAAACTTCACGCCTTTGCCTTGAGTGCACAAATCCTCCTTACAGAAGTGCAAAGAGATTGCATACTACCGGGTTTGCAGCAATTCCCTTTAGAAATAACAAAGCCAACCAGAATTTTCACACAGTAGTATGCAAAAACTCTCCCAAAACGATTTACAGAATATTGTTTTGAACTAAAATAGAAGAGTAGTAAAAAAGTAAAGTGTGGCCTCTGTTATCTGGACACTATTATTTATAACGTTCAGATACCTCAAGAGAAACGTCATGTCTTTTAGATACGTATTTCTTTATGAATAGGTACCTTTTCAAAACGAATAGACACGTAAATGGTTGTATGTGTTGTATCATTAGATGCGACCCTTAAACGAAAATCGTTTAGTTAGGAAGAAATATTAAAATGAAATTAATTAAAATTAATTTCGGTTCTTAAGATCCAAGAGCCCCAAGTGCCCAAGTGCCAATCTTTTGACCATTAAATTTATTTTTTAATTTAATAGTCAACAGGACAAATGCATGTGAAATTTTGAAGTTTTCCTCCAAAATTTTCTATTATCCAAATTGATTTGAATAGGTGTGCACTTGATTATAAACCTCTTCTATTCTTCATGTCTTTTCGATGTGGGGTTCATCACTAACTATTTTCAACAGTTAAGGATAAGAATTTGAAAGAAATTGGATCAAATGTTTGGAAAGAAGAACCTGAATGTCTGATTCGAAAGATCCAAACTCGATGGTTTATGTCAACTTTGGAAGCATTGCTATTATGACACCTGAGCAACTAGTCGAATTTGCATGGGGACTTGCTAATAGTAAACAAGACTTTTTTTGGATTTCAAGGCCTGACCTTGTTTCAGGCGATTTAGCTATTCTTCCGAGTGAGTTTCTTGAAGAAACCAAGGAAAGATGCATGTTTTTTGTTAGAAAATTGGTTTAATTTGTTTTAGATAGGTTTCTTAATTTGTATGGAAATAACTAATTTTCTAATTAGTTTTAATTACTTAAAGCAATAGGCAAGGAAATTCCTATTTTGTTTAGAATTTAGAAGTTATTTCCTATTCTGTACAAGTTTAAGAATTAGCATTGGTTCCTGTTATTATTTGATTTTTAGCTAACTAATATTCTCTATTAATAGGTGAGTTGGCATACTATAAAGTGACACATAATGAACATATAATGGCGACATGTAACCTTATACATAGGATGAGAAAAGATTCTTGGAAGACGAGAGATGATATATAAGGGTTGGATTTGGGTTTAAATTGTATTCTTATATAGGGTTTTCCTCTCATAATAAAGAATGGATATTCTCTCTGTGGATGTAGGTTTAATGATGAATCGAACCACGTTAGATATTGTATATCGTTTATCATTCATACTTATGACTTATTTATCACTAAATTGTTGTGTACTTGATATCTCAATTGTTGTTTGTTCCGCGTTTGGATTCTAACAAGTGATATCAAAGTTTGATTGTGAGATTGGATTGTTCACAAACACTTGAATCTTAAAAAATTGGTATCAAAGCGGGGTTTATCGTTGGATCCTAGTTGATTATTGAGATCAAGTATATTGGTGTCGGTTGCCAATTGAAAATTTTAATGAATGATATCCTTGTTTCAAGAGTTTGACAAAAAGTATTGGGGGTGAAAAATGAAAAATCGAAAAACATGAAAACATTTGATGGTGAATTTAGCCAGGTGATTCAAGAGTCAAGAAAAATGTGAAGTCCAATATTAATTTTGGACATGAACCGGTGGAGATATTCTCGCAATTCTAACGGTTGATATTTCATCCCAGATGATTTTTTTTATTTGGATTATGTTCTTTAAATGGCGTGACATGTGTTCTAAAGAATTGAAGGGATCTAATTTTCAAACACAAGAAAACTCTGATGGCTACGAGTTTTATGTAATAGGTGGAGTATTGAAAACCACATTTGGCAAGACAGTTCTGAGAATAGGAAGAAGTATGGTGATTTTATCATTTGATTTTCT
Organism: Coffea eugenioides; assembly: GCF_003713205.1. Lineage (NCBI taxonomy): Eukaryota > Viridiplantae > Streptophyta > Magnoliopsida > Gentianales > Rubiaceae > Coffea > Coffea eugenioides. The sequence continues at coordinate 5,890,484 of NC_040044.1, forward strand.
CAATGGTTAGAAATATAACTCACAGAAGGGGATTTCGAGTTGCAAGTGGTGGTAAGAAAAAATCCTATGAAGGAAGATGGTAAATTGAGACACCTTCTCACGAGTCAACAGGATGTTGGACTTAGAGTAACTACACTTATTCAATTGTCGATTGAATCAATTGAATGTCAAGACTGTATTGATTCGGATATGTGTTTGATAATTGAAGGCAAATGCTTCTTAAAAAAAATATTCATCGAAGTGGAGATTTGTAGGAAATTGATTTAATTTTTTTAGATAAGTTTCTTAATTTGTGTGGAAGTAACTAGTTTTCTAATTGATTTTAGTTACTTAAAGTAGTAATCAAGAAATTTTCTATTTTGTTTAGGATTTAGAAGTTATTTTCTATTTTATACAAGTTTAGGAATTAGTATTGATTTTCTGTTATTATTTGATTTTTGGCTAACTAATATTTTTTATAAATAGATGGGTTAACATATTACATATTGATGCACAATGGGCACACAAGAATGACATGTAGTCTTAAACATAGGATGAGAGAGGGTTATTGGGAGATGAAAGATAGTACATAAGGGTTGAGATTGGGTTCAAATTATATTCTTGTATAGAGTTTTCCTCTTATAATAAAGAATTAGTATTCTCTCTGTGGACGTAGATTCAACGATGAAGTCGATTATGTTAAATATTGTATGTCGTTATCTTTCATATTTGTGTTTCATTTGTCATTGAATTATTGTGTCTTGATATTTCAATAGTTATTTGTTCCGCACTTGAATCCCAACATGTTTGCAAGTTGGTGTTCTCAAGAGAAAGTTCTTAAGCACCCTTTTGTCGGAGGATTCTTAACTCATAGTGGATGTGTGACGGCCCCACCTCCCCCTAGGGCGTACCCCAGGGTTCGGCGGGTCGCCTGCCCAACTCTCGCCGGGACTCAGTCGTTCATTACAATCCTCAAATGAATTACAAGAGTAAACCTCAAATATTACAATATAAATCTCCAAGAATTACACATCAAAAGCGAAGCGTCCACGCTTCCACTGCGCCACTCGGATCCATGATCCCCACTATTATACAAGAGGAATTTCCACAACAATAAAATCACAACAAGCCGTCCTTCGCCACGAGCCCTATGGAGGATCCTTATACAAATCACCAAAACAAAAACAAACATCCTAGCTGTCCGACTATTATAAACAAACCTAACTATACTAGGGTATGTGTCAAAAGTCCCCGCGTCGGCCCCTGCTAAGGAAAACAAAAGGAAAGGGGTAAGCTATATGCTTAGTAAGTAAACAGGGGCAAAAACGTAAATCTCACATATTAACAATTACACATTAAGAGTAAAGCAAAAACAAAAAAATAACATCACATAATAAGGATACAGGTGGCTCCAAAGCCAATTCATGTGCCATGTATGATCTCCTGCCGACACTCCGTCGACCACAAATAATGGTTCGTAGAACTCCACTTGTTCTCCCACCGTACACCTTATCACCCTCTCTGGCCAGTCACCTCACAAACTTGCTCGAGCGAACGAAATCACAAACTTGAGCTTGAGTCACAAGCTCGGGTCACAAACTTGGTCCACATTCTCGGTGAACCGGATTCACAAACTTGGTGACCCCAGACTAAGTTGGACTGGCTTCGACCAAGCCCTGACCGGCTCGAATAGTCCATCTAGGTCGGAAGATCAACCCCAAACTCACAAAATTCACAAAATTATTCAAAAGTCACCCTGAGCCACAAGCTCAAGGGTTTTAGTTCCAAAATTGCTCATATACACAAGCCATGTACAAATATGTGCGCAAGTTAGGGTTTAGGTCGAGTGCGATAAAGTACACCCTCGCCTAGGTACCCTCTTCATACATATCGAAACACATAAGCAACTAACACACAAGAGCGGCCTGAATACTTACACAACGAACAAAAGAGCAAAAGTACGAAATTCTTGCCGCGAGAAATAGCTAGTAGGCCCCACCGGCACCACCTAACTCACCACCGTCTGAAATTGAAGATTGTGTCACAATATATCACAAACGGCTACTAACATACTTAAAACAAGCAAAATGGCAAAATCGGCACATGCAAGTGCGGAAACGGCAAAACGGGCGCACGCACCCGCGCGGAACGGCAAACGGAAATGGCTAAATCTGCCTTCTCAAACCGTTTTGATCAAAAGTTAGGCTAGGAATGTCGGATCAAGGTACATGAGGTACCGTTACGAAGCTAAGAGGAAGGGCTACAATTTTCATGAAGACACCTAAATCCGGATCTGAACAGAAATAGGTCGAAAGTATGGAAAATCGTTTCAGAAATTCGCACTCTTGAGTAACGAACAGGGTATGTTTGCTGGACCATAACTCCCAGCTCACAAATCTAAATCAGGAAATTTCAAAGGCATTAAAAAGCTGAGACATAAGGCTAAAACTTTGATGTTTTGGCCAAGACTTGAATCTACTCAGAACAGAACGAAAATTGAGTGCCAAAGTACCCATCAGAACTGTCCAGATTCAAGGCAGTTCTGACGATCGATCTTGTTTTGGTCATAAAGGAAGCTACGGAACTCGGATTTCGACGCACTTTATACCATTTCGAATCCAAAACCAAGATCTACATTTCTTATGAAGGAGTTGACACCCAGATCGTACGGGATCAAAACGGAAAAATGCACGGTCAGAAGCTGAAATTCAAAACGTACACAATTTCAGGGTACAAAATAGGTGCGAGTGTTTTGATTATAACTCGAGCTACACAGATCTGTTTGACCGGAAATTTTGCAGATATATTCAGGACATAAGAGGCTACAATATTGAAGAAGGCCACTCAGTCCAGTTTCGAGTGTAACCAGGTTAAAAATGCAAGAAACTACAACAGAACCGGAAAAACAGATTCACAAATCGCATTCTGGGGTAAACATCATAAAACAGCCTACATAAGTCCAAATCCAGAAATTCTAGAACCAGCTAAAAGCTAAGAAACAGGGCTACATTTCATCAGAAGACCTCAACAACCAATTCGGAAGCATTCTCAATCAAAATAACCCATTATCGACGCACTTCTCAATTTCAGGTAAAACCAGAACAGCAATAGTAATTTCGACTTTTCTCATTCTACACTACTCCGATTGACCTGAAATTTTGTAGGCACCTCTAAAATGTCATTCCCTGCACCTTTCATGTTTTAAGCCAAGGCTAATTCGGCCTCTAACATGGAGCACTAAAACCGGACAGAACAGGGTAGCTTGGTTTCCAAATTCTGAAATTTGCACCTTTACTCTATAAATTCATATCTAACAAGTGCTCTATCATCAAACCCACCAATTACTAGCTCAATAACATCAATTAAGAGGTAGATAACCATAATCAAGGCTGAAAATATAAACCCTAGTTAAACATCCCAACATACCATTTAACCCATGAAATTTTCCCCATAAATCCATCAAAACTATAACTTTAAGCTTCTAGTTCACACATATAAGAAGTAGAGGGAAGTTTCTTACCAAATTCACCTTAATCCCTATATCAAGAAGCTGCCAAGACCTTCCTCTTCCCAAAATCACTCCACCAAAACCCTTAAACTTCCTTGGAGATCAACTTTTGTGGAGGAATTTGCAAGATTATAGGTTGAAACTCAAGATTGAGGCTTGAAATTGAGGTGCAACGTGAAGTTTTTCCTCTCTTATTTTTCCTCTCAAGAATTTCGGCCAAGACTAAGAAAATGGGAAGAAATGAGGAAATTTTGGTCAAATTTCTGTTTTATGAAGGTTAAGACAAGTTGGTCAAAGTCCAACTTCCATAGATGCCTTGACACTTGTTTTCTTTCTAGCATTTTCTCTCATTTCTCTTGGTCAAATATTGTGGCTGATGTATGAGATATTTTGAGGGTTAATTAGCTAAAATAAAATGAGAAGATTAAGGTAATAAAGTATAGGTCAAATGGTGTGTTTACCCGGTAACAAACGGTACCCGTCGGTTCGAGCCGATTTTCCTTAAATCACCCGTACTAGGGTTTTTTTCTTCCTATTCACTAACTTTTTATTATTGCATCTAATCACATATTATTTCTCACCTGAAAGTCACTTTTAATCACCAAATTTGATCCTTGCTCCGTACCGAAAAATCATCCGGCGAAAAAATCGCGAAAACCCTAATTTGCTCCAATCTTGAAAACGAATAGTGAAACCCTACTTTCTAGATTCATTTGCACTTATTGAGGAATGATTGAGTAGTAGGGCCATAGTAAAAGAATAATTTCCAAATAAAAGGGCATTTTAAGAAAAGTGTGATGAATTTTACAATTTCATAGAATAAAATTAGGGTTTTGAGTCAAATATGAGGGATTTAAACATAACATGCTAGTCACAAGTAAACTAGGGTTTTAAAGTACAAGTAAGGTTTCTAGTCTTTTTTTAAAATAAAACAATGTTTTACGACAAAATAAAATAAAGAAACCGTAATCCTTTCTTTGAGACTAAACAAAAATAGTATCCTAAAATTTGGGGTATCACAATCTCCCATTCTTCAAAGAATTTCGTTCTCGAAATTGCAATCAACGAGTTAAGGGTTAGAATACCCGAAATAATCAAAAGATCAAAAGGTGTACATATATATACAAGTCATCAAAATGTTCACAATATAATGCACCATATACACCAAGAGACATTTCAAGTTAGACAAAGTCAAGTGCAGCAAGTACTATATGTGTACGTATTCACAAACCACAAATAAATGACATGTAGGGACAATGCAAGGGCAAAATGAAAAAAACACGACTTATCGTCCCACGCTCAGTGAAAATCACCCTCGTCCGGTTTCTTACTCCACTTCCCAAGGTGCCCGTTGATATCTTGTACTCACTCTAGCCAGACAAAGCCTGTTCATGTTCCCAAAATGCTAGTCTCAAGTACTCAACTCCGGAGTACTCATGCACAAGAATCCGAAATAAGGTAATTCACATCTCGAGCTGCAGTCCTAAGAGTAAACTATCTACAATCGAAATTCCTACCTAACGTACCTATCTATGGTCCTCAGATACCATGAGAAAGATTTTAAGGCCTATAACATTTATGATCCATAACTTATGCTCGAATGAACACTTAGTCCTTCATACTTATTCGCTACTTCATCCAGGCTCACTCTGCGCAGAGACCACGCGAAGCAGCAATAGGTTTTATCCCTCAATTGCTTAACTTTCAAATCAAATCAAATCCCACAGTCCGGCATCCTAAACATTAGCCTAGGATACACTACAAAGATCTGAAACCTAAGCTCTGATACCAACTGTGACGGCCCCACCTCCCCCTAGGGCGTACCCCAGGGTTCGGCGGGTCGCCTGCCCAACTCTCGCCGGGACTCAGTCGTTCACTACAATCCTCAAATGAATTACAAGAATAAACCTCAAATATTACAATATAAATCTCCAAGAATTACATATCAAAAGCGAAGCGTCTACGCTTCCACTGCGCCACTCGGATCCATGATCCCCACTATTATACAAGAGGAATTTCCACAACAATAAAATCACAAGCCTTCCTTCGCCACGAGCCCTATGGAGGGTCCTTATACAAATCACCAAAACAAAAACAAACATCCTAGCTGTTCTACTATTATAAACAAACCTAACTATACTAGGGTATGTGTCAAAAGTCCCCGCGTCGGCCCCTGCTAAAGAAAACAAAAGGAAAGGGGTAAACTATATGCTTAGTAAGTAAACAGGGGCAAAAGCATAAATCTCACATATTAACAATTACACATTAAGAGTAAAGCAAAAGCAGAAAAATAACATCACATAATAAGGATACAGGTGGCTCCAAAGCCAATTCATGTGCCATATATGATCTCCTGCCGACACTCCGTCGACCACAAATAATGGTCCGTAGAACTCCACTTGTTCTCCCACCGTACACCTTATCACCCTCTCTGGCCAGTCACCTCACAAACTTGCTCGAGCGAACGAAATCACAAACTTGAGCTTGAGTCACAAGCTCGGGTCACAAACTTGGTCCACATTCTCGGTGAACCGGATTCACAAACTTGGTGACCCCAGACTAAGTTGGACTGGCTTCGACCAAGCCCTGACCGGCTCGAATAGTCCATCTAGGTCGGAAGATCAACCCCAAACTCACAAAATTCACAAAATTATTCAAAAGTCACCCTGAGCCACAAGCTCAAGGGTTTTAGTTCCAAAATTGCTCATATACACAAGCCATGTACAAATATGTGCGCAAGTTAGGGTTTAGGTCGAGTGCGATAAAGTACACCCTCGCCTAGGTACCCTCTTCATACATATCGAAACACATAAGCAACTAACACACAAGAGCGGCCTGAATACTTACACAACGAACAAAAGAGCAAAAGTACGAAATTCTTGCCGCGAGAAATAGCTAGTAGGCCCCACCGGCACCACCTAACTCACCACCGTCTGAAATTGAAGATTGTGTCACAATATATCACAAACGGCTACTAACATACTTAAAACAAGCAAAATGGCAAAATCGGCACATGCAAGTGCGGAAACGGCAAAACGGGCGCACGCACCCGCGCGGAACGGCAAACGGAAATGGCTAAATCTGCCTTCTCAAACCGTTTTGATCAAAAGTTAGGCTAGGAATGTCGGATCAAGGTACATGAGGTACCGTTACGAAGCTAAGAGGAAGGGCTACAATTTTCATGAAGACACCTAAATCCGGATCTGAACAGAAATAGGTCGAAAGTATGGAAAATCGTTTCAGAAATTCGCACTCTTGAGTAACGAACAGGGTATGTTTGCTGGACCATAACTCCCAGCTCACAAATCTAAATCAGGAAATTTCAAAGGCATTAAAAAGCTGAGACATAAGGCTAAAACTTTGATGTTTTGGCCAAGACCTGAATCCACTCAGAACAGAACGAAAATTGAGTGCCAAAGTACCCATCAGAACTGTCCAGATTCAAGGTAGTTCTGACGATCGATCTTGTTTTGGTCATAAAGGAAGCTACGGAACTCGGATTTCGACGCACTTTATACCATTTCGAAGCCAAAACCAAGATCTACATTTCTTATGAAGGAGTTGACACCCAGATCGTACGGGATCAAAACGGAAAAATGCACGGTCAGAAGCTGAAATTCAAAACGTACACAATTTCAGGGTACAAAACAGGTGCGAGTGTTTTGATTATAACTCGAGCTACACAGATCCGTTTGACCGGAAATTTTGCAGATATATTCAAGACATAAGAGGATACAATATTGAAGAAGGCCACTCAGTCCAGTTTCGAGTGTAACCAGGTCAAAAATGCAAGAAACTACACCAGAACCGGAAAAACAGATTCACAAATCGCATTCTGGGGTAAACATCATAAAACAGCCTACATAAGTCCAAATCTAGAAATTCCAAAACCAGATAAAAGCTAAGAAACAGGGATACATTTCATCAGAAGACCTCAACAACCAATTCGGAAGCATTCTCAATCAAAATAACCCATTACCGACGCACTTCTCAATTTCGAGTAAAACCAGAACAGCAATAGTAATTTCGACTTTTCTCATTCTACACTACTCCGATTGACCTGAAATTTTGCAGGCACCTCTAAAATGTCATTCCCTGAAACTTTCATGTTTTAAGCCAAGGCCAATTCGGCCTCTAACATGGAGCACTAAAACCGGACAGAACAGGGTAGCTTGGTTTCCAAATTCTGAAATTTGCACCTTTACTCTATAAATTCGTATCTAACAAGTGCTCTATCATCAAACCCACCAATTACTAGCTCAATAACATCAATTAAGAGGTAGATAACCATAATCAAGGCTGAAAATATAAACCCTAGTTAAACATCCCAACATACCATTTAACCCATGAAATTTTCCCCATAAATCCATCAAAACTATAACTTTAAGATTCTAGTTCACACATATAAGAAGTAGAGGGAAGTTTCTTACCAAATTCACCTTAATCCCTATATCAAGAAGCTGCCAAGACCTTCCTCTTCCCAAAATCACTCCACCAAAACCCTTAAGCTTCCTTGGAGATCAACTTTTGTGGAGGAATTTGCAAGATTATCGGTTGAAACTCAAGATTGAGGCTTGAAATTGAGGTGCAACATGAAGTTTTTCCTCTCTTATTTTTCCTCTCAAGAATTTCGGCCAAGACTAAGAAAACGGGAAGAAATGAGGAAATTTTGGTCAAATTTCTGTTTTGTGAAGGTTAAGACAAGTTGGTCAAAGTCCAACTTCCATAGATGCCTTGACACTTGTTTTCTTTCTAGCATTTTCTCTCATTTCTCTTGGTCAAATATTGTGGCTGATGTATGAGATATTTTGAGGGTTAATTAGCTAAAATAAAATGAGAAGATTAAGGTAATAAAGTATAGGTCAAATGGTGTGTTTACCCGGTAACAAACGGTACCCGTCGGTTCGAGCCGATTTTCCTTAAATCACCCGTACTAGGGTTTTTTTCTTCCTATTCACTAACTTTTTATTATTGCATCTAATCACATACTATTTCTCACCTGAAAGTCACTTTTAATCACCAAATTTGATCCTTGCTCCGTACCGAAAAATCATCCGGCGAAAAAATCGCGAAAACCCTAATTTGCTCCAATCTTGAAAACGAAGAGTGAAACCCTACTTTCTAGGTTCATTTGCACTTATTGAGGAATGATTGAGTAGTAGGGCCATAGTAAAAGAATAATTTCCAAATAAAAGGGCATTTTAAGAAAAGTGTGATGAATTTTACAATTCCATAGAATAAAATTAGGGTTTTGAGTCAAATATGAGGGATTTAAACATAACCTGCTAGTCACAAGTAAACTAGGGTTTTAAAGTACAAGTAAGGTTTCTAGTCTTTTTTTAAAATAAAACAATGTTTTACGACAAAATAAAATAAAGAAACCGTAATCCTTTCTTTGAGACTAAACAAAAATAGTATCCTAAAATTTGGGGTATTACAGGATGGAATTCCACGATTGAAAACATTAGCTATGGGCTGCCTATGATCTGTTGGCCATTTTTCGCTGACCAACAAACTTATTGCTGATTTTGCTGCACAAAATGGGGCATTGGATTGGAGATAGACAATAATGTTAAGAGGGATGATATTGAAAGGCTTGTTACAGAGTTAATGGTAGGAGAAAAAGGCAAGAAGATGAAGAGAAAGGCCTTTAAGTGGAAAAGATTGGTGGAAGCAGCTACGCAAAAGGTTTACTTCAATCTTGAGAATGTGATCAATCAAGTGCTTCTCAATCCAAGACACTAGACACGTTAAAGTGAATGTATCCAAATTATTCTCATGCTTAGCTTATTGAATTTGAGACTTGGGTACAGATATTGTTGGCCTTGTAGTGCGCGCATCGCTGTAATGTTTCTTCGGTCCTTTTTGCATTTATTTTTTTGTTGGTAGTTTGGTTGAAAATGTAATTGAATCGAACTCCAATTCTTTACAAGGTAAATTTTTGTGAAACGACGGCCTATGTCAGTTTACTTGGAGTTAAAAATGTGCAAATTCATTTTAAATCTTCTATTGCTTTGAGGAGAGGAATTAGCAGAACGAAGGCTAATTGGTTTGATATCGTACTGCATGGGATTTTAATCGGCTTTTTCCTCGGTGTAGGTTTTTTTGGTCTGTGTATTATTTAGCCGTTTTTTTTCCTCTTTTGAGTGTTGAGTTCTGATTGCAGCTTTGAGTTGCTCGAACAGGCTTGTGCATTGTATTGAGATATTCCTCCTTTTTTCACTGCTTTGAGATATTTCTTTTTTTCTTTTTAAATAATGGTCCTATAGTAGGGGACTCTAATGGCCAATTAAGTTAGCTAAGTTGGTTAGATATTTCTCTTTGTAAACTTTTTTTATGCTTATGCTGTAATAGAATAAGGCTCAACCTTAAAAAATTGAAACAAAAAATAAAAAAAGGGGCAAACATAAGAATCATGGAGTTATTGAATTGAAAATTTGTCTAATTTAATTTAATTAAATAATTCAAACCACATGTTTTGAACATATAGAGAAGCAGAAGGTAGTACGAACATTTAGAAAGAGTTAATTCGATGAAAATCTTCTTGGTGGTTTCTTGTGCTTTGAATGGCACAATAATTCGATTAAGAGCGCGTTTGATAAAACTAAAATTTGCAAACTAAAATTTAAAATTTGAATATATTATATTACTAAATTATTAAATATTAATATGATATATTTGATTGTAAATCACATTAAATGGGAAGCAGATAACTTCTCACTTTTGGAGCAAGTTTGCTTAAGAAATTCGGTGTCATTTATTCAGATGTGCGATTTTTTATTATCAAATGCATCTTACATACTAAATCTGGAACCCTGTATTTTCATAAATTGCATATTCCTTCCTCAAGTCGTATACTATTGTTAACATAAGTAACCTCTTTGAAGTTGGAATTAATCACTTTCTTAGTAATCCCGCCAAAAAAAAAAATGAATTTCACTTGCAACAACTATGCAAAACTACAAGAATTGGAGTACTTTTCTCGTAATTAAGCAATTGATGAGAAATTTACGTAGACCACTTGTTGCATATTGGTGGATTTGGCATGCTTTCTTTCTGATCTCTTCTTTTGTTAGGATTTCTAAGGTGACTGTTGGATTTAACTATTTGCCTAAGCCGGCGAAACCAAAAGTTGAAATAGTTTAATCCTCACCCTTTAAGATACTAAAATTGTGTCTTCGCCGTTGCCCAGAATAAAGAGTGACCCAGATGTCTTCGTCTATCTACCAATTAACTCGCCGACGTGGGCAAATCAACAGCGGATGGTCGCCCCGCGGTCCTACCAAATTATCAGCTATGGCCTATGAGTAATCGTGAAGGGTTCACGTCATTCCCCTCACAAGTTGTACATACAAAAAATAAAGGAGTGCATGTATCTAAACCTCAAATTGCCACGGACTAATCCAAGAAGAGAAAAATGAATAGACATGATGGAAAATCAAATGGATTTAAAAAATAAAAATAAAAACTATAGTTGACCAAATCAATTGGTAGGGGATTAGAAAAGGTCATCCTGGCTAAACTCTAAGGAATGGGTTTGATTCAAGAAAATCAGAAGCGTGGCGTTTTCAAATGCCAAAAATGTCTAGTGTTGGTGATAAATACGCAAGCACGTAGATCACAAGTGTCATTTTTTTCTTTATTATATATATTGTATTCACCATTTTGTTTTGTTCCAACTTACTCAGACGTTTCTTGAGTACGTAGATGAAAAAAATGAAGAACTCCAAGCAATTATTTTAATCCTTGGACGAAGAAAGAAGTGTTCCTGGCATAGACTAATGACTATTAACAGATGTTAACTTTTCACTTTATGAGATTGACAGCCTCATTATTTTGAAAGCCACTGCGGAAGACTATTCCCCGGTAGACCGTAGACCCAGCCCGAAAAATATTACTGCAGCAGTACTTTGCCACTGATCGACTCCGTCTATATAAATGAAGCTACCTTTTCATCAACTTTGCAATCGTTCCAATCCCAAAGCCTCATAGATCCCATTGACAATTTCCATTTAATCTGTTCAAATTCCCCTGCAAGAAGAACTGAATGGGTTCCATTGCTCCATTGGAGAAGAAGCCTCATGCAGTCTGCGTACCAGCTGCAGCCCAAGGCCACATAGGCCCCATGCTGAACCTAGCCAAGCTCCTCCATCACAATGGTTTCCACATCACCTTTGTCAACACTGAATTCAACCACAGGCGCTTGCTTAAATCCAGAGGTCCTGATGCCCTCAACGGATTGCCTGATTTCCAATTTAAAGCCATTCCTGATGGACTTCCGCCTTCAGATGTCGATGCTACCCAAGATGTTCCAACCCTTTGTGAATCTATGGATAGAACTTGCTTAGGTCCCTTCAGGGAGCTACTTGCTGAACTCAACGATACATCTTCCTCGAAAGTACCCCCAGTTTCTTGCATAGTTTCTGATGCGGTAACGGCCTTCACTCTTGCAGCTGCTGAAGAACTAAGCATCCCTGAAGTTCTTTTTTGGACCGCCAGTGCATGTTCCTACTTGGGGTACTTCCAGTATGCCAAGCTTATGGAAAAGGGTATCATACCACTCAAAGGTACTAATTCTTAATAAAATAATTTTTTGTCAGTGTCACCATTTTTTTGCGGACCATTTTTGTCAGTGTCACCATAAAATAATATTGCTTCTTCAAGCACTGTCAGTACTATTCTCACCATTTTTTTTTTGTGGTTTACTTCATATAGTCATTGGCGGACGCATAACATTGACTTTGTAGTCAAAATTTAATTTAATGAATCAGAAAGTGTAAGATTTTTTTTTTCTTTTAACTAAGTTGGAAAATATTTGTTTTTCAAGAATATGACTTTGTAAAAAGCATCAAATTTTGCACTGCCCCCATGCCCTTTGAATGATTCTGATGATACTTGGTGTCGTACATCTTATGCCTTGCAGATGCCAGTTATTTGACAAATGGATATCTAGATACTGTTCTAGACTGGATTCCAGAATTAGAGGGTATACGCTTGAAGGATCTTCCAAGCTTCTTACGAACCACGAATCCCGATGATTTTATGGTGAAATTCGTCCTGCAAGAAACTCAGAGAGCTAGAAAGGCTTCTGCCATCATTATAAACACCTATCAACAACTCGAACATGGTGTATTAGATGCACTTTCATCTTATCTTCCGCCAATTTACACCATTGGACCACTACATTTCCTTGATAATCATGTGCATGATAAGTCTTTAACAGATATTCAATCAAATCTCTGGAAGGAAGAGCCAGAATGTCTTGAATGGCTTGATTCGAAAGATCCAAACTCTGTGGTTTATGTCAACTTTGGAAGCATTGCTGTTATGACACCTGAGCAACTAGTCGAATTTGCTTGGGGACTTGCTAATAGCAAACAAAACTTTTTGTGGATTTTAAGGCCAGATCTTGTCTCAGGCAATTCTGCTATTCTGCCAAGTGAGTTTCTTGAAGAAACCAAAGAAAGAAGCATGTTTGCAGGCTGGTGCCCTCAAGAGAAAGTTCTCAGCCATCCTGCTGTTGGAGGATTCTTAACTCATAGTGGGTGGAATTCCACAATCGAAAGTATTAGTTATGGGGTGCCTATGATCTGCTGGCCATTTTTTGCTGACCAACAAACTAATTGCTGGTTTTGCTGCACTAAATGGGGTATTGGAATGGAGATAGACAATAATGTCAAGAGGGATGAGGTTGAAGGCCTTGTTAGCGAGTTAATGGCTGGAGAGAAAGGTAAGGAAATGAAGAAAAAGGCCATGGACTGGAAAAAATTGGCAGAAACGGCCGTGACAGATTCTAACTTGAATCTTGAGAATTTGATTCATCAAGTGCTTCTCAATCCAAGTATTTGATACATCAAGAACCGTGAATTTATAGAGATGTTGGGCTCATTGAATTTGAGATTTGTTTAGAGATTTTCTTTTTAATTACTCATACATGCATGGTTTGTTTTGAAAAATGTTTCTCGAGTTATTTCATGTTTAATTTTTTTCAATTGCTGATCCGTTGTTTGCTGCAATATTTCAATATGTGTAACTGATTGATTAATGTACTTTGGCATTCATAAACGTAGCTTGGACAATTTTACATACATGACTTGAGCTCCAGTTACTAACAAAAAGTTCGATTTATGACTTCTTAGAGAAAATGGCCCCATCGCATGGACCCGAGTTCGAAGGTGCAAACGTAATTTGAAATGTGTTTAAGAATTTACTTTGACCGCTAAATGTATTTAAAGATAAAACAAATCCTAAACGAAACTACGGAATGGCATGAAACTAGAGGACACGTACGAGTTTACAGAAAGAACGATTATGATTTAAGTTGATAAAATGTTGTACTACAATTTAATTTGATTTGCAACTTAAGTTGATTTAAGTTGTGCAATTTTACATAAGAATTTCTCCTTCATCGGATGTTGGAACATATGAAATTTGAATTTGTCTAACAAGTGACCCTATGCAGTTGCTAGAAAAGTCCGTCGAAACAAAGAATTCTTTTGAGAAGTGCTCCTTATTAATATTAATATTAACATGGGTAAATTTTTTTATACATTATTAGTAGATAATTTTTTTATACTAACAGGTTAGATCACATTATATAAAATAAATTCAAATTTGAAATTCAAATCATACATGTAACATACATTTATGGTTGTTTGTATAAAAAAAATCATTATATTATCAATGTATAGAAAGTAAATTCTGTTAATATATGTAATTCGTCCTATTTTGGTGCACTAATTAACACTTTTGGGCTCCTATTAACAGATGATATTATTTGAAAGCATTAGGGAGGAAGTGCCCACACATTGCACGGGTATTTGGTACCTGTGATTAAAAATGTTTTTTAAATAGTTGTTTGTTGGTGGTTGTGTTGTTATTTCGTGGAGTTTCGAAAGTATTTAAATTCATAGGAAAGTAAATGAATGAAGATAAGAGTGGGATATCATACTAAACGATAATACTTCATAGCATATGTTTCAATAATAGATTGTCTGCAAAGGCCATTTAAGTCTCCCTTTCTTTAAATTATTATTCAACTTACATTTCACAGATTATGGGTAATTTCATTAGCTATATGTCTGCTCTTGAGGCTAAAATGTTAATCAACCTGTTGATCAAGAAGGACTATAGCATCTGTAAAAAAGCTATTTAAGTTTCCCCCTCTTCAGATTATTATTCAATTTACATTTCATGAATTAGAAGTAATTTCATTAGTTATGTGTCTGTTTTTGGGGTTAAAATTCAAAGACACACTCATCTTGTATAGTGTGAGGTTTTGTTTCCCATCATTTTGGTTCATCTTTTTAGCTTTTTGCAGCAATTTTAGTTTTGTTTATTTGTATAAGAAATCATTCATTATTCTATAATATAAGAGAGCACTCATTGAAGTTGTTTGCTTGATTGCTTGAAGGAGTTTTTACAAATTCATCACTGCCTCTATTACCTTTGCTTAATTAGAAGGTATATGTAAAATACTACCAATATGAATGGCTTAGTAGGGGTTTATTTATTAATTCATTAGTGACTAAATAATTCAAACTCAAATCAGCAGTATACCATGTAACTTACCAATTCACAATGTTTCAATATCAAATTACTATCAAAATGAATTTCATATATGAATCACTTACTACATGCAGCAGAAAACACACCATAATTGAAGTAATTAATTAAAGTACTTTTTTGGATTACCTTGTTCTAGATACCCCTTAGAAAACTTTTTCTCGCAGTTGCTCCAAACCTATTACATCATAACCGCACCATTCAAATTATACAGACCAACCAAATTTGTGAAAAAATCATAATATTACAGTTAAATTACGTAATTAGATTTTCAAATTTTGAGATGAAAGCAGTCACCGACGCTACACACCACCAAACTCACCCACATAAACAATAAAATTAAGGAACAAAACTCACCTCAAGCTAAACCACCGAAAAACCGATACTGAGGCATTAATTCATTAACATACCCACGTTTCCTTCAGTTTAATTGAGATGTAAATGGCAAAAACAATTGAATATGTTTCAGGCAATTGAATATCCTCAAGTGATAAGATTACAGTAATGTGTCCTCATTTCAATTGCACAATAAATACTACACTTCAAGTAAATGTGTCTGTAACACCATTTAAGTAATTACACCAATATATATACTCGATACAAAAACGATTATAAACAATCTCACATTCCAAAAATATCCTAATGTCTCCATAAATTTACGCTTTAAATGTACAAACATGAGGAGATTTCTGTACATATACC
The DNA here is from genome assembly GCF_003713205.1 of Coffea eugenioides. NCBI lineage: Eukaryota > Viridiplantae > Streptophyta > Magnoliopsida > Gentianales > Rubiaceae > Coffea > Coffea eugenioides. The sequence continues at coordinate 5,906,238 of NC_040044.1, forward strand.
AAAACACATGCTACCATCACCTGTACCCAAAGCTAAAAATAAACTCTACATCATTCCACATTTCAAAAATGCTCCTATCGGTTGAAATTCAAAACCTCTTTTTGACTACAACTCATTCTTATATAGTATAAGGAAGTGTGCGCTTTGACTTAAATAAACGTGGAACATAAGCCGATATGCAGATGATCTTCTATTTATTGCATCCTAAAAAACTAGACTTGTCAATCTGATTCCAAAAAACTAGGCCTATCAATCAAGCCATTTGAGTCCGACTTTAATAAGTCCAAATTCAACCCATATAGTTAGTATCACTTTCGGATCTTGAGTTATGAGTTTTGGGTTGATAAACGTAAAACTCATACTTGACTCACAAAATATTCTGCTGTGAGCCTAACTTGGGTTTAACCCAATATAATTATTAGAACTATTAAGTTTTAAAATTAATTTAATATTCATATGACCACAACATTAAAACTTTTAAAAAAAACACAAACTTGAAATTAATATAAATGACAGGTAGCAATAACATAATAGTGAGCTTGCACCGCTAACTCATGGGCAAGAAGGACTTGGTCCCTGCCAACTTTATCTAATACAACTTTAGAATAGAAAGACGACATAGTTATAACATCATTAATAACATGCCTAATATTAGAGGTGATTTAGACGACATACAAAGGCAAGATTTAGTAATTATATATTTATTTGGATATAATTATATACACCTATTATATAGATAATTATACATATAGGTATAGATTAACGAGCCAAGCATGTATGAGGTTTGAGGCTAATAAAGTTCAATTTCGACTTGCATTTAATTCGAGCTTCATATTTAAGTTAAATTCAAGCTAACTCAATGAAGGATTAGATTCATCAATTTTTTTTCAGGTTGAGTAGGCCCAACTAACTCCAATCCGATCCTATTGACAGCCCTATCAAAACAACCCTTCACCTTTAAAAAAAAAAAAAGTTACCTTGAGTACAATAAGGGAAGTTACGAACGTTGTCAGAAACTTCACGCCTTTACCTTGAAATTGAAATAAGAGTTTGCCCATTCTAAAATGCATCATCCAAACCGAAACTACTAACCACCGTGACACTAAAGGACACTGTAGGATGTTACCCAGGATTATATGTGTGCGTCCTACAAAAACCTTTACCTTGAGTAGATTAGGGCATGTTACGAGCATTGTCATAAACTTCACGCGCGCGATATTCATCTAAGCTCAAAGGTTTGCACCTTTAGGCCGGGACATAGGACGCATGATACATTAGGTTGCATTTGGATTGACATTTTATAGAATTTTTGTAAAAAAATATACTGTAATGATTTAATGTATACAAGGTAAAAAGGTGATTAGGAAATATGAAAATAAAAATATAAAAAAAATTCTTTAAAACTTCAATCTGAACATGGCCAAATCCAAGCCACTCCACCCTATTTTGAGCCTGCTCAACTTAGAGCCCGTGCATCTTGAGTTCTAAGTTGTAATTTAACTCACTCAATTAAACAAACTAAAAGAAATATGAAATCAGTTGCATTTGGATTACTATGTTTTGAATTTTTTATAAAAAAATATATTGTAATGATTTGATATATGTAAGATAAAAAAGTAATTGGAAAATATGAACCAATGGCTAGCTCAACTTAGAGCCCTTGCATCTTGAGTTCCAGCTTGTAATTAAGATCACTTAAATAAACAAACCAAAAGAAATATGAAATCTAAATGAAGGCATCAAAAATTGGTCACATTGGGATTGTACATCTACTTTTCTCTCTTATGGAAGATTAAACTTGACCTTCGTAAGGAAAATGTTAGGAAAAAGGAAAAAAAAAAAGTAAAGGAAGCAGCAGCTTTTGAAAATTGAATATGAAAATTACTTAATATTAATATTTACATGAACAAAAAAAGTAAAATGTGCAATGTGTTTTTTTCACACAATAGTGGAGCACTCTAAAGTGTTAGGGTCAACAAGGCCAGGCAAAAGATACTTTCTCCCATTTGTACCCACTGCATTGTAGCTTGCACCAGTGGTTTTATCCCATTTGTACCCACGCATAACATTGACTTTGTAGTCAAATTTTAATTTAATGAATTAGAAAGTGTAAGATTTCTTTTTTCTTTTAACTAAGTTGGAAAATATTTGTTTTTCAAGAATATTTCTATGTAAAAAGCATCAAATTTTGCACTGCCCCCATGCCCTTGAATGATTCTGATGATGCATGGTATCGTACATCTTATGCCTTGCAGATGCCAGTTATTTGACAAATGGATATCTAGATACTGTTCTAGACTGGATTCCAGAATTAGAGGGTATACGCTTGAAGGATCTTCCAAGCTTCTTACGAACCACGAATCCCGATGATTTTATGGTGAAATTCGTCCTGCAAGAAACTCAGAGAGCTAGAAAGGCTTCTGCCATCATTATAAACACCTATCAACAACTCGAACATGGTGTATTAGATGCACTTTCATCTTATCTTCCACCAATTTACACCATTGGACCACTACACTTCCTTGATAATCAAGTGCATGATAAGTCTTTACCAGATATTCAATCAAATCTCTGGAAGGAAGAGCCAGAATGTCTTGAATGGCTTGTTCGAAAGATCCAAACTCTGTGGTTTATGTCAACTTTGGAAGCATTGCTGCTATGACACCTGAGCAACTAGTAGAATTTGCTTGGGGACTTGCTAATAGCAAACGAAACTTTTTGTGGATTTTAAGGCCAGATCTTGTCTCAGGCAGTTCTGCTATTCTGCCAAGTGAGTTTCTTGAAGAAACCAAAGAAAGAAGCATGTTTGCAGGCTGGTGCCCTCGAGAAAGTTCTCAGCCATCCTTCTGTTGGAGGATTCTTAACTCATAGTGGGTGGAATTCCACAATCGAAAGTATTAGTTATGGGGTGCCTTGATCTGCTGGCCATTTTTTGCTGATCAACAAACTAATTGCTGGTTTTGCTGCACTAAATAGGGTATTGGAATGGAGATAGACAATAATGTCAAGAGGGATGAAATTGAAAGCCTTGTTAGCGAGTTAATGGCTGGGGAGAAGGGCAAGGAAATGAAGAAGTAAGCCATGGACTGGAAAAAACTGGCAGAAATGGCTGTGATAGATTCTAACTCAAATCTTGAGAATTTGATTCATCAAGTGCTTCTCAATCCAAGCATTTGAAACATCAAGAACCGTGAATCTAAAGAGTTGTTCTTCGACTCGTTGAATTTGGACTTGGTTAGAGATTTTCTTTTTAATCACTCGTAATGCATTGTTCGTTTTCAAAAATGCTTCTTGAGTTCTTTATTTCTTGTTTAATATTTTTCATTGTGATAAGAGACAGAAAAGATAACAATACTACTGTGGCCGAAAGTCATATTTAATCATAACCTTTTGGAGCCTTTTAATAGGCAAAACGCACAACTGAAATCCCTAAAGATCAGGTCCCATATCTGGCACCTTCTCCATAACCCCACTACTCCTAAAGACTAGACCATTAAGCCACTAAATCTGCTGACTAAATCATAACTGAAAGACTCCAACGTACATAGCAAATTCCTAAACTCTAGGCCACTAAATGATTGACTCCATTTGAAAAACAAGTTAAACAATAACATAAGTAAAAGTTTCAACAATCCCTCCCTTAAGCTGATGTTTGCTAACATCAGTTTACAACCTTGACTGAACCTAGGTTGCAGAGACCTAGTAATCCTCTGAGTTTCACAAACGATTCTCTCTTGAGCGCCTTGGTGAATATATCAGCAACTTGATCATCACTCTTACAATGCATCAAATCAACAGTTCCATCTTTGCAAAGATCTCTCAAAAAATAAAGCTTTACATCGATGTCCTTGCTTCTTCCGTATAGCACTGGATTCTTTGATAACTTGATTGTAGAGCTGTTATCACATAGTATTATAGTGGCTCCACATTGCTTGAACTACAACTCCTCAAGTATTCTTCTCAGCCATATGGCTTGGCAAACACAAGCCGTAGCTGCAACAAATTCAGCTTCTGTACTGGATAAGGTGACAATTGGTTGCTTCTTTGACGACCAGGAGATTGCACCTATTCCAAGCATAAAAACATAGCCAGAAATGCTCCTTCCATCATCTTGATCTCCTGCATAATCACTATCAGTATAACCCACCAAGTTAGATTTTTCACCCTTCTTGTAATATATCCCTAGGTTTCGAGTTCCTTGCAAATAACGAAGGATTCTCTTGACGGCTAACAAATGCAGCTCCGTGGGACTTTCCATATATCTGCTGATTAAACTCACAGAATACATTATATCCGGCCTTGTTGCAGTAAGATACATTAAACTGCCTACAATTTGCTTGTAGAATGTGCTATCAATCTTCTTTCCATCATGATCTTTGTGTAACTTCACGCCACATTCAATTGGAGTACTTACAGAATTGCAATCCTTCATCTGAAATCTGTTCAAAATTTCTCCCACATATTTTGTTTGAGATAGAAAAGTTCCATCATCTGATTGCATTACTTCTATGCCAAGAAAATAATGCATCCAACCAAGATCAGTCATTTCAAATTCAGTCATCATGGATTTCTTGAATTCTCCAAACATGGTATCACAATTTCCAGTAAATATAAGGTCATCAACATACAGGCAGACTATAAGAAGCTTCCCCCCATCTTCAATCTTAACAAACATTGTACGCTCATAAGGACATTTTCTAAAACCAACTTTAAGAAAATAAGTCTCAATTCAACTATACCAAGCCCTCGGAGCTTGCTTTAATCCATAAAGAGCCTTTTTCAGTCTAAAAACTTTATTCTCATTCCCAACTTTAATATAGCCAGGAGGTTGCTCAATAAATACCTGCTCCTCCAAATACCCATGCAAGAATGCTGATTTGACATCTAGCTGGAAGATAGGCCAAGAATTTTGAGCTGCTAATGCAACCACCAATCTGATCGTGTCATGTCTTGCAACTGGAGAAAATACTTCTGTATAATCAACCCCGTACTACTGCTTATATCCTTTTGCCACCAGGCGTGTTTTGTACTTGTCAACACCGCCATTTTTGTTTAGCTTTGTCTTGAAGACCCATTTGACACCGATGGTTTTATGTCCCTTAGGAAGATCACACAACTCCCAAGTGTCATTCTTCTCAATTGAATTGATTTCATCATCCATTGCCTTTTGCCATTTTTCTTCTTTGACGGCACTCTCAAAAGTTGTAGGATCACAATCTGCGAACAAAGCAAAATGAGTAATTGGATTACTTAACCCAGTTACCTCATAATCTTCCATCCAAGCAGGCCTTCTTCTAACTCGACCAACTGACCGGGCTCCTTCTTCATTTACTTTAGCAACTGGTTGTGAAATTTCAGTGACTGTTTGAGTTGTATCTGAAGAGTTTTGTGGCATGACAAGTGCTGGAACTTGCTCCTGTTTAGCATCATCATCATAAAGGGCTTGTTTAGGCTGCCGCCCATCCTAATCCCAGGTGCTTTCTTCTTCAAAAACAACATCCCTGCTGGTCACAATCTTCTTCGTTAGTGGGTTGAATAATTTATAGGCTTTGGATGATTCACTTACACCAAGAAAGATGCATTTCTCAGCTTTGTCATCAAGCTTTTTCCTTTTCGCATCCGGGATGTGGGCATAAGCGAGGCAACCAAAGATTCTAAAGTGATCTACAACTGGTCTTCTTCCACTCCAGGCCTCTTCAAGAGTCTTGTTTTGAACAGCAAAAGTTGGACTTTTGTTTAAAACATGAATACTCCAGTTTACAGCCTCCGGCCAAAAGGTCTTTGGAACTCTTTCTCTTGTTAATAGAGTTCTCACCATATTAAGAATTGTTCTGTTATTTCGCTCCGATACACCATTTTGTTGTGGTGTATGTGTAGCTGTAAGTTCTCTTCAAATGCCATGTTACATGCAAAAAGCTTCAAATTCTGAGCAATACTCGCCACCTCGATCTGTTCGAAGAGACTTAATAGCCTTGCCTGCTTCATTTTCCACAAGAGCTTTGAACCTTTTAAATATAGTAAGAGCTTCTGATTTTTCTTGTAAAAAATAAGGATTAATCTTTCCTACACTGACAGTGTTTACACTATCAGCGTTGGATGAATGACAACTATGCAAATTTGAATTTGAAATTCAACTTTTGCACACATGTCATGAATCTAACGTTGATAGTGTATACACCGTCAGTGTAGGAAAGATTAACTCAAAAAATAAACCCACGTTTTCCTTGAAAAATCATCAATAAAGGTAATTAAGTATCTTTTACCTCTATTAAAGGATGGGTTTATTGGGCCACAAATATCTGAATGCACTAGCTCTAACAGATCCTTTGCTCTCCAAGACTTTCCTTTGGGAAACTGAGAACGATGTTGTTTGCTGACAACACAGTCTTCACAAATTAGGGAGGGAACAGTAATTTCCGAAGGCCCTGTCATCATGGTTTTCTGTTGTAGAGCCCTCAGTCCCCCAAAACTTAAGTGGCCATAACGAAAATGCCACAACCATGAGGGGTCCTTTACTTCACCCATCAAACAAGATTGAATGCTTTCAATTTTCATTGGAAATAATCTATTAGAACTCATTTGGACAGTCGCAATAGGACTTCTTCTATCAGGATCATAAATTTCACAAGTGCCATTCTTAATTGTAATGACATACCCCTTTTCTTGCAATTGACCAGCACTCAACAAATTACTTTTCAAATCAAGAACATACAACAATTAGAAATAGTTTTCACAAGGCCATTCTTAGTATGTATCTTAACATCACCTTTTCCCATCACTTTCACAGTAGAGAAATCACCAAAACTGACAGTAGAGTGAAAACTTTCATTTAGATTCGAAAAAGAAGACTTACTTCCACTCATGTGATTGCTGCAGCCTGTATCGACATACCAAATATTCGACTCAATCTTTTTTCCTTCATGGACAGCCATCAACAAAGTTTCTGGTTCATTCGTTTCTTCGGCAAAATTTGAGTTCTCCTCTCTTTCTTTATAATTTGGCAGCTCAGTGACACATTCAGAAGCATAGTGACCATATTTGTGACATCTAAAGCACTCTACCTTAGATTTGTCATGATCTCGATCTCCCCTTCCTCTTCCTCGGCCTCTACCTCTTCCTTTTGAGCTGTTAGAGCGAGTGTTGGTAGAACCTTTTAAAGCTTGTTCCTCTGCTGTCTAGCCTCGATTCATCTTCTGTTCATGGACTAACAAAGACCTCTGCAATTTATCAAGAGAGAGGTCATCTATGTCATTTGACTCTTCAATTGAGCATACAACATAGTTAAATTCTCGCGTCATAGAACGCAGAATTTTTTCTACTATGTTAACATCTTTAATCTCTTCTCCATAGCATCTCATTTTATTTGCAATTTCCATCGTCCTTCCAATAAAGCTTGTAACAGATTCCCCATCCTTCATCTGCAAAACTTCAAAATCCCTCCTCAAGGCTTAAAGCTGTGCGTGCTTCACTCTGGAAGAGCCTTGATATTTTTTTTTCATTGAATCCCAACTATCCTTGGATGTATCTTTGCAAAGAATAGTCTCCAAGATGGGATGATCAATAGCTTGGAAGAGATAGTTCTTCGCTTTCAAGTCTTTGAGCTTTCTAGCTTCAATGTCTATTTGTTGAGCATCTGTCACAGTTGCACCTACTAGTGGTTCTTGAATTCAGGATTCAACCACTGACCAATATTCTTTGGATCGTAAAAAATTTTCCATGAGCATGCTCCGGTGGTCATAGTGACCATCAAAGCGAGGGATGGCGGCTTGCACAAAATTTGAATCATTGGCCATTTGGATAGGGTAGTGGGGAGGAGTAGATAATTTCAGGTGTTTCACTCTCGGGTCTCAGGAATCTTGTAGCTCTGATGCCACTGATAAGAGACAAAAAAGATAACAATACTACTGTGGCCGAAAGTCATATTTAATCATAACCTTTTGGAGCCTTTAAATAGGCAAAATGCACAACTGAAATCCCTAAAGATTAGGTCCCATATCTGGCACCTTCTCCATAACCCTACTACTCCTAAAGACTAGACCATTAAGCCATTAAATCTGCTGACTAAATCATAACTGAAAGACTCCAACGTATACAGCAAATTCCTAAACTCTAGGCCACTAAATGATTGACTCCATTTGAAAAACAAGTTAAACAATAACATAAGTAAAAGTTTCAACACATTGCTGATCCGTTGTTTGCTGCAATATTTCTATCATATTTGTAACTGATTGATGAATGTGCTTTGGCATCTCATTGACCAGAGTTCGAAGGTGCAAAGGAAATTTGATATGTGTTCATAATATATATTCAAGAATTTACTTTGACCACTAAATGTATTTAAGAATTTACTATTAACCAGAGTTTAACCAGATTTGATATTATTAGAAACACGCGTGTAGTTTTATACTTGAATAAATGGGGAACATACGCCCATTTGCAGATGAGCTTTTAAGGCGCGTTACGAACGTTGTCAGAAACTTCACGCCTTTGCCTTGAGTGCACAAATCCTCCTTACAGGAAGTAAATTACCTACTCTAGAGAATGTAAAATTTGTATATACCTACTCAGGAGAGTGGAGGCTCAATGGGCAACTATTATAATTTAATACAAATTATATCTTTGGAACAAAAATATAATATTTATGGATTAATCTTATTTACATTGATAATGTATAAGTAGCTGATTTAAATACATGATAAATACGCAAGCATTCAGTTCAAAATAAAAATTCAGCTTCTGCTACGTGTTCATTACACCCTTTTGCTACAGCCTTCATGAAAGATTTCTCCAGTAGACGAAGAAATGAAGAACTTCCAGCACTTTTTTCTTTTTTTAAACTGTATCTTTGACTGAATTTACCATGTACGAAAGATTATTATTGTGAAGAAATCACAGCATCATCAACGGTTAAAATATGTAAAATTTGATTTAAAAATTTGATTGAATTTACCATGTACGGAAGATTATTGTTGAGGACCACTTGGTGCAACGTCGGAGCTTCTTCAAATGGCTCCATTTCATTGGGTATTAGACTGACCCATTGTATCCTCAGGGGAAACCTTTATGGTGGGAAGGGCATTGACCGTTCCTATCATAGGTAGAGTAGCACAGCATGACACGTATATTTGGAAATAAAGGTGCTAACGGACAGGTTATGTTGTAGTCCTAACGCGCGTGGAGAAGGTCAGCCATATAGAAGCATTGTATGTGATTTGGTATATTTTAATACTCTACCACTTTCAAGACATTGATCAAACATGATCAGTTCAATTTCTTTCATTTTCTCCAAAAACTCTCCTTTTTTCTTCTTGTATCTTTTTCGTTTTCAATACACCAATTTGGACCAAAAAAATAAAATAAAATTGAAAATATGTAAAAGATTCATAAATTAACTCAAAAACACTTTATAGAATACCCAAAACATTATCTTTGTAACTTGCAAAAACTTCAAATAAACATTCAAATACTAACTATTGGTATTTTAAAAATGCACTATATTTTATCGAATCAGAATAAATCCTTATACCTTTTTATTTTTATTTGTTTTTAATATACTCAAGTTTTGGAAATAAAAAGTAAGACAACGAAAGGGTAAATTTGGAATTACATTTTTTAATATACTCAAAATGAATTGTTTAATATTATATTTTAAAATGAGCTGTAAATAAACAAATAGTTTAAAGTGAGGGAGGCAAGTGAGTTTCACAACCCAAAAAAAAAAAAAAGGCAAGTGAGATTTTTCAATATTTGTGAGTGCCAAGTAAAATTGTTAGAAACCTCCAGGAAGGTTTATGAAATTTTCCCAAACAAAAATTTAAAATGAATAAGTTGCTCTTTATAACGGTTCTAAAGGTTGCTTGAAACTTTATAAATTAGGCATCTTGAGTTTGCAAAAACAATTTCTTGCATATCTATAGCTAGTGGAAACGGAGTTTAAACTTGCTATAGGTTAGTTTCTTGTTTTCCATTGTATCCTAAAGGGTAATTTGCCATTCAACCTAATTTTATTCTGATTTTATCCAACTAATAAATTAGCTTATGGAAAATGGGTAAATGGATAATTTATGGATGAAAGCCATAAAGAGCTGGTGTTTTATTAGAGGAGCAGAGCATGACACGTATATTTAGAAATAAAGGTGCTAACGGACCGGTTATGTTGTAGTGCTAATGCGCGTGGAGATAAACCAAACGAACATGTCCGGATGCAACCAACCAATGAATACCGTACGCTGTTGTCATATATGCAGTGGGCCCTACGCATTAGTGCTGGGTTTCTCGCCATTCTTTCTTTTTTTTTGTCACTTGTCAAAGTCTACATCTATACCTATTCCTAGTTCTAATCTAGCCTATACTAAGGGAGTGACCCAATAAGGTCACGGGGAACTGATAGGGACTAAACCACTATCGGACCATACAGGTGCACAGCACCCACATGGATCTTAAACAAAGCCACATTAAGTGGACCTCCCACCCCACACCAAAGGTGGTGGCCAACTCCACTAAAAGGTTTCTCGCCATTCGCTGTGCCTTTTTTCCCCTCCAATTACTGTGTATGTTTTCCTCCGTTCACTGTGCATGTGTTTCCCTCGCAGCAATTATTTCATTGTTTCCCCCATTGCTTTTTTACATTCAAAAAATTCTGAAACTACTATTTTCTGCACCTAGTATACCAAAAAATTTATTAAAATTAATAACAACATACCAACAATATATACCCATGACATAAATATACTAAGCAATCATAAAAATTATTAGGATAGTTACTTTAGAAGTTACTCACAAACAACGTGCAACTAAACTTTCCATTCAAACTAACGATAGTACGGAAAAAAAAACAAGACTAATTAATGAAAAGATGATCTCGAAAATTTTTTAATTTATAGCCACAATATGTGAATTCGTGATAAATACAAAAAAGTCGATAGCATAATTTTTTTCCCCGAAATCATATTATTTACAATTTTCTTAGTTTCATGTTCACACTATTAATGTGTTCATTTTTTAAATTGAATACAATTACAATTAAAAAAATGATCTTTCCATAACTTTGTTTTATAGGAAATAAATACTTCAAAATCAATTTGTTTGCCGTCTAATACGAAGTCTAAAGCAATTAGGGAAGGTTTCGTTAATAGTAGGTTCTGCCATTTAATTGTTCATTATTATTTTTGTAAACTTAACCAATATCAAACATGATGATATTTTAATTTTTGTCAGTTATTCAAATTGATATTATATTGCAAAATCATTGCCAATGCTTGCTACTTCTTCCTATGGTATGTTTGGAAGACTTTAACTTTACGAACTAAACTTAACTAATACAACCATATTTTTGGATTGAATCCATACACAGAACTAATAATGACATTTCGTTAATTTCCAAAAATTTATAATACTTAAGAAAAAATAATGAAGACACAAAAGCTGAATAGCTAGCTTTGGATGCAGAAGTTGTCTTCAAATACACACACAACACATGTATGTCTGTGTTTATAAGTCTGTATTTATATCACTCTTCTAAGGATGAAACAGTGGAAAAATACTATCTCCGTTTAGATTAGATATTTTTTGGGGTGTTTTTCAAAAACAGCACTGTAACATTTCGAACGTGAAATACAAGTACTGTATATATCTGCTATTCTTTCTCTTTTAGACCAATCCTTTTGACTTTTGTGCTTTCTGATAAAAATTTTTCATTAATTTTTTGTGGAAATGCCAAAAAAAAATTTAATTATGTATAAATCGAAAAAATTACTAGTTTAATTATTGGCACTTTGCTCATATGTTGGAGGACTGCCATAAAGAGCTGCCATTATTTAAAATACCAAATCTTGTGAATGTGTTTTAACTGTTATCCATTAGTATCCTACATTTATGAAAGGTAAACTAGTAGATTATACATTTAACATCAATTAAATGTGTAAAAGTAAACGACTCATAAAGAGCGGGTGCTATGTTCATATGTTGGAAAAGTGCCATAAAGAGCTGGTATGTTATGGGAAAATGGGCACTTCATGCAGCAAAGCTGTAAATTGGTAGCATTTCTATAAAGAATAAATAGAAACGGGTATAATTGGCCATTTGCTCTGATTTTATCTGATAAATAAATTATTAATCCTACAGTACCCTGCATAATTAATAAAAAATTTATGGGAAAATGGGTATAACATGTTAAACCCACATATTCGCCATATACTCTGACTATATCTGATAAATAAATTATTAATCCTTCGGTACCCTAGACTTATGAAATGGAGACTGGTGGGTTATGCATGCAACATGAATTAAATAAATAATTCATGGAGGAGTGATATAAAGAGCTAGTAATTCATGAAAAAGGGCAAAATGAGCACTTTATGGAGGAAAGCCAAGAATAAATAATAATTAATGGGAACACGGGTATTACATATTAAACCCATTTATTCACTAGAAATTTTACTCTGATTTTATCCTGTGAATAAATTAGTATTTTTGGAATTTATACATAATTAATTTTTTTCTTTTGCATTTCTATAAAAAATTAATCGAGAATTTTTTCCGAGAGCACAAAAGTTCACAAGTCAAAAGAGTTGGTCTAAAAGGGAAAGAAACTGCTGAATATCATTGTTTAAAGTACTAAATAAATAAATGTAAAATACTCGTTAAAATCTGGTACTTTGATTATATAATAAAGGAAAACCATAAAGAGTAGGTCATTTACGGAAAAAATTTTCATTAATAAAAATACGTAACGTGAGGGGGAGAGGGGGCCAATTGGGGTGGGAGTGGGAGTGGCAGTGTGTGGTGGGTGGTAGCGGGGGCGGTGGTGGAAGGGAGAAGAAAATGGAGGAAGGAGAAGGAGAAGAGAGAGAGAGAGAGGAGAAGGGGGGTGGCAGTGGGTGGGATGAGGGGCAGGAGCGGTCATCAGATGGACTGCTCCTGAGCTGTTCACGGCCAAGATTTGGGCCAAAAAAATTTGTACGGTTCAGATCACTTCTTGTACCTCATTTTTAACAACGTGTGTGGAACCCACAAAAATTTGTTCTAAAGTTACGCGTTATGAAAACAAAATTACGTAGTGTGAAAACAAAGTTACGTGTGTGCAAAATGCACAAAACCGCTGCAAGCGTTCCTGCCCGTGGTCCCAGTGGGTGGTGGTGGGTGGTTGAAATTTTTATAAAATATCTCAAATAATTCTTAAATTCTAAAAATATCCCAAAATACAACCATAAAAACTCCCCTAAAAACAATCTCATTATTTAAAATATCAAATCTGTGAATGTGTTTTAACTGTTATCCATTGGTATTCTAAAGTATCATTTTTCCATCAAATACGAGTTCTTTATGGCTTTCCTCCATTATAAGAGCAGAGTACCCATGTTCCCATAAACAAATTTATTTATCAGATAAAATAAAAATAAACTAGTTTTTCAATAAAATACCAGCTCTTTATGGCTTTCCTCCATTATAAGAACAGAGTACCCATTTTTCCATAAACAAATTTATTTATCGGATAAAATAAAAATAAATCTATTTTCCAATAAAACACCAGTTCTTTATGACTTTCCTCCATTGTAAGAACAGAGTACCCGTTTTCTCATAAACAAATTTATTTATCGGATAAATTAAAAATAAACCGGTTTTCCAATAAAACACCAGCTCTTTATGGCTTTCCTCCATAAATTATCCATTTACCCATTTTTCCATAAGCTAATTTATTAGTTGGATAAAATTAGAATAAAATTAGGTTGAATGGCAAATTACCCTCTAGGATATAATGGAAAACAAGAAACTAACCTATAGCAAGTTTAAACTCCGTTTCCACTAGCTATAGATATGCAAGAAATTGTTTTTGCAAACTCAAGACACCTAATTTATAAAGTTTCAAGCAACATTTAGAACCGTTATAAAAAGTAACTTATTCATTCTAAATTTTTGTTTGGGATAATTTCATAAACCTCCCCGGAGGTTTCTAACAATTTTACTTGACACTCACAAATATTGAAAAATCTCACTTGCCTCTTTTTTTTTTTTTTTTTTGGGTATGAAACTCACTTGCCTCCCTTACTTTAAACTATTTGTTTATTTACAACTCATTTTAAAATATAATATTAAAGAATTCATTTCGAGTATATTAAAAAATGTAATTCCAAATTTACCCTTTCGTTGTCTTACTTTTTATTACCAAAACTTGAGTATATTAAAAACAAATAAAAATAAAAAAGTATAAGGATTTATTCTGATTCGATAAAATATAGTGCATTTTTTAAATACCAATAGTTAGTATTTGAATGTTTATTTGAAGTTTTTGCAAGTTACAAAGATAATATTTTAGGTAGCCTATAAAGTGTTTTTGAGTTAATTTATGAATCTTTTACATATTTTCAATTTTATTTTATTTTTTTGGTCCAAACTGATGTATTGAAAATGAAAAAGATACAAGAAGAAAAAACGAGAGTTTTTGGAGAAAATGAAAGAAATTGAACGGATCATGTTTGATCAATGTTTTTGAAAATGGTAGAGTATTAAAATATACCAAATCACATACAATGTTTCTATATGGCTGACCTTCTCCACGCGCTTTAGGACTACAACATAACCGGTCCGTTAGCACCTTTATTTTCAAATATACGTGTCATACTCTGCTCCTCTACCTATGGTAGGAACGGTCAATGCCCTTCCCACCATAAAGGTTTCCCCAGGGGAAACCCCAGGTATTCAGTCTAACGTCACATCAATTCAATCCGGAAAACATTTGTAGCAGCTGAGAAGTCTAAACTTGTGGGGCCAAGTTAGATAATGAAATCATAAAGTGCATAAAATTGATTTGAAGAAAGAGCAAAATTATTAGCCAATGGCTCAGTGGCCAAGTCCCTCCTTGGACCCCTCACCTGCAGCGAAAAAAATTTAAGAGTTGTGCCATAACACTCTTTTTGTCTAGTTGGATCTGTATATCCATTAGCCCCCACCACCGCTCGATAACCACCTCTGTAGGGATGGAAGTCGTGTGAATGGTGGGTTAATATTGGGGACAATTTCAAAAACCTCTTACTTTAGATTTATTATTTTGCAATATTTAGATCCAATCAACAATTAAAAAATAATATTAGGAGAGAGAAGATATTAATATGATTTCACCATCGTCTCTCGTCTACTAAATTGTTTAATTAATCTGATACCAACCCAAATATTAAAGAAAACACTAGATTTGCTGTTTATCATCAGGATTTAAAATCATATATGGTATCAAAATAGTATATCATTTTATATATCACTTAATGTAAGATTCAAATTACTCTTTTTAATTACGAATCCACTGTCAAGCATGATCAATAACAAATAATCAAAAAAATTTGCAACTAAAATATTATAAGGAATGAACTTTAACACAATAAAATCTCAATAACTAATCTTAATATGCTGACAAGAATATTTATGATGTTAAAATTTGTTCTCTATAATATTTTAATTTGCAATTTTTTTATTATTTTTTGTTGATCACATTTGACAATGGATATGTAATTAAAAAAGTAATTTAGTCCTTGTATCGAGTGAAAAATATAAAATGATATACTATTTTTTGATGGTATATATAATTTGATTCCTAATGATAAACAGCAAATTTGAGTAATTTTTTTTAATGTGTGAGTTGATATTAAATTAATTAAATAATGTAATAGATGAACGACATTGATTGAACTATGTTATCTTCTCTCTCCTAATATCACTTTTTAATTATTAGTTTGACCTAAATGTTATAAGATAATTAACCTCAAGGGAAGTTAATATAATTTTTGAAATTTGGAGGAAAGCTAGTGACATAGTCAGAAACCACAAAATTATCCCTTAAAAATTTGACAGAACCTACAATGTACGGAAGATTATTCTTGAGACCATTTGGTGAAACATAATATGTAAAATTTGCTTTAAATAATTGACAGGAGCTGCCATGTGAAACATTATGTTACACGTTGTGGAATAGATAGGCCCTTTCTATGCCTCTGTTCGAATTAGCTGTTTTTGGAGTGATTTTGAAAAATTTTACTGTAGCAGAATTTTTAGAGTATTTTTTTAGAATATATTTTGAGATATTTAAGAGTAGCAGAGTTTTTAAAATATATTTTAAGAAATGCTTCTATTTATTATGTGCGTTCTACAAAACCCTTTACCTTGAGTACATTAAGGTGCATTACGAACATTGTCAGAAACTTCACGCCTTTACCTTGAGTGCACAAATCCTCCAAGCATGATTTACTACGGTTTTCATGGGCTCCCAAAATTGGTCGCACTGGGAATTGGTGTTTCCCCGTTATAAAAAATTAATTGAGATGATTTTAGAAACCTCTTAAGAGGTTTTGACTATTTCACTGACTTTTGTTCAAATTTTAAAAATTACACTCACATTTCTTGAGTTTTGACTTATTGTCTAAACCTAACATTTACAGATTTTGCATTGCTGGCCAAGGGACGGCCATATGTCGTTTGGGCCACAACCGTCTATGTCCATCCTATTCACACAAAAAGCACAACCAACCCAACAAACAAAAAAAGACTGGTTTTGAGGGGTATGGTGCCAATTTGCTATCCAAGAAGAGAAGAATGAGGAGGCATGGTGGAGAACCAAATAATTAATCACGGGTCTATCTAGGAAGGTGTTCACATTTTGAAAAAATAATGTTAATTAAGAAAAATATATAAATATAAAATAGAATAATAATTGTTAGTTTGAATTCATATGATAAGTTGGGTATGATCTAAGTGTACTAATGAGTATCAATTGGATATTCATTAGAAAAATTCATTAACTATTGGTTAGAAAAGCATATTGTGTCTTAACTCTAGAAATGAACGAGTTTAATTCTGCTCAACCTACTGGTCCCTCCTCTTAATTTGATTTTAAAAAAATCAGACATATATAGCTTCCTAAGGCCAGAAATGGCTTGTGGTAGAGAATTTCCAGTATTTTATTTATTTATTTTTTTTGGACAAAGTATCATTTTAGCATTAATTCTGGAATTTGGGGCAAGCTCTGGCGTTGGTAACGACTCGAGCAATGAGCTCCCCTATTCCATGTGGAATTTGATCAAACAACTTGAGGAATGAGCTCTCTTTTTCCCACAATAAATACGCAAGCATTTAGCTCAAAAAAATTCAGGTGGCATTTGGTTCGTATGTTGGAATCGGATTCGGATTTAGAATCATTCATCTTGGATTTGAAATGGAGTCAATCATTCCAATACATCTATTTAATTCGGTACGAGGAATGTATATTATTACTATAGTTGATGTTTGATTCGCTGGCTCTTTGTAAATGGGATATAAGAAATTTTTACTAATTAAATAAAATATTATATATATAATTAAATATAATTATACAAATGTTATAAGATAAATATATAATTATAATTATATAATACATATAAATATTAATTATAATAATATTTTATATAATTATAATGTTTATTATATATTATTATATTCATAATAATAAATATATATATAAATATATAATTTATTAATATTATATACACATATATATTTTAATTATATGCACATATAATATATATTTATAAATATACATATATAATATAAATATATTATTATACAATATTAATAAATTTATAACATATTGTATCAATATAATTATGTTTAATTAAATAATTATAATATATATTTATATAAAACATTATATAATTAACTAATTTTATAATAAAATATATAATTATGATTATAAAATATATGTAAATATTAATTATATTAATATATAATTATAAAGTATATTATATATTAATTATAAATTTTTGTATATATTATTATATTTATAATAATAAATATAATTATAATTATATAATATATTATTATATACACATATATAGTATAATTATATGCACATATAAATACATTTATAAATATATATAAATAATATAAGTATATTATTATATAATATTAACAAATTTATAATATTATTATATAAATATAATTATATTTAATTAAATAATTATAATATATATTTTTGTAATATATAATATATGTGTATATAATAATTATAAATATATTATATAATTATACTAATATTATAACAAAATATATAATTATAATATATATTATATACATAATTATATATGTATGTACATAATTATATATTAATTTTTTAATGGGTGGCGAGACAGGCTCCATTTTTAAATGGGAATCAGACTTGGGGTTTATCCAAAACCCTCCAAGTTATTAGCGAATTGAGAAATTCTAAATTTTTAGATATGATTCCAAAATTTCGATTTCCATAGGAGTAATCCAAATAACAATTAATTATGGGGTTTATTCCAATTCTCCATTCGATAACCCTCTTACAAATGCCACCTCAACTTCTGCTACATATCTATTACACCTTTTTGTTACCGCCTTCATGAAAGATTTGTCCAGTGGACGAAGAAATGAAGAACTTCCAGCGTTTTATACTTTAATTTTGGACAGATAATTGAGAAGAAATCACAGCATCGATGGTTAAAATCTGTCAATTTGCTTTAAAAAATTGACAGAACCTGCCATGCGCTGAAGATTATATTTGAGGACCACTTGGTGAAACATTATGTTACAAGTTGAGGAATAGATCGGCCCTTTCAATATATTTGCATAGCCTCTTCTTTGGTTTTTTCTTTGCCATCACCCCAATTCCTAACTTGTGACTGCTCTGTAATAACGTGTCTTTTCCTTTGCCATCAACCCAATTCCCAACTCGTGGCTGCTCTGTAATAACTTACAATTTGTCCACTCAAATCCCCCGGCAAGAAGAATGGTTTCCATTGCTCTTTTGGAGAAGAAGCCCCGCCTGCATAACAGCTCCAGCTCAGGGCCACATTAAACCCATGCAAAGCTAGCCAAGCTCCTCCACCAAAAGGGTTTTCATATCACCTTTGTCAACACAGAATTCAACCGCAGGCGCTTACTAAAATCTACAGGTCCTGATGCCCTCAATGGATTGCCTGATTTCCAATTTAAAGCCATTCCTGACGGACTTCCTCCTTCTGATGTCGATGCTACCCAAGATATTCCAACCTTTTGTGAATCTATTAATAGAAATTGCTTAGGTTCATTTAGGGAGCTACTCGCCACACTCAATTATACCTCTTCCCCAGAGTGCCCCCGGTTTCTTGCATAGTTTCCGATGGAGCAATGACATTCACTCTAGCAGCTGCTGAATAGTTTCTTGAATAGTTTCTTGCATCCCTGAAGTTCTTCTTTGGACCGCCAGCGCATCTTCCTACTTGGCGTATTTCCAGTTTGCCAAGTTTATCGAAAAGGGTATCATACCACTCAAAGGTACGACTAATTTTTGATAAAAAAATGTTAGTTCAAAATTTTTCGAGGTCATTTATTTTCTTCTTCCATGTATTTCTGGAATTAAAAAAAAAAAGGAAAGAAATAGCTTGAACAGTTACTGCTTCTTTCTAAAGTACTCTGGACTCATTTGACAACAATATTCTTGCGTGGTTCACTGCATTCTACTCATTGGTGGAAGCAAAACATTGACTTTTGTGGGCAAAAAATTTCATTTCATGTAAATAATAGAGTGCGAGATGATTTTTTTTTTTTTTTTACATTTTAACTTTGAGTGGGTCCAACCCCTTTCTCCTTGCAAGTTCTATGATCCGGATATTTTGGTTGTAAAACATTTGTGGCTTGCAGATGCTAGTTACTTGACAAATGGATATCTAGACATTGTTCTAGATTGGATTCCAAGATGAGAAGGTACAAGTTTGAAGGATCTTCTAAGTTTCTTAAGAGCCACAAATCCAGATGAATTTATGCTAAAATACATCATGCAAGAAACTGGGAGAGCTCGAGAGGCTTGTGCCATCATTATAAATACCTTTCAACAACTGGAACAGCATGTATTACATGCACTTTCATCTTATCTTCCTCCGATTTATCCCATTAGGCCGCTAAACATCCTCGATAATCAAGTTAAGATAAGAATTTGAAAGAAATTGGATCAAATCTTTGGAAAGAAGAACCTGAATGTCTGATTCGAAAGATCCAAACTCGATGGTTTATGTCAACTTTGGAAGCATTGCTATTATGACACCTGAGCAAATAGTCGAATTTGCATGGGGACTTGCTAATAGTAAACAAGACTTTTTATGGATTTCAAGGCCTGATCTTGTTTCAGGCGATTTAGCTATTCTTCCGAGTTAGTTTCTTGAAGAAACCAAGGAAAGATGCATGTTTTTTTGTTAGGAAATTGGTTTAATTTGTTCTAGATAGGTTTCTTAATTTGTATGGAAGTAATTAATTTTCTAACTAGTTTTAATTACTTAAAGCAGTAAGCAGTAGGCAAGGAAATTCCTAGTTTGTTTAGAATTTAGAAGTTATTTCCTATTCTGTACAAGTTTAAGAATTAGCATTGGTTTCCTGTTATTATTTGGTTTTTGGCTAAATAATATTCGCTATTAATAGGTGAGTTAGCATACTGTAAAGTGACACATAATGAACATATAATGACGACATGTAACCTTATACATAGGATGAGAAAAGATTCTTGGAAGACGAGAAATAGTATATAAGGGTTGGATTTGGATTTAAATTGTATTCTTATATAGGGTTTTTCTCTCATAATAAAGAATGGATATTCTCTCTGTGAATATAGGTTTAATGATGAATCGAACCACGTTAGATATTGCATGCCGTTTATCTTTCATACTTATGACTTATTTATCACTAAATTGTTGTATATTTGATATCTCAATTGTTGTTTGTTCCGCGTTTGGATCCCAACAAGTGGTATCAGAGTTTGATTGTGAGATTGGGTTGCTCACAAACACTTGAATCTTAACAAATTGGTATCAAAGCGGGGTTTATGGTTGGATCCTGGTTGATTATTGAGATCAAATATATTAGTGTCGGTTGCCAATTGAAGAATTTAATGAATGATATCCTTGTTTCAAGGGTTTGACAAAAAGCATTGGGGGTGAAAAATGAAAAGTCGAAAAACATGAAAACACTTGATGGTGAATTTAGTCAGGTGATTCAAGAGTCAAGAAAAATGTGAAGTCCAATATTAATTTTTGACATGAGCCGGTGGAGATGTTCTCGCAATTCTAACGGTTGATATGTCATCCCAAATGATTTTTTCTTATTTGGATTATGTTCTTTAAGTGGCGTGACATGTGTTCTAAAGAAACGAAGGGATCTAATTTTCAAACACAAGAAGACTCTGATGGCTACGAGTTTTATGTAATAGGTGGAGTATTGAAAACCACACTTGGCAAGACAGTTCTAAGAATAGGAAGAAGTATGGTGATTTTACCGTTTGATTGTCTCAACGGTTAGAAATATAACTCACAGAATGGGATTTCGAATTGCAAGTGGTGGGGAGAAAAAATTCTATGAAGAGAGATGGTAAATTGAGACACCTTCTCACGAGTCAACAGGATGTTGGGTTTAGAGTAACTACACTTATTCATTTGTCCATTGAATCAATTGAATGTCAGGACTATATTGATTCGGATGTGTGTTTGATAATTGAAGGCAAATGGTTCTTAAAAGAAATATCGTACGAAGTGGAGATTTGTAGGAAATTGATTTAATTTTTTTTGGTAAGTTTCTTAATTTATGTTAAAGTAACTAGTTTTCTAATTGATTTTAGTTACTTAAAGTAGTAGTCAAGAAATTTTCTATTTTGTTTAGGATTTAGAAGTTATTTTCTATTTTGTACAAATTTAGGAATTAGTATTGATTTTCTGTTATTATTTGATTTTTGGCTAAATAATATTTTTTATAAATAGATGGGTTAACATATTACATATTGATGCACAATGGGCACACAAGGATGACATGTAGCCTTAAACATAGGATGAGAGCACTTGGGATCCTCGGTGACATGAATCCAATGCCACCTATAGTATTGTGCCACTTGGCCTATTATTATTTGCACTTTAATTTTTTAATAATTCAACTTGGTTTGGTTTAACACAAATTTTCTCTATCCTCTAAAACTTTGAACCAAATTAACCAACCGGTCTAATTCCATTACCAATATTTTTGTACAGCAACCACTCAAGATCGGTTCCTTTAGGAAAAAGAAAAAAATAACCCTAAACAATTGCTTCCAAAGTCCAAGCCTTTTTATCGTTGATTGCTTAGAACAATCAACCGTAGCCTAATAAGCTAAAACTGCAGCGGCCGACTATTGAAGCAAATTGACTACAAAGATTCAGGAAGTACTCAAATTAAAGTCCAACCATCCCTAGCTTTCTCCAGCAAAGAACAAACCAAAACGTTTCACATTATTCAGGTAATTATCCAACCTTGCATCCGGTTTAAGTCTTGAGTTTTTCAGCTTTGATTTATTAAATCAATATCACTATTTGCTCCATGATCTTGATTTCGAATTTCAATTTTTTTAATATTAAGAAAGTTAGGAAATAGACAACAACTCGTAAGTATTTTAACAACTCATAAGCAATATCACCCTACCTTATGTTATGCAATTTTATATCTTCATTTTCAATTTCCATTAAAGTGAAATTTACATTGAATTGTGAGTTTGGAAAGATTAAATATTAATTGAGTGGTCAAATTGACTACTTACACACTAATTGTAATATACCTGGAAAATAAGTTACTTTGTGGGATTAAAAAATTATTCATTATTTCAAGAATTGTTATAAATTTTACTAATGTACCAAATTAAAAAAAAGATACAAGAAGTAACAAATAGCTTTTCTGACTAGTTGCAAGTAGTAGTAGTGAACAAGTAGAATTGGAAATTCAACTATTTTAATAAATTATTGAGGGAAAAAATTTGCTTACATTTTTTCCTTATTGAACTGCAATTAACTTGCATGAAATTCTTAAAACATGCATGTACTGATCTTGAAAACATGATGATTAAATCAAAAGTAATCTATTATTTTGTTTGTATAGTTGTACGTCAAATGTGTGTTCTATTGCGACCTGGAACATTGCCTTCTTGCATTTCACGTTTCGTTATATGTCAAATTTGGAGCTTTTGACCTTAGTTGTCATTTATAGGTGGTTTAGTTGTCATTTTTAGGTGATTTTTGTTGACACGGGATTCCAGGGTTGTTGAAAGGAAAAAGCCCGGAAAAGCAAAAACAAGAAAGAGCTTCCAGTGGGTCAAGCGTTAGAGCAAGTCTTGCTTGTGTCACGACTCTTAAAAGGTTGCAGGATATGGATGCTAAGGCTTCTATGGAAACTGAGGTATCATTCTGTCGCAGGTTGGATTTTGACAAGATAGATCAAATTACCAATGATGAGGTTTCCACTCCACCAGTTTTAAATGTGATAAAGGATATAAATAAAATTCATACATTGATTCCTTTTGAACTAATTCCGAAGATGGGCATGGAATTTGAGAGTGAAGAAGATGCTTATAATTTTTACTTAGCATATGCAAAGGAAGTTGGTTTTGGAATCAAAAGAAGTAGCTTCCACAAAGATAGTAATGGTAAGCTCATGGATAGGGTATTTTGTTGTAGTGCTGAAGGAAAACGAGGAAAGGATAAAAGAGATCTCAATGTAAGAGCCCCTCGTCCTGAAACACGATTTAATTAGAGGTGGCATTGAATTGGCATTGAATTCATGTCACCGAGGATCTGAAGTGGGATGAGAGAGGGTTATTGGGAGATAAGAGATAGTACATAAGGGTTGAGATTGGGTTCAAATTATATTCTTGTATAGAGTTTTCCTCTCATAATAAAGAATAGGTGTTCTCTCTGTGGACGTAGGTTCAACGATGGAGTCGATTATGTTAAATATTTTATGTCGTTATCTTTCATATTTGTGGTTCATTTGTCATTAAATTATTGTGTCTTGATATTTCAATAGTTATTTGTTCCGCACTTGAATCCCAACATGTTTGCAAGTTGGTGCTCTCAAGAGAAAGTTCTTAAGCACCCTTTTGTCGGAGGATTCTTAACTCATAGTGGATGGAATTCCACGATTGAAAACATTAGCTATGGGCTGCCTATGATCTGTTGGCCGTTTTTCGCTGACCAACAAACTTATTGCTGATTTTGCTGCACAAAATGGGGCATTGGATTGGAGATAGACAATAATGTTAAGAGGGATGATGTTGAAAGGCTTGTTACAGAGTTAATGGTAGGAGAAAAAGGCAAGAAGATGAAGAGAAAGGCCTTGAAGTGGAAAAGATTGGTGGAAGCAGCTACGCAAAAGGTTTACTTCAATCTTGAGAATGTGATCAATCAAGTGCTTCTCAATCCAAGACACTAGACACGTTAAAGTGAATGTATCCAAATTATTCTCATGCTTAGCTTATTGAATTTGAGACTTGGATACAGATATTGTTGGCCTTGTATTGCGCGCATCGCTGTAACGTTTCTTCGGTCCTTTTTGCATTTATTTCTTTGTTGGTAGTTTGGTTGAAAATGTAATTGAATCGAACTCCAATTCTTTACAAGGTAAATTTTTGTGAAACGACGGCCTATGTCAGTTTACTTGGAGTTAAAAATGTGCAAATTCATTTTAAATCTTCTATTGCTTTAAGGAGAGGAATTAGCAGAACGAAGGCTAATTGGTTTGATATCGTACTGCATGGGATTTTAATCGGCTTTTTCCTCTGTATAGGTTTTTTTGGTCTGTGTATTATTTAGCCGTTTTCTTTCCTCTTTTGAGTGTTGAGTTCTGATTGCAGCTTTGAGTTGCTCGAACAGGCTTGTGCATTGTATTGAGATATTCCTCCTTTTTTCACTGCTTTGAGATATTTCTTTTTGGGAAAATGACCGGTTTCATCCCTTACATTTCACAAAAATATTCTTTTCGTCCCTCACTTTTAAAACGAAGCAATTTGGTTCCTGACATTTAAAAATTAAACCTATTACATCCTTGAACCCAATTATCAATCTGAATCAAACCATCTATCAATTTAATTACAAATTTTGAGGGGTATAATTTGTAGATCACTTGACTAACTCAACTTGATATTCACGTGAAGTTTAATGAACCCAAAAATAAAAAATAAAAAATTATAACATCTAAAAGAAGAATTAATATTTCTTACAATGTCATTGTATACACTGATGGGTTTATGTACCTGCCACATCATTTCAATTTAAATTTAAACGCCACATTTTGTATTTGTGATATACATCTAGACTCGCAAGCGTATATACTAACGGTACATGAAAAGATTTACCAAAAAAAAAAAACTCTATTATTTCAAAACAAAGAATGACCTTTTATGATCTTATACTTTT
This sequence comes from Coffea eugenioides, assembly GCF_003713205.1. Classification (NCBI taxonomy): domain Eukaryota; kingdom Viridiplantae; phylum Streptophyta; class Magnoliopsida; order Gentianales; family Rubiaceae; genus Coffea; species Coffea eugenioides. The sequence goes on from NC_040044.1 coordinate 5,931,452, forward strand.
TATTTTTTTTGGTTCAATAAATGTCATATGAATATGATGGAGTTGACGGAATGATCTATCAATTCTATCTCCGAAATTTATCACTGGGTTATTGGATGGTTTGATTTAGATTGATAATTAGATTCAGGGATGTAATAGGTTTAATTTTTAAATGTCAGGGACCAAATTGCTTCGTTTTAAAAGTGAGGGACGAAAAGAATATTTTTGTGAAATGTAAGGGATGAAACAGGTCATTTTCCCTTTCTTTTTTTCTTTTTAAATAATGGTCCTCTAGTAGGGGACTCTAATGGCCAATTAAGTTAGCTAAGTTGGTTAGATATTTCTCTTTGTAAACTTTTTTTATGCTTATGCTGTAATAGAATAAGGCTCAACCTTAAAAAATTGAAACAAAAAATAAAAAAAAAAGGGCAAACATAAGACTCTCATGGAGTTATTGAATTGAAAATTTGTCTAATTTAATTTAATTAAATAATTCAGTCCACATGTTTTGAACATATAGAGAAGCAGGAGGTAGTACGAACATTTAGAAAGAGTTTAATTTGATGAAAATCTTCTTGGTGGTTTCTTGTGCTTTGAATTGCACAATAATTCGATTGAGAACACGTTTGATAAAACTGAAATTTGCAAACTAAAATTTGAAATTTGAATATATTATATTACTAAATTATTAAATATTAATATGATATATTTGATTGTATATCACATTAAATGGGAAGTGAATAACTTCTCACTTTTGGAGCAAGTTTGCTTAAGAGATTCAGTGTCATTTATTCAGATGTGCTATTTTTTATTATCAAATGCATCTTACATGCTGAATCTGGAACCCTGTATTTTCATAAATTGCATATTCCTTCGTCAAGTCGTAAACTATTGTTAACATAAGTAACCTCTTTGAAGTTGGAATTAATCACTTTCTTAGTTATCCCGCCAAAAAAAAAAAAAAATTTCACTTGCAACAACTATACAAAACTACAAGAATTGGAGTACTTTTCTCGTAATTAATCAATTGATGAGAAATTTACGTAGACCACTTGTTGCATATTGGTGGACTTGGCATGCTTTCTTTCTGATCTCTTCTTTTGTTAGGATTTCTAACGTGACTGTTGGATTTAACTATTTGCCTAAGCCGGCGAAACCAAAAGTTGAAATAGTTTAATCCTCACCGGTCTTTTTTTTTTTTTTTTGTCAAAATAATCCTCACCTGTCAAGATACTAGAATTGCACAACGGATCTTCTGTCCCACACTCTGTGCCACTCTCTGTCCCACTTTTTATTATATTGCTATTTCTCCAACATAAATATCATGTTTTAGTTCCTTTTTGTTTCCTAAAGATCCAATAACTATTGATTAAGTAAAAAATAAATACAACACCTTCAAAAAGCAATATATAATAGAAAATTTAAAAATACAGCAGAAAATTCATAAAAAAATCTCATTTTTTATGCATTTTGATATTTTGAATTTGTTAAATTTTGTATATTACTCAATTAATAGTTATTGAATTTTTAGGAAACAAAAAAGAACTAAAACATGATTTTTATGTAGGAGAAACAGTTATATAATAAAAAGTGGGACAGAAAGTGGCACAAGATGTGGGACAGAAGATCCGTTGCGATAAAATTGTGTCTTCGCCGTTGCCCAGAATAAAGAGTATTTCTTCATCTATCAATTAACTCGCCGACGTGGGCAAACTAATGGTAGCTGAATATGCCTCCTCAACGGTGGAGGGCGGGGCAGAAGATCCGTTGCGGTAAAATTGTGTCTTCGCTGTTGCCCAGAATAAAGAGTATTTCTTCGTCTATCAATTAACTCGCCGACGTGGGCAAACTAATGGTAGCTGAATATGCCTCCTCAACGGTGGAGGGCCGCACCGCGGTCCTACCAAATTATCAGCTATGGCCTCTGAGTAATCGTGAAGGGTTCACGTCATTCCCCTCACAAGTTGTACATACAAAAAATAAAGGAGTGCATGTATCTAAACCTCAAATTGCCACGGACTAATCCAAGAGGAGAAAAATGAATAGACATGATGGAAAATCAAATGGATTTAAAAAAAATAAAAACTATAGTGGACTAAATCAATTGGTAGGGGATTAGAAAAGGTCATCCTGGCTAAACTCTAAGGAATGGGTTTGACTCTCCCATAATCCAGCCCTCCGCTTAATTTAATTCAAGAAAATCAGAAGCGTGGCGTTTTCAAATGCCAAAATTGTCTAATGATAGAGAACTCCCGGCTTTTTTTCTACTATTTTATTATTGAACCCCTTTTTGGGACGATAAAGAAATCTAACTTTGATTTCTTGAATTGGAGGTAACCCTCTAGTGTTGGTGATGACTCCAGCAGCGGCCACTTTTTTCCCATAATAAAAACGCAAGCACGTAGATCACAAGTGTCATTTTTTTCTTTATTATATATATTGTATTCACCATTTTGTTTTGTTCCAGCTTACTCAGAAGTTTCTTGAGTACGTAGATGAAAAAAATGAAGAACTCCAAGCAATTATTTTAATCCTTGGACGAAGAAAGAAGTGTTCCTAGCATAGACTAATTACTATTAACAGAGGTTAACTTTTCACTGTATGAGATTGACAGCCTCATTATTTTGAAAGCCACTGTGGAAGAATATTCTCCGGTAGACCGCAGACCCAGCCCGAAAAATATTACTGCAGCAGTACTTTGCCACTGATCGACTCTCTCTATATAAATGAAGCGACCTTTTCACCAACTTTGCAATCGTTCCAATCCCAAAGCCTCATAAATCCCATTAACAGTATCCATTTAATCTGTTCAAATTCCCCCGCAAGAAGAACTGAATGGGTTCCATTGCGCTATTAGAGAAGAAGCCTCATGCAGTCTGCGTACCAGCGGCAGCTCAAGGCCACATAAACCCCATGCTGAAGCTAGCCAAGCTCCTCCATCACAATGGTTTCCATATCACCTTTGTCAACACAGAATTCAACCACAGGCGCTGGCTTAAATCCAGAGGTCCTGATGCCCTCAACGGATTGCCTGATTTCCAATTTAAAGCCATTCCTGATGGACTTCCGCCTTCAGATGTCGATGCTACCCAAGATATTCCAACCCTTTTTGAATCTGTCGATAGAACTTGCTTAGGTCCCTTCAGGGAGCTACTTGCTGAACTCAACGATACATCTTCCTCGAAAGTACCCCCAGTTTCTTGCATAGTTTCTGATGCAATAACGTCCTTCACTCTTGCAGCTGCCGAAGAACTAAGCATCCCTGAAGTTCATTTTTGGACCGCCAGTGCATGTTCCTACTTGGGGTTCTTCCAGTATGCCAAGCTTATGGAAAAGGGTATCATACCACTCAAAGGTACTAATTCTTAATAAAATAATTTTTTGTCAGTGTCACCATTTTTTTGCGGACCATTTTTGTCAGTGTCACCATAAAATAATATTGCTTCTTCAAGCACTGTCAGTACTATTCTCACCATTTTTTTTTGTGGTTTACTTCATATAGTCATTGGCGGACGCATAACATTGACTTTGTAGTCAAAATTTAATTTAATGAATAAGAAAGTGTAAGATTTTTTTTTCTTTTAACTAAGTTGGAAAATATTTGTTTTTCAAGAATATGACTTTGTAAAAAGCATCAAATTTTGCACTGCCCCCATGCCCTTTGAATGATTCTGATGATACTTGGTGTCGTACATCTTATGCCTTGCAGATGCCAGTTATTTGACAAATGGATATCTAGATACTGTTCTAGACTGGATTCCAGAATTAGAGGGTATACGCTTGAAGGATCTTCCAAGCTTCTTACGAACCACGAATCCCGATGATTTTATGGTGAAATTCGTCCTGCAAGAAACTCAGAGAGCTAGAAAGGCTTCTGCCATCATTATAAATACCTATCAACAACTCGAACATGGTGTATTAGATGCACTTTCATCTTTTCTTCCACCAATTTACACCATTGGACCACTACATTTCCTTGATAATCATGTGCATGATAAGTCTTTAACAGATATTCAATCAAATCTCTGGAAGGAAGAGCCAGAATGTCTTGAATGGCTCGATTCCAAAGATCCAAACTCTGTGGTTTATGTCAACTTTGGAAGCATTGCTGTTATGACACCTGAGCAACTAGTCGAATTTGCTTGGGGACTTGCTAATAGCAAACAAAACTTTTTGTGGATTTTAAGGCCAGATCTTGTCTCAGGCAGTTCTGCTATTCTGCCAAGTGAGTTTCTTGAAGAAACCAAAGAAAGAAGCATGTTTGCAGGCTGGTGCCCTCAAGAGAAAGTTCTCAGCCATCCTGCTGTTGGAGGATTCTTAACTCATAGTGGGTGGAATTCCACAATCGAAAGTATTAGTTATGGGGTGCCTATGATCTGCTGGCCATTTTTTGCTGACCAACAAACTAATTGCTGGTTTTGCTGCACTAAATGGGGTATTGGAATGGAGATAGACAATAATGTCAAGAGGGATGAAGTTGAAGGCCTTGTTAGCGAGTTAATGGCTGGAGAGAAAGGTAAGGAAATGAAGAAAAAGGCCATGGACTGGAAAAAATTGGCAGAAACGGCCGTGACAGATTCTAACTTGAATCTTGAGAATTTGATTCATCAAGTGCTTCTCAATCCAAGTATTTGATACATCAAGAACCGTGAATTTATAGAGTTGTTGTTGGGCTCATTGAATTTGAGATTTGTTTAGAGATTTTCTTTTTAATTACTGATCCGTTGTTTGCTGCAATATTTCAATCATATGTGTAACTGATTGATTAATGTACTTTGGCATTCATAAACGTAGATTGGACAAATTTACATACATGACTTGAGCTCCAGTTACTAACAAAAAGGTCGATTTATGACTTCTTAGAGAAAATGGCCCCATCGCATTGACCCGAGTTCGAAGGTGCAAACGCAATTTGAAATGTGTTTAAGAATTTACTTTGACCGCTAAATGTATTTAAAGATAAAACAAATCCTAAACGAAACTACGGAATAGCATGAAAGAACGATTATGATTTAAGTTGATAAAATGTTGTACTACAATTTAATTTGGTCTAAAGATGGCTGGTTGTGCAATTTTACGTAAGAATTTCTCCTTCATCGGATGTTGGAACATATGAAATTTGAATTTGTCTAACAAGTGACCCTATGCACTTGCTAGAAAAGTCCATCGAAACAAAGAATTCTTTTGAGAAGTGCTTCTAATTAATATTAATATTAACATGGGTAAATTTTTTTATACATTATTAGTAGATAATTTTTTTATACTAACAGGTTAGATCACATTACATAATATAAATTCAAATCATACACGTAACATACATTTATGATTGTTTGTATAAAAAATCATTATATTATCAATGTATAGAAAGTAAATTCTGTTAATATATGCAATTCGTCCTATTTTGGTGCACTAATTAACACTTTTGGGCTCCTATTAACAGATGATATTATTTGAAAGCATTAGGGAGGGAGTGCCCGCACATTGCACGGGTATTTGGTACCTGTGATTAAAAAGGTTTTTTAAATAGTTGTTTATTGGTGGTTGTGTTGTTATTTCGTGGAGTTTCGAATGTATTTAAATTCGTAGGAGAATAAATGAATGAAGATAAGAGTGAGATATCATACTAAACGATAATACTTCATAGCATATGTTTCAATAATAGATTGTCTGCAAAGGCCATTTAAGTCTCCCTCTCTTTAAATTATTATTCAACTTGCATTTCACAGATTATGGGTAATTTCATTAGCTATATGTCTGCTCTTGAGGCTAAAATGTTAATCAACCCGTTGATCAAGAAGGACTATAGCATCTGTAAAAAAGCTATTTAAGTTTCCCTCTCTTCAGATTATTATTCAATTTACATTTCATGAATTAGAAGTAATTTCATTAGTTATGTGTTTGTTTTTGGGGTTAAAATTCAAAGACACACTCATCTTGTATAGTGTGAGGTTTTGTTTCGCATCTTTTTGATTCATCTTTTTAGCTTTTTGCAGCAATTTTAGTTTTGTTTATTTGTATAAGAAATCATTCATTATTCTATAATATAAGAAAGCACTCATTGAAGTTGTTTGCTTGAAGGAATTTTTACAAATTCATCACTGCCTAAGGAAATCAAACCATTTCTATTACCTCTGCTTAATTAGAAGGTATATGTAAAATACTACCAATATGAATGGCTTAGTAGGTGTTTATTTTATTAATTCATCAGTGACTAAATAATTCAAACTCAAATCAGCAGTATACCATGTAACTTACCAATTCACAATGTTTCAATATCAAATTACTATCAAAATGAATTTCATATATGAATCACTTACTACATGCAGCAGAAAACACACCATAATTGAAGTAATTAATTAAAGTACTTTTTTGGCTTACCTTGTTCTAGATACCCCTTAGAAAACTTTTTCTTGCAGTTGCTCCAAACTTATTACATCATAACCGCACCATTCAAATTACATAGACCAATCAAATTTGTGAAAAAATCATAATATTACAGTTAAATTACGCAATTAGATTTTCAAATTTTGCGATGAAAGCAGTCACCGACGCTACACACCACCAAACTCACCCACATAAACAATAAAATTAAGGAACAAAACTCACCTCAAGCTAAACCACCGAAAAACCGATACTGAGGCATTAATTCATTAACACACCCACGTTTTCTTCAGTTTAATTGAGATGTAAATGGCAAAAACAATTGAATATGTTTCAGGCAATTGAATATCCTCATGCGATAAGGTTACAGTAATGTGTCCTCATTTCAATTGCAAAATAAATACTACACTTCAAGTAAATGTGTCTGTAACACCATTTAAGTAATTACACCAATATATAAACTCGATACAAAAACGATTATAAAACAATCTCACATTCCAAAGATATCCAAATGTCTCCAAAAATATACGTTTTAAATGTACAAACATGAGGAGATTTCTGTACATATACCAAAACACATGCTACCATCACTTGTATCCAAAGCTAAAAATAAACTATACATCATTCCACATTTCGAAAATACCCCTATCTATGCGGTTGAAATTCAAAACCTCTTTTTGATTACAACTCATTTTTATATAGTATAAGGAAGTGTGCGCAACGTGGAACATAAGCCGATATGCAGATGATCTTCTATTTATTGCGTCCTAAAAAACTAGACTTGTCAATCTGATTCCAAAAAACTAGGTCTATCAATCAGGCCATTTGAGTCGGATTTTAATAAGTCCAAATTCAACCCATATAGTTAATATTACTTTTGGATCTTGAGTTATGAGTTTTGGGTTGATAAACGTAAAACTCATACTTGACTCACAAAATATTCTGATGTAAGCCTAATTTGGGTTTAATCCAATATAATTATTAGAACTATTAAGTTTTAAAATTAATTTAATATTCATATGACCACAACATTAAAACTTTTAAAAAAAACACAAACTTGAAATTAATATTAATGACAGGTAGCAATAACATAACAGTGAGCTTGCACCGCTAACTCATGGGCAAGGAGGACTTGGTCCCTGCCAACTTTATCTAGTACAACTTTAGAATAGAAAGACGACATAGTTATAACATCATTAATGACATTCCTAATATTAGAGGTGATTTAGACTACATACAAAGGCAAGATTTAGTAATTATATATTTATTTGGATATAATTATATACACCTATTATATAGATAATTATACATATAGGTATAGATTAACGAGTCAAGCATGTATCTGGTTTGAGGCTAATAAAGTTCAAGTTCGACTTGCATTTAGTTCGGGCTTCATATTTAAGTTAAATTCCAGCTAACTCAATGAAAGATTAGATTCATCGATTTTTTTTAGGTTGAGTGGGCCCAACTAACTCCAATCCGACCCTATTGACAGTCCTATCAAAGGAACCCTTCACCTTAAAAAAAAAAAAAAAAATTACCTTGAGTACATTAAGGCAAGTTACGAACGTTGTCAGAAACTTCACGCCTGTACCTTGAGTGCATAAATCCTCTAAGCTCAGATGTTTGGGCCTTTAGGCTGGGATCCAAAAGGCATGGTTTACTACCATTTCCATGCCTCCCTATCATCGTATTATGGCCCAGCACAACTTGGAAGCCTTGTTTCTCGGCTTGTATTTAATGTAGCGTCATAATTAAACCAAACTTTTCCAATGGTTAGAGATTATTATAGATCTAAGATTATTGTGCTTCGGCTCATTGAAGTTCGGACATGGTTAGAAATTTTCTTTTTCAAGTACTCATACGTGCATGGTTTGTTTTTGAAACTAATAAATGTTTCTTCACTTCTTTGTTTCATGTTTCTTTCTTACTTAAAGGTTGTTTGCTCTAATATTTCAATCATGTGTTATAACTGGTCTTGATTAATGTACTTTTGCACTTATGCCCTAAACGTAGTTTGTTCGTAAGAATTTACTTTGATCATTAAGTGAAATTGAAATAAGAGTTTGTCCATTCTAAAATGCATCATCCAAACCGAAACTACTAACCATCGTGAGACTAAAGGACATTGTAGGATGTTACCCAGGATTATATGTGTGCGTCCTACAAAGACCTTTGCCTTGAGTACATTAGGGCGCGTTACGAGCATTGTCCGAAACTTCACGCCTTTCCCTTGAGTCCATTAAGGCGCGATATTCATCTAAGCTCAAAGGTTTGCACCTTTCGGCCGGGACGTAGGAAGCATGATACATTAGGTTGCATTTGGATTGATAGGATTTTGATAATATATATATATATATATATGTATATACTGTAATAATTTGATGTATACATGGTAAAAAGGTGATTAGAAAATGTGAACATGAAAAATGTTTTAAAAAAAATTCTTTGAAAAACTTCAATATGAACAGGGCCAAATCCAAGCCACTCCACCCTATTTTGGGCCGACTCAACTTAGAGCCCATGCATGTTGAGTTCTAACTTGTAACTTAACTCACTCAATTAAACAAACTAAAAGAAATATGAAATCAGTTGCATTTGGATTACTATTTTTTGAAATTTTTATAGAAAAATATACTATAATGATTTGATATATACGAGATAAAAAAGTAATTAAAAAATTTGAACCAAAGGTCAGCTCAACTTAGAGCCCTTGCATCTTGAGTACTAACTTGTAATTAAGATCACTTAATTAAACAAACCAAAAGAAATATGAAATCTAAATGAAGGCATAAAAAATTGGTCACATAGGGATTGTACATCTACTTTTCTCTCTTATGGAAGATTAAACTTGAGCTTCGTAAGGAAAATGTTAGGAAAAAGAAAAAAAAAAAAAAAAAGGAAGCAGCAGCTTTTGAAAATTGAAAATGAAAATTACTTAATATTAATATTTACATGAACAAAAAATGTAAAATGTACAATGTGTATTTTTTTTCACACAATGGTGGAGCACTCTGAAGTGTTAGGGTCAACAAGGGCAGGCAAAAGATACTTTCTTCCATTTGTACCCACTGCATTGTAGCTTGCACCAGTGGTTTTATCCACCAACAGCTCCCCAGCATAGCCAGGATAAGCTCCCTTCCCATAAACTCCGGGACAGGCCGAAGCCGCTTCAAGCGGCGCGCCAGCTGGGCCTTGAAAGTAGCCGTTCCCGAAAGGATTCGTTACAGCTCCAGCCATAAGACTGGCTATATTTACAACCATGCCATCCACACCCACGTCACCATTGGGTGCACCCAATGGCTCCGTTTGTGGACCGTAAATCGGTTTGTAAAATGGCCACGCACATTGACCCGGGCATTGAGTCACCGAGTTACCGGCCCAGATATAAACCGACCACGAATTCAATCTTCTCACCGATCCATGTTTCCCACAATTACTCATGCAAAAGCCTTCCACAGCAACGTCTTGACTCGTAAGAACCAGTGTCAACTCACCGGGTTTCGGGTTCACTCGGCGAGCCAACCTGGCGATGTGGGAATTCTTTAGGCTTTTGCCCAGTGAACATCTTTCATCAGTAATTTGAGTTGACAATACTACATTGGTGGGCTTTTTACCTGCTTTTTTCATGTAGGTTCCAATTTTTTGCCACCAATTTGAAACTGATGGCTCGTTAGCAGAAGAAATTGCATTTTTCACACTGGGATTTAAAGAATAAAGAAAGTCAACAACAATGGATTTTTGGGCTGGAGTGAATGTTCCATACCAGACTATTGAGACATTAATATTGCCCTGTAGCAATGCGCCCTTATGATATTTAAGGGCCATAGGAGGTGGTTTGTACAGCGAAAATAGCTTTCTTGCCCCGTAACTTGTATTGGCAAAGCTCAGAAGCACAAGAACAAGAAGTATAGAAGTAGTTTTAGAAATTTTCAGGGAATCCATGCAGAGAAAATTTGTGAAAATTGACAAATTAAACAAATAACCAAAGAATAGAGTATGGAAAGATGGGAATTTGGATAGGATTGCGGGAGTTGAGTGTGTTGAGAGGGAGTATATATAGGTGGCTAGGTGCATGAATTGAAGATTAGATCCGGAAGGTTGGGGTGCCGCTTTCCTGAGCAGCTTCAGTGGTAGAATTTTACAAATAAATAAATATATGAATAGTACGTGTACATAGATCACGAGAATGAAGGAAAGAAAAGATAAAAGATTGGACATTGGGACAAGGGTTTTTCTGGCAGATGGGTTTAGGAGAATAGGATACAGTACTTCGCAGATGCTGCCATCAATCAATTACCTTGTCTTTATTTCTCCAAATTTATTTGCTCATCATTATTACAATAATACACCTGTGCACAGTAAAAATATCTCTAATGCAAATCTCAAAACTCCAAAAATATTGCAATGGAAGGGGGTGGGCACTGTGTATGCTGTTTCGTGCATGTGTCGAGAGCTTTTTCCAAGGCAGTTTAGTAGCTACAATTAATTGTTGGTAAGGAACTGTTGATACATTTTAATGCATAGCTAATTAGTAGTGGAAGTCGCTGGTGCATCAATATTTTTGGTCGTAATAATCAAGATTATCCTAAACAAGCTGCTTCAAATATGATAGACACCTTGTTGCTTAATGAGGCGAACTAATTTTGATGTTGCATGAGTCAAAGCCGTATGTAGGAGAAGTTTTATAATTTACTAAGTGAAATAATGAAGGAATAAGAGGGTATGGGGGGGCATTTTCTGGGGATGGTGACTTGCTGACCTGTGTTTATGGAACTTGGCAATGGTACAGACTAAATGCCTGCAGTGGGACTAACTTGGTCATTATTTCAACTTCTGCTACGCCAGTTTGTGCACTGAACTTGGGCACTAGAGCAATCATCATTTGGGCACCCAAATTCTTGGGTTTCCCTTTCACCTGCATCACTGCATGTCCAATGGAGGATAAAAGGGACTTGATGAAGCTTTCCATGCTTGTATGGGGTCATCACCCATGCCCTTTCTACATCAAGGTTCAAGAGCCTAAGCGGTTCTTCTTTTCTTTTCTTTTTTTTGTGGGGTTGTAGAAAGGGCCTATTTGGTTGATTTTGTGTCCAAAGTACTGGATGCATGGTAGGAATGTGGCAGGACTGAACATGTTACGAGTTGACCAAATACATTTCGGGTTAAGAGTTCTTTGTTTATTGGGGGAGAAATTAATGGGTTATTTCATTAAATAATTGGAGTATGGAATACAATTTGATCCTTCAAGAAGTTTGTGATCTGATTCAGCCATAACTTTCTTCACATGGAGTTTCTAAAAACCAAGAGGGGTAGTTGAGAACTCTTAAAAAACTGACTAGCTTCCAACTAAACCTGATTTTACATTTTGGAATCCTGAATTTAATTTGGCATAAGAAGTTATAAAATTTTAGTTTTTGGGCTCCAAAATGCTCCACCAACTCTCAAGGGCCATGTAAATTTGCAATAGCAAAAATGTTCAATTTTGCCCCTGTTTACTGAGATCCAAAATGTTTTCACAAACCTGAAGGGGGCTCCTTTACTTGCAATCTACAATTGGCATCAAGAATGGTCAGCATAGAGATGCTCCCAATTATTGATGACAACACCACCTAGCTACTTACACATCATAATCGCAGAAAAAACAAGCCATACTAGCTAGGGAACTTAACAAAGTCAAAGTTCCAGAGCAAGATTCATAGTACCAGTATCTTTTGCTTCTGGTTGGTAAGAAGAAGAATTTAATTCTTACTAAAATACAGAGTAATGCAAGCAAGCAGGCAACCCGCTGGTCAGAAATTACAAGGCCTAGTACGTGCAACAACAATGATCTGCAGTCTGCAGTCTTAATACATACTTATTGGTTGCTTACCTAATGTATGCAAGCAAGGAAACAAGACAGCTTGGTTTGTAACTTGGTCAAAAGGACAGCTTTATTCATATGAAAATTAAAACGAGAAGAAGAAAAAAAGGACCCATCAGACACGCCGCAGTTAGACTGCTTCAGGCCATGCAAGAAGATGCATAATTAGGTAATTATGTGAGACAGTAGCGTGTAACCACTACAATATATTCATATAACTATGGACTAATTAAATTGTAATTAACAAAAGTAGGCCCCCTGAAATCTAGTCTTTATGTAATTGTCAAATTTTCAAAAGCTATAAGATAGCTCTCGGTCTGGTTTAATTGCACGTGAACCTTCGAGATCGCTTACAGATTTGAGACCCATTGTGATTTGTGCTGACTAGCTGGTAACTTATTTGTGCCTTTATGCAGTATTATCTCAAAATAGTCAAGGGAAGATTTTAAATAATGACTCAATTATTAACTGGCACAAGGCATTTTTGTCAAACTTTAGGTAGATATCAGTTTTTCTGCAAGTGACAAGTCGACCCGAGGATGGTCGTCTTGAGAAGGAACCTTCCTGTATGGGAGCTACAACGTCAAACCTTTTTGTTTTGTTATGTTTTGTTTTTGTTTTTAGGCTGTCTTTCTGAAAGAAGGAAGAAATGAAATTTACTGCTATGTTTGCCAAGTTTCTGCTGAAATTTACACTTACGTTATCTAAATTGGATTAACTTCTACGAATAAACAGTGGTAGTACTCTAAGCTAGTTTGGAAAGCGAAAATTCAAACAGATTTTCTAGTATAACATTACAAACAACTTGAGCAAGGCATCTTAAAGGTTTTTTTTTCTGAAGAAATTTATTTCATTGCTGCCGTGATATTTCTAAAACCATTTTGTTCTTAATTTGTGGCATTAGTTTATGATTTCATACCCTAGGTGATGCGTAAGATATTAAAATTGTTAAGTCGGATGGAGTAATATGTTCAGTTTGATTTTCTTGATATATGAAACCTGCTCAAATAATTCAAACAGAAGTTGTTAATTATTACATTATTGTACGTAGAAACTTCACAAGGTTCACTTCCAAAACTAGAAAAATAAGTAAAAAATTAAATAGTTTATCGTTTCAAAAGAGTTAATATTCCTTTTGAATTGAACCATCTCCACGACCAAAATTCTTCGAAGAAAACAAAAAAGACATCCAAAGGACTTTGCTTAATTCCAAGCATGCATTTTATGTCACAAAATAATTGAAGGATGGATTAAGTTTTAAGATGAAGGCAGCTAAGTTGAAAAAAGGGAGAGAAAAACTCAGACAGATCAACAATATTCCCTTGGTCTCTACTAGAGTTTGCATGCATTATCTGTTATTACATCTTCATTTTCGGGATATCGTGCATGTACAATTATATATGGAGAGATAACCTTATTCAACGGTGACCTTTTTCTCCATTTCCGGCATCAAAACTTAAAGAAATGCACGTCGTTATTTGGAGTACAAGATTGAAACCTATGATACAGTTCCAAGAAACCTACTAGTTTCCTTCCACTTAGTTAAGTACATAAATGGTCCATGTTCTTTTGGAAACAAACCAACAACAATGAGTTATTTTACAGCCGAAACAAAAGGATCGTAACTGGTTGTAAATCTAGATTAGGAAGGTGCAATTTATTGTAGGTAAGTAGGCAACACTTAGGCAGCTCTATTTGAAAAAGGATTGGATGAATGAGTATGGGCCAGCAGCATACCAGACTAGGTGTGTTTAGATACAAAATTATTTCAAATATCATTTTACTTACCATGAATACGTTTGCTAACCCATTCTTTTATATTTTGAATAATCATTTTTATATCAGATATATCATGTAACCAAACGTGCTATATTAATTATTTTAAATAATATTTCAAATAATACGCCGCCGTCTAGACATACTCCATATTTGTTAGCAATGGTTGTTACCTCATCAAGCCTTCAAAGACACTGCTAGGAGAGGGAAGAGGTTCGGAATCATTGAAACACAGCTGTAATTTGAAGGTGTCCGACACCATTGAAATAAAGAAACAGCTCATGTTGGGGAACCAAAATTAAGTACTCCATTAAAGCATGCAAAGCCTAGATTCGATAGGCCTCGTCTCGCAATTCGCAAAACGCACAGAGGAATAGAAAATTTCATCGATTATCTCTTGTGTTTGCGAATAATGAAGCAAGGCCTGACGCAGCAACTATATCCAGTGCTAAAACTACCCAGCAGACCCGCTAAATTATTCATGCACATCTATCGGGGTTTTTGAGCATTGCAGGGGGACGTATTACCCAACATTAATTTATTGGATGTAGCATTAGCTTGCACAAACTACTAAGCTAATCCAAAAATATTCATTGTTAGTATTTTGCCAATCCAAAGGCTTCATTAAAATTATGAGTTAATAATGCTTGCCTCATGGTGCATGCATGGCTCGATTTGGATATTTGTAGGAAAGGAGACACTTGGGCTCGTTAATTTGCCTCTCCAATGCCATGATGACCTCACCTCTTGCAGCTCCCTGGAAAATTTTTCTTATTGTTTCTTTGAGATTTCAATAAAAATTGGAGCTAGGATCTTCTATTATAATTGGTTGAAGAATAATTTTTCTGAGATGCATCATTCATGGAATCACAGAAATATGTGAAACCATCTCAAACAATTGGACGACAAATGTTCAATTATCTGTGGAGTAAAGTGAAAAAGTGTGAGTTTGTTATATTGACCTCTTGCTCATAACACCCCATCAGCAATTTAGCAGGGAGGTCTCTTTTAAGTTTAGAAAATCTTGGGAGCAAATATTTATTGTTAAAGGATCTACTTCAAAAATTTTCTAAAACTCATCAACTCCATTGAAAAAGACCAATTAAAACCGTCACATATTATGACAAATTTTAGTGGAAGGCACCGAGTTTTGATTGAACCTTTGACCTTCTATACCACCAAGTTGGTGGTGACCACCAAAGGCCTGTAGCACTTGAGTTCTATTATATTACTATTACTTTAGTACTTTGTATACCCCTTAACTTTGCTTTATTTATACCTACTCTCCGAATTGGTTTATAGTTTATACCCGTCCTTAGAATAGATGGAGAAGGGGTAGGGACGGTTACCGGCCAAGATTTGGCCAACAAAATTTGTAAGGTCCAGATTTTAACATGTGTGTAACCCATAAAATGTTGTTCTAGTGTTTTTCGCTATTGTTTTAGTGTTATATCGTGTACAAATAATGTTACACAATGTACAAAATACATACAAGCTTTCAGGACGGTTACACTGACAACCGTTCCAGCCCCAGGTCCAGAATAGATTGATTGCCCGGGCGCGGAGAGAAGCGCGAGACAGTTGTCACGTGAGAGCTTGATCCAGCTGGTGAATCTTAAATTCACGAGTAATTTGGGCGATGAGTAATATCCACGTTGGGGCGTCCCCTTCACGGTCCTAGGATACCTTCCGCCTCACACATCTCAATACTGCCACCTCCCACCGTCGCTGACCCGCCAACTGTACTGTCCCTCTTACGCTTCCCCAAAACACCACTCCGCTGGCCATTTCCCCTATCCAGCCTGTAAACTCCGCTCCATTTTCCAAAAACACCCCTACCTTTCCAAAAAAATTCCTACCATTCAGGATCCATCCCATTCAATTCATCATTTCCCGCCTGTCCTATCCTATGGTCTTTTTAGTAAATTTACAACCCCCACCCCACAATTGATTTAGTAGTCCAACTTTTGTAAGTCTGGACTGTACCAAAGCTGTAATCCCCTTTGTTCTGTTCTGTAGACTGTAGCTTAAAATTGGAAATCAAAAGCAATGAAAGTCCTGAACGCGTTTGAGGTAGCCGTTGGACCTCTCTCTTCTTTCCCCTTTTTCCTGAACCAAATGCCCTTTTCTACTATTACAGATTCTCCTCACAAACACGCAAAATATTTATTAAAACCTAATAACTACGTTTGAACATGACCATTCACAATATCGTATAATTGCATGTTTGAAATTTTTGGATTTCTTTAATGCTGGTCCAAATGGAACTGCCTTTCCCTTACTATAAATACCCACTTCTCAAGTCCACAACAATTCAT
The DNA here is from genome assembly GCF_003713205.1 of Coffea eugenioides. Lineage (NCBI taxonomy): Eukaryota > Viridiplantae > Streptophyta > Magnoliopsida > Gentianales > Rubiaceae > Coffea > Coffea eugenioides. Next base: position 5,947,769 of record NC_040044.1, read on the forward strand.
CCATCCATCCATCCAAACAGCTCTTCTCCTCTTCTCAGTTCTCATTATTCTTTCCTTCCTAGTAGAAGTAAGTGCTGACATCTACTCAAATTAAGCCAGAAAAATGGCCTCTTTTGCTCCATCCCACTGCATCCTAAAGCTCTTTCTTCTGATTTCTCTCTTCAGTTCATGTTTTGGTTCAAGAATCATTGGCAGAACATTGGGCCAAGACAATCAATTCCAGCTACTGCACTACCACAAAGGTGCACTTCTCAGTGGAAGGATTTCTGTCAACTTAATATGGTATGGCAAATTCAAGCCATCCCAAAGGGCTATCATAGCTGATTTCATAACCTCACTTTCTTCATCCTCCGCCCCGGCTCAAACCCAGCCGTCCGTGGCATCCTGGTGGAAAACCACTGAAAAATACTACCAGCTCGCGAATTCCAAAAAGCCCTCTTCGCTATCCCTCTATTTAGGCAAACAAATCTTGGACGAGAATTACTCCCTGGGGAAATCACTCACCAGGAAACAAATCGTGGAGTTGGCATCCAAGGGTGAACAGAGAAATGCCATCAACGTTGTTTTGACTGCAGCTGACGTTATCGTGGATGGGTTTTGCCAGAGTACTTGCGGGTCGCACGGATCGTCCAAGGGGGCTGCAATTCAGGGGAAAAATTACAAATTTGCATACATCTGGGTTGGGAATTCAGAAACTCAGTGCCCAGGATACTGCGCTTGGCCGTTCCATCAACCCACGTACGGGCCACAAAATCCACCATTGGTTGCACCGAATAATGATGTGGGCATGGATGGAATGGTGATCAATTTGGGTAGTCTCATGGCCGGTACTGCAACAAATCCTTTTGGCAATGGATACTTTCAGGGTCCAGCTGAAGCACCATTGGAGGCTGCCTCAGCCTGTCCTGGGGTTTATGCTAAGGGGGCTTATCCGGGCTATCCTGGGAACTTGTTGGTGGATCGCACGACTGGTGCAAGCTACAATGCACATGGTACCAATGGCAGGAAATATGTGCTACCTGCACTGTATGATCCATCAACTACCACATGCTCGACTCTGGTCTGAGAGTTTAGGATGTACAAGATGAAGCTGTCATCTTAGGAGAATCAGTAAAATTATTGTAATTCATTGATTCATTTATTTATTCGATACATCCACTAATCAGAACGGCAAATTTCTTTGGTTTGCTAATTCGATGTATAAGCAGTCTACATTTTATTTATGAGCCTATACCCAATATAAAAGAGCAAAGCAGTCAGATTTTGAAGCATGAGCCTTGAAAATAAACATATTAGTGAGACTAAACTTTATATTACTTTTAGTTAAGTGACCATGATTTTCTTAGTTTTGACTCTCAAAACTTTTCCCCTTTCTTCCTTCCTTCTTACTTCCTTCGTCCCCAAATTTTAGTCATATTTTGAAATTTTAATTTTTTATCAATAATATTTTAATTGTGATATGTGGACTTTTTTTTTCAATCTTACCTCTCAAAATTAAAATTTTAAATTTGAATATAATGTGTATTTAATTAAAAATTGGGACATTATATTTTCGTTTGAATTAGTTGTTTGAATTAGTTGTTTTTGGGATGTTTTTAAAAAATTTTAGTATAATAGTATATATAAAAAAAATTTAATATAAATTTTTTTTGAAATATTTAATATATTATATGGATGAGATGTTTTTTAAATTTTTGTGTATTACTGTAATATTATATTCGAAAAATTTATTTTTAAAAAAATGATCAATTCAAACAGAGCGATTTTAAACAGATCAAATATTTTGGGATATTTTAAAATAGAAAGTAACACTAAAATTTTGAAATGGGGGGAGGGCGTATAAGATTTGAAGTCTCTAGTTGGAGTGTTGGACAACTTAAAAAAAAAAAAAAAAAAAAAAAGGTAACATACTCAAAATAAACAAAAGCTGGATATTTGCGTTTGGGACATTTTGGACCAAATGCTGGCATCCTGCATTACTCATCATCAAAATCAAGTGCCTCGGGTCAATTTTCTTCTTCTAGGAACCATGCTATGTATACCTCTAGAGTATATAAATATATAAAGGCCATCCACATGTAGAAAATCACTAACAAGATCCTCTATTTTCTGGGCAATTACTAAAGTATTGAATCAGTTCTTCAATTAGTTTCTTTTGGTAAATAGTAGTGCTACTGTTTGGATAGGAGATTATTTGAAATAATTACTATAGCATTTTTTATAATGTGATATATGTGAAATAAAAAAAATAATTGAAAAGATAAAAAAAATATATTGAAATTTGTGTTTGGAAAGTAAGCAAATTACGAACCAAACAATGAATACAACTTCTAAAGATCCAAAACTTCTAAAGTTTGAGCTCCTTGCATATAAGATTTCACTGATATTTACGGAGTATTTGACTAGCTAATCTGAAGCAGGTTCCTGTACGTTGACAACAAACTAGATGCCAAATAATTCTGTTCATCTTTCACCTCCCCCCAAAATCCATCTTATTTGCCAGAGGGGGAGGAAGCCAATGTGGTAAAGCAAAGGCCAGTAGCAATAAGTCCTCCCTACAAACAAAGCGTTCACAGCCTCGTAGGCAATTAGCCTCGTGTTTCTTTTCTTCAGCATGACAGCAGAAGATTTTCTCTCCCATTCTAAAATACGAAACTAGTGGATTGAAGGGATGGAACCCCATTCGAACCACGTACTTATCAGGTTGTGGATCATGGAGATAATGCTAGACAGGAATAGCCCATATTGCATCCGGCAGGTCAAGCTGAATCCTTTTTTCTTTTTCTTTTTCTTTTTTTTTAGCGAAAATCACTTCATCATGTCCCCCCAGCTTTCCAGCTTTCTACCAAGTGCGCATACACCAAAGCCTGGAATTCTATCATCATCCACAGCACATTGCAGAATTCCCATACTCAATTGAGACAAACTGGGAAAATGATTTGTTCTCCCAAATGAAGGTAACCAAATCAACTGGATGTGAGACTGATCCCTGTCTGGATTATCGGCAATCAAGCAACTCCTCATTAAGCTAGGATCAGAACTAAGCCAGAAACAAGATTATATCAAGAGCATATCAAGATTGAATTCTTTCCAGAATCCTTGTTTTGAAGTGTAAGTCTTAACCATCTGGGATTTCCAATTGGATTTTCCAGGTTCAACACAATATGGCAGGACCACCATGAAATCGATGTCGAATTCGCTGGAAGGAAATCCAGGAGGTCCCAATTCACCACCAATTAATGGACCAAGGCAGGCTTTCGGGAATGAGATGCACTGCCGCGTAACTGGATTAAGGACACGAAAATTGGAAGAGTTGATGTAAAGAATAAGACCATTGGAATTAATGCATTGAACAGGTGCTGCTAACGTAGGCATAAAAACCTGATGGTGATCCAGACCCGATTGAACGGTGGTTGGTCATGGTAAGGGAAGAGTCTCTCCTCTTTGAGATTTCTTTGTATAGTTTAACAAAATTTTCGTGTATTTTTATATTATACTAATAAATTTTCCTAGATTTTACAAAGCATTAGCAACTAGTTTGGTCTCAATAATATAATTTAGGACTACGTTTGTTTCAATCGCGACATTAAAAATTAATTTAGTCGAAATTGTATATTTTAGGTAGGTAGGTACCCTTTTTTTTTAAGGTTGAGAACTAGAAATAGTAATTTATTTTAACTTTTAAATCTTGAGAACTAAAAGTGCATTTTTTTTTTCAGTTTGGTAAAATATGACGACTTTGTAATGCTTAACACCTGCTTGAGAGGAAAAGTAAACACAGATGGTTTACTCAGGAATAGAAAAATAATGACAAGTTGAACAACAGAAAAGAACATTACAATGCACTATGTATCTAGCTTGTGTACAGAATACAGTCTTGATCCAATTGTGATCCATGCCACTTAGACTAAGCAATAACTGTTTAAACTTCAAATTCATTCACAAAATGTAATAAGGTCTCCAAAAGAGAGAATGGCAAAGACTTTGAGAAGTTCCATTTGCAGTGGGCAAAGACTTGACGTACTCAAACTAAACAAAGCTGGATATTTGGAACTTTCTTGACTTTAGGCTGCCCATCCAGCATTACTACTCAATTCTGCACAGACTGGAAACCACCTCAATTGCCATAAATTCCATACTAAAGGTCAATGTCCACTTTGGGGACCAGGCCAGTTAAGAAGCACCCAAATAATGAAAGCACCACACCCATCCATTAATTTAACGTCGCGTTATCAAGCTGGCATATTACCCATGAATTCTTCATCTTCTTAGCCAGGAACCTTCTTGTCTCGTTCTCACTCGGCCAAGTATAAAAAGACATTCCCAATGCTGATGTCCTCGCTCAAATCCAAAGCTATCTGATCATATACTAACATATAAATTAACCTCCGCTTCAATTCTTCTCTAGAATTTCACCTTACGATTTTCATACTAGGGATTTCTTCCAGTTAGTATTATTACCAAAATCTAAACCAATGGCCTATACAGGGTATGCTACCCCAATCAAGATCTCCATCTGTATCTTACTTCTTTCATTATTGCTCAATTTTGCTTCTGCGGGGAGGGTGCTTAGTAAGACAGGCCAAGGCCAAGAACAAGATCCTATGGTCTTCAAATACCACAATGGCCCTCTTCTCACAGGAAAGATCTCAATCAACCTTATTTGGTATGGAAGATTCAATCCCTCCCAAAAGGCCATCGTAACTGATTTCATCACCTCACTGTCCTCCCCTTCCCTGTCCTCCCAAGTCCAACCATCAGTTGCCACGTGGTGGAAAAACATCGAGAAGTATTACACCAAAATCAAATCCAAGAAATCCTCCTCACTCCATCTCTTTCTGGGCAACCAAAATTTGGATGAAAATTACTCTCTGGGCAAATCCCTGAAGATGCAACAGATTGAACAATTGGCAGCAAAGGGCGATCAAATGAATGCCATCAACGTAGTCTTGACTTCATCCGATGTCGTGGTCGATGGGTTTTGCTCTAGCAAATGTGGCACCCATAGCTCTCTCCGTTCGAGGGCCGCAATCAAGGGCAAGTACCCAAGATTTGCTTACATTTGGGTTGGAAATTCTGAGACTCAGTGCCCAGGTCAATGTGCCTGGCCATTCCACCAGCCTGTTTATGGACCACAGAGCCCACCATTGATTGCACCAAACAATGACGTGGGTGTTGATGGGATGATTATCAATTTGGCTAGTCTCTTGGCTGGGGCAGTTACCAATCCTTTTGGAAATGGGTATTTTCAGGGACCAGCTGTTGCACCGCTCGAGGCTGCTGCTGCTTGTCCTGGAATATATGGCAAAGGAGCTTACCCGGGCTATGCAGGAGATTTGCTGGTTGATGCTACAACTGGTGCTAGCTATAATGCACATGGCAGCAATGGGAGAAAGTATTTGCTTCCTGCGCTATATGATCCTTCAACTTCTACTTGTTCCACTTTGGTGTGAGGGAAAAAAAAACAAAAAAAACAAAGTTATTGTACTGAACTATAGAGACATTGATATATAGGTGCTGTAGAATTGATTCATTCATTCTTTAATATCAAAATATTACAAGCGAAACTACTCTGCCACAGATTTTTTCAATTTTGGTGCATGATCATGGCTTTCAAAATCAACCAAAAAAATGATACAGAAAGAATAAATTGATCTTGGTCAACCAAGCTCCTAGATAACTTCGACATGGCTTGGCTAGGAATGCAAATAACTATTGCGGAATACTGGTAAAAATATGGTCTGATGGCTGGAAATTGCCAAGCTCATTCAGCGCTACATTTAATTTTTGGAGTAAAACATGATTAAATGAGATTGAAATACTTTTTAAACGGTTTCCGTATTTGATGTTGCTGTAGATCAAGTGTCTAAAAGGACCTTGTATTACAAAGACAATTTAAGGGGGGGATCAAATTAAGAAAATGAAGGAAATGAGATCGTCCGTTTCTTTTTTTTTTTTCTTTTTAAATATGGAGATGGCCTTCCCTATGCTGTAATGTTCCAAACTTTTTTGGTACTTAATTAGCAATAAAAAGAAATCAACTCAAGGATGATTGAAAAAAAAAAGAAAAGTGAAAGAAGAAAAGCAAAAGAAATAAATGAAAATCAACTCAACCGAATGGAAGCTGGGGAAATTTACGTGTATTTTATGGGGTTACATCTAACTATGAAACGGCAGACTTTTAAACTGATAATTGTCCAGAAAAAGTTCGAAAATTTTTGCTCTGGCAATATTGTCAGCCTTAATTATTTATCATCAAGTTTCTCTCTATCTTAATTTTTTTTTTTTTTTATGAATAAAAGGAAGTCTCTCTTTCTGTCCTTAGAGCTACTCATCATCAAGTCCCAAAACTGGTTCAAATAAATTCGAGTTAATTCTAGACCAAAATTTTGACTAAACAAAAGGCGAAAAAGAAGGGGGAAAAAAAACTTACGTTAGTTATTGTGAATCAAGAATCAACTGAGACCTGTCATTTTCCCTTCTTCTTTTTTTCCATTATGACCAATCTTTTAACTTCATCAGCTTCTGTTTTGTATGTAAAGTTTAGGTTTTTTTTTTTTTTTGACTCTTATTTTATAATAGCTTACTATAATCTCTCTTTGCACCCTTGCATGGCCGGACCGCCGGAATAGATAATTTTCTGAAGACAAAACAAAACTTGGAATTGGTACTTTCACTTCTTATTAAAAATTGATTGACCGGAGAAATAATCGACATACTTGTATCAACCAACTTCATTAAAGCCATTGATTACATTTTAATACTATTTGACTTTTCTAAATTGCCCCTAAATTATTCATGTAGATAAATCTCATAATCAAGTCAAAAGTGGACAGCAAGGGAACATGCACAAAATTAAAAACAAGAAAATAAATTCAAAGCACTTAGCAGCCCGAAAGAAATTGCCCGGATGAATCCAGGTGCATGCGGTCCCCTTGGATTCCACAAGCCCGCTGTTTCTCTTACTCAAATTCAAGAGGAAAGGATAAAGGATGAAGCTGATAACACAACAATTAAAGCCTTCAAGTCCGCCCCTGGCCCTCCTCAATTTGCACTGGCAAAAGGCAAATTCATGTTGTTTTCCCATTGTAGCAGTCAACTATAGCAAAGATACAACCAGGCTTAACAGGTGTCATTAAACTAACAACGCGTTCTAATGCTGGCACTTCACTAAGGTTGAAAGCTCTAGAAACTCAAATCAATCAACTATATAAGGGCCTAATGGCCACATCCCAATTCATATCAACTTCTACCTCAGAAAGCAAATTGCACAAATTTTATCTCTTTCAACTCCTATAAGGTTTCCATATTGGTCTAGCAGAGTTTGAATTGCAGAAATTACTTATGGCCTATACAAACATCCAAACCAGAGTGCTAATGCAAGTATTGTTGGCACTGGCCTTTCTCAGTGTAGCTTCAGCAGGGAGGGTACTGAATGGTAAGGAACAAGATATTGTGCTTTTCCAATACCATAATGGTCCTCTCCTTCATGGAAAAATCTCCATCAATCTTATTTGGTATGGCCAATTCAAGTCATCCCAAAACGCCATCATAGCCGATTTCATCACCTCTCTAATTTCATTACCACAACCTCAAGTCCAGCCTTCTGTAGCAATGTGGTTCAAGAACATTGACAAGTATTACACAGCAATCAAATCCAAGAAATCTTCTTCATTCCAACTCTTTTTGGGTCACCAAATCTCTTTTCAAGACTACCCTTTGGGAAAATCCCTCAAAGTGCAGCAAATTGAACAGTTAGCAGCAAAGGGTGATCAAATGAATGCCATCAATGTTGTCTTGACTTCAATGGACGTGGCAGTTGAAGGATTTTGCTCTAGCAAATGTGGGACACATGGTTCTCTCCGTTCGAAGACCTCCACTGTCAAAGGCAAGAGCCCAAGGTTCGCTTACATTTGGGTTGGAAACTCAGAGACTCAATGCCCAGGTCAATGTGCCTGGCCATTCCATCAGCCAATTTATGGACCACAGAACCCACCTTTAGTGGCACCCAACAATGATGTAGGATTGGATGGAATGGTGATCAACTTAGCTAGTCTCTTGGCCGGGACTATAGCCAATCCTTTTGGAAATGGTTATTATCAGGGACCAGCTGATGCACCACTTGAAGCTGCCTCAGCTTGTACTGGGATTTATGGCAAGGGGGCTTACCCAGGTTATGCTGGGGATTTGTTGGTAGACCTTACCAGTGGTGCAAGCTACAATGCACATGGTACCAATGGAAGAAAGTATCTCCTTCCTGCATTATATGATCCTTCCACTTCTACCTGTTCAACTTTAGTTTAGGCCTTTAGGGAAGTGGGCTGTGCCTGTGCTTTCTTAGTTTGATGATATATTCTAGTATTGATAGAATATTCATGGTATTGTTTTATATTAAAAAAAATGTATATGGTATTGTAAACTATGTAGAGAAATAGCTTGGTTCATTACTTTAATAATAATTTCTTCGTATAGCATATTTACAATAGTTCGGGATTCCGCAACTTCCATTTTCAAGTAGCTCTTGATAGAAAATGACGAAAGATTGATGGTTTAATTGTTTTATTTGGTTAGCTATCATTTCCTGCTCTCAACTGCAACCAATGGCTGTGAATAATAAACATGCGTATAAAGAAGAAAATTGAACTAACGTATATGACTTCAGTTTTAATTCTTGTTATACAGAAGAAAAATTAGACAGGTTATTCTTATCTCATTTGTGCTTAGTTTCAAAAGCCTTCACATTCTTATCCGTTCAAGTGGTTTTTTTTTTCACTTTTCAAATAGGATAGTGAATAAATTTTATATTTTTAGGGAGGAAATACGAGAGTAAAAGAAAATTTTATAAAATTTAGGGGAGAGCATATGAGGTTCAATTCAAAAGTTGTCAATTGCAAAAAGTTTCAATCCTTCCCAAAGTCCCGTATTTGAAGAATTCAAAATTACAATTGTCAGAACGAATTTTTGTTTGTGCAATGGGCACAACCACCTTGAAATCATTATCAAAATTCGCTGGAAAGTAATCCAGGAGATGCGTCTGAAATTCTAGTATACTTCTCTAGCAGCTTGATGGGTAGCCAATACCGAAACAGGGTTTAGGGAGCAAGGAAACATTCTCAGGATATTGGCTGGGAGGAAGAAATCCAGGAGAAGCTGATACTGCAAAATAATATTGAGCACTTCCATTTTCGCCATACGAGTTTAAGAAGCAGGGTGTTCGAAGTGAAAACGATTGCCTCAAGATGGGATTAAAGACGTGGAAATCTAGATAGTTCCCTCAAAGAACAGGACCATTTGACGGACATCGAAGCCGACGGAATATCCTGGCAAAAATCAAGTCTAGTTACAAAGAGATCATCTCTTTTCTGGATACTATTGGTGGGCAGAAACGCAATATCCCAAACGAAATCGACAGGATCTCCTTGGGACAATGTCACGCGCAGGAAGGGAAAATGGAACCCCTGATTTCTTTTGCCAGGAGATGTAAGCCCGGCAAAACAAAGATCCCCGGGAGGATGCGACCCCATGTTTTGGAGATGCACTTGAATCTGACAACAAATTTTAGAGGGCATAGGAATAGAATTGAGATAATCAATCATCAGGCAAGTTGTCTTGGCTGTTGCTGGCAGCCTTTACCGTTGCTTCTTTTGCCTCCCATGTACACGAAAATTAAATTGACAAGTATTTACCAAGGCATTAATTTGTACTTCTGCTGTATTGGCATTACAGGAAAAGTAATGCTGAAATTTGCTTCCCTGTATAAAGTTGGAGTCTTTTTGCTTAATGCCTGTGAATTTGTCAATAGAGATGGGAGCCGACTACAGTCCATAAAACCGACCTTGGAGAACTAGCATTTGAAGATTCCACATGTCGACAAACATTGAAGTCTAACAGCGCTCAATCATTAGATTGGAGGCAGGCCCATACTGTATAATATTATATGAAGTGCCCTTTTGACCTTTTCTTTTTCTTTTTGTTTTGTGTTGGAAGTTGGTAGGTGGTAGGTGGTAGTCTGTCGACAAATATGTCAGTCTTCTACTAAGCTCCAGGTGTTCTCAGGAACCATCAAGGCCAGTGGATTTTGGGGAATGAAAACTGTTAATTCAGTCACAGCCAAATTCTAGGCTATGGGTGGATTACAACTTGCTTAGTTGCTCGTACAACAGTTGTTTTTAGGGCATTAATTTTTTTTATTTGAGCTTTCTAAGTGAAAGTTGAAGGGCTTCTTTTAGTCAATCAAGTGTAGAGAAACATGCTATAGCCCAAGTGAAGAATATTATAAGTATTGCCTAAAAGCCCATCCCCTTAAAATGTTTCTTTCTCTTAGTCAAAGGCCATCTCAGCTGGGGTCGACTGGAGCCTTTGAGCGTCTCTTATAGTCACAGCTGCCCTTTATGAAAACCGTGTTGCAAAAGCTGGCTCGTTAGTGTTTTCTCGCAACTTGAGGATGTGCTTCAACATTTTCACCCTTTCCTGGACCCTTCTCAGCTCCCAGCAAACTCTTGGTATATAAACATCACCCCATCCCTTAAGTTCTTCACACCAAACCACAAAACCAATTCCTCATCTCCTCTTCCAGAATACTTCAAAAACTTTTGTTCAACATCTCACTTGCTAATATCCAATTTCAATCATATATTATGGCCAGTGTTAGTGTTCCCTCCAAAATCACCCTGCAATTCCTTCTCCTAGCAATGTCTCTCAATCTTGTTTTTGCGGGAAGAGTTCTCCAGGAACAAGAAACTATGCTTTTTCAGTATCACAAAGGTCCTCTACTCATGGGAAAGATTACCATTAATCTAATTTGGTATGGAAATTTCAGGCCATCCCAAAGAGCTATTGTATCTGATTTCATTACCGCGCTGTCATCTCCACGGTCTCAAGTCCAGCCCTCAGTGGCAACCTGGTTTAGTTCCACGCAGAAATACTACAACCTGATCAAGGCCACGAATTCAGTCAAGCTCGTAGCTGGCAGCCAAATTCTGGATGAACAATACTCTCTAGGCAAATCCCTCAAAATGCAGCAGATCGAACAACTGGCAGCAAAGGGTGATCAATTGAACGCCATCAATGTTGTCTTGACTTCATCAGATGTAGCAGTTGAAGGGTTTTGTACAAGCAAATGTGGGACTCATGGTTCTCTACATTCAAAAAGCACTGTTGCAAAGGGCAGCAACAATCAAAAGTTTGCTTATATTTGGGTTGGGAACTCAGAAACTCAGTGCCCGGGTCAATGTGCCTGGCCATTCCACCAGCCCCTCTATGGACCACAAAGCCCACCATTGGTTGCACCAAACAATGACGTGGGTATGGATGGAATGGTGATCAACCTGGCTAGCCTTTTGGCCGGGACGGTCACCAACCCTTTTGGAAATGGCTACTATCAAGGACCAGCAACTGCACCTCTTGAGGCTGCATCAGCCTGTCCTGGAATTTATGCTAAAGGGGCCTATCCGGGCTATGCTGGGAACTTGCTCGTGGATTCTGCAACTGGTGCCAGCTACAACGCAAATGGTGTAAATAGCAGGAAATACCTGCTTCCTGCCCTTTATGATCCTACTAGCAATTCGTGTTCCACTTTGGTTTAAGAATTCGTGGTAGTTCAGTAATCTCGTAAGTATATACAATTTGGCTAGTGAGGACAGAAAATGGAATGTACATGCGTATATGATGGTATTTCATTCATTGATTTGAGATTATGCAGTTAATAATTATACTATTATGAGAGTTTCGTTTGCATATTTTCAGTCATCTAGGCCTCAGCACATAAACCTGTGCGAGAATTTTGATGACAGATTTTCATAGTCAAATGTTGCGTATACATTTTTAATGTGATCAGTCTATGGCGTTTGAAAATGCAAATAATTGTGAACTCTTCAAAGCTGGACATTAATTGATTACCAGTAACCTTTTCAGCAAATGAAGAACAAAACCATCATGTATGATTAACAACAAAAGCAGATAACAGCATCTCCAAAATAAATTTAATACTGCACATCAATCAGATCAATGGTCTTATCGAGAGGATGTAAATGCATATGCGTGCCGTGTGTATAGCACTTGATTTTACTGATTTTAAGCGACATTATCAAGGCCTAAACTAACATAATGATGAACTAAAAATTAAAAAAGGGTATGAAGGAATGAAAAGAGGGACCCAAAGCAATGAAGACACACCGCTGTAGTGTTTCCATTCCGTGTAAAACTTATGGCAACGACAGTGATTGCTACTTCTATTCTTGAATCCCAGCAATGCCTTTGCAGACGTCGTTAAAATTTGGCTCTCATTACCTGAATGAATTTTAATAAATTCTTGAAACAGGCAACAAACTCAGAAAATTGAAACATCCAAAGCGTTCTTACTTAGAATATGTATCATTTGATTAACAAGTAAAAGATGATTTTACCACAATATTATTGAATGCATCAGCAAGGGAAAGAAGAAAACAAAAGTAGAGCTTCCAATGCTCCAAAATAACAAGTACAAGCAATAAGTAGTGGATTCAGAGGAAAGCCTAGCGAACTTTGTGCAAATAATGGTCCAAGAGGCTACACTCTGACTGTCCCATCGTCAAATACAGCATATTTAGATCCGCATGGTACGTAAGAATCCACTCTTCTGGCCTAGCCACTTCATCATATGGTGCTAGTGTTCTAGGAAGAATAGATATTGCAAATTCTGAAAAATCATCTTCATCCACTGCACATTGCAGAAGCCCGTCTCTAGTTTGGCACAGATCATGGGAGGGACAACGAGATGTAAGATATGTATACGTAGTTGGTTTAGGTAAGTTAATCAATAGCAAACGATCATTAGCCCTGTCTGGATCATATACTACTATTAAGACATCCTGCATATATATGATGATTTGTATTCTAAAACAAATTTCTGGTTGACATCCGAGGGTCATCTAATTATTAAAGAAAACGAGAATACTACAAAACAAGGAACAAAGTTGAACCTACGAGCTTGGAAGATTTTTTAAATAATAAAAGAAAAAGGATTTTGACTTTAATAACTTGACTTTCCCCCAAATCAAATAGTACGTCTTTTTTTTTTTTTCCCAAACTGGATTAGCCAACATCACATATTCACATGCCAGTGGAGTGGAGATGGAGAAATCAGAAAACACTTCTTGAGCTCTTTTATTTTGGTGTCAAAATCATAGCCATGATCAGCTCAGCACTCATCAGCATTCAGCCGCTGGTCGGTTTCTTGCCAACAAGAAACCATTAAAAAGTAACACGTCGAGAAAAGAAAACAGGTGGATCTTTTCTCACAATTTCAGGTGTGGTGTCCACAGCTATTCACTTTCCTCAGTTTCCCCGACCCTTCTCTCTTGCTTTTCTTCCACACTCCACAGTTTCTAATTCTTGTTCCACTTTGGTTTGAACCTTATTGTAATTTGTAAGGTTTAGCTTGTATATAGAAATTAGGGATAATCTGAGAGATCTCTCTGACAATTTCACTTGGTTTTCCTGTGGTCGCAAATATTATGCTTGCCAATACCACCCATATTTTTGTACTCCCTATTAGCAATAATAAAATAGGCCATATTATCACACCTTTTTTTTTTGTAAGTTACACTATCAAACTTTAAAAAATCTAAAAATTAATACCTTAATATTACGAGCAAAATATGATATTTTTCTTCAGTATTTCTTTGCACAAAATTTTGGATATTTTCTTTTGTCAATGATTTTGTTACGATGTTAGCCCGAAATAATTTTGAAAGGAACAACAACAATTTTATTTTTTTTTTGGAAAGAAACAAGAAACAACATTGAACCGAGGAACTTGGAAGCTGGAAAAGGAATTTCCATGAACCCACGTATGGTTGTGTATTATCTAATACTCAGATTATTAAAGAAATTGAATTTTGACTTTGATGAGTGCACTTTTTCCTTAATCCAAAACGTCATTCCCTGGAATTGGATCACCCATCCTCACATCTCAACTGGCCAGTAGAGTAGAGTAGAGGAAATCAGAAACCACTTGAGCACCTTTTTTTGTGGTCAAATGGCCATGATCAACGCCCAGCCGCTGGTCGGTTGGAGAGACCATTGAAAACTTGCCAACAGGATATCGTTAAAATGTAACGCGTCAAAGGAAGGTTGGATCTTTTCTCACAATTTCAGGTGCTTGACAGTCCACAACAATTCACTTGCCTCAGTTTCTTCGACCCTTCCTTCTGGCTTTTTTCATACTCCACTGCTAGCTGCTGCTGCTATATAAACGCCTCCCAATCCCACAACTTCGCAACAACAAACACCTACTTTCACTAGTACCTCTAACCCCGATCTTTCATTAATACAAATCCTCGTTCAGCATCAAAGTTTTTTTTTGTTAGTCTCCTCCAAGTTTAAAACATGGCCTCTAAGATTTTCTCTCAGATCACAATGCAACTGCTGATGCTTGCATTGGTTTTCAATGTTGTTTTCGCTGGAAGAGTCCTCCTCCAAGAAAATATGCTTTTTCAATACCACAAGGGCCCTCTCCTTACAGGGAAAGTCTCAATTAATCTCATTTGGTATGGACAATTCAAGCCATCCCAAAGAGCTGTTATATCTGATTTCATTACCTCCCTCTCATCGCCCCAATCGCAAGTCCAGCCCTCAGTTGCAGCTTGGATCAAGTCCACTGATAAATACTACAGCCTGATCAAGTCCAAGAATCCAGTCGAGCTCGCACTTGGCACCCAAATTCTGGACGAGAAATATTCTTTAGGCAAACCCCTGAAAATGCAGCAAATTGAACAGCTGGCTGCCAAGAATGGCCAAGTCAATGCCATCAATGTAGTCCTGACTTCGTCCGACGTAGCTGTTGAAGGGTTCTGCTCTAGCAAATGCGGGACTCATGGTTCTCTCCCTTCCAAACAAACTACAATCGTTCAGAAGAACAAAAGTAATGCTCAAAAGTTTACTTATATTTGGGTTGGAAATTCAGAAACTCAGTGCCCGGGTCAATGTGCCTGGCCATTCCACCAGCCCCTCTACGGACCACAGAGCCCACCGTTGGTTGCACCAAACAATGATGTGGGTATGGATGGAATGGTGATCAATCTGGCTAGCCTTTTGGCCGGGACTGTCACCAACCCTTTTGGGAATGGCTACTATCAGGGACCAGCAACTGCACCACTTGAGGCTGCATCGGCATGTCCCGGAATTTATGCTAAAGGGGCTTATCCGGGCTATGCCGGGAACTTGCTTGTGGACTCTGCAACTGGTGCTAGCTACAACTGCAATGGCGTCAACGGAAGGAAGTACTTGCTTCCTGCTCTTTTTGATCCCACCTCAAATTCGTGTTCCACTTTGGTTTGAACTTCTTAATTATAGGTGTGGCTTGTACATAGAAATTATGATATGTGAGGATGGCCAAAAAAAAATCACTTGTAGTTCATAGGTTAAAGAATATATTAATTCATTCGTTGATTTGGTTATGCAGTTAATACAACTTCAGTTATATTTTTTTCAAGTCAAATGGTTCCAGATTTTACAATTTAGCACCATCTTTGATGTATTACCGTCCGCGTTGTTACATTCAATAATGTTGTTCGTTAGTTTGGTGAAAGCCTTGAACTTTAAAAGCATTTAAAAGCTTGACGCTTTGCTTCTTGCAATTCCACCATTGAATAATGGATTGAGTATACAATTTGGATGATAAGTGAGAAATGGATACGAAAATTGGGAACAGAAGGGAATCAAATTTTCAAAATTTTTTGTAACTTCACTTTTAATGGATAAAATTGACAAGTAAGGAAGGAAATGGCTTGAATTTTCATAAAATTTATTTATTACTGGTTTCGGCTTGAAAGAAAATACAAGGGGTCAACTGCAATCTATTGTAATCTAATAGTGAAGGTACAGAATTCATTAATTGTCTTTTAAGTGAAAATGTTTTTGTCTTTTGAAATATAGTTATCAATAATTCTTTCTGTTATTTTGTTTAATTTATTCTGATAAAGTGTCCTTTACCTAACTAACAATTAGTTTTCTTGTAAAGTATACTAATAGTGTCTACATTATCATATGATTAGTACTATTTTTAAATAACAAATAGTATAAAAACAAATGTATTTCTTAGTTTTTTTTTTATTACTATAACTTTAAGATAGCAACTAAGGTAACATTGTACATTTTACATAGGAAATTAAAGACAAAGAAAACAAAAAATATTATCTTTTAACTATCATACAAATCGAAAAAGTTTCAATCACACTTTTGAACACCTCACAGTGATAGCAAATAAAATGATATAAAATCAAATTTTCACATTTTTCGTTGTACTTTGTCTTTATTTTGTCATCTTTGCCTTACCAAAAATAAGGTTTAATTCTTGATTTTGTCCCCTAAAAATTTATTACCTGATCCTGCTAATTTAATTTCCTACCAAACCATAATTAGGTGTTTAAGATTCAAAAGGGCAACAATGAGATTGCCTTGCCTCACACATTGAATGCATTTTCTACCATTATGCCTCAAACAAGTAATAAAAAATTCAGAAACTATCTAGTAACCTACAAATTACTGGGGAGAGATGAATTGAGTATTACGAGGGATGAAAACGTAAACGAGAGTTTCCGGATTTGAGACCTTCCATATACCAAAAAAAAAACTACAAATTGCTGGAATACAAGTTTTTATTTTCTTCAATGGGCTTTATAATTGATCAGGTACTCATCGAAACAGCAATTGTAGTGGAGAGCAACAAAACCATTTTTATTTTGCTCATAGATGCACCTTATACGTCCAATTACCTGGAAAGGTCTGGTTAGGGCTGTCAACGGGCCGGGTCCGGGCCGGAATTCATTATTCCGGACCCGGACCCGAATTACTATGCCGGATCCGGATCTGACCCGTTTACCCGACGGGTCTTTTATTCTATGTTCCGGATCCGGATCCGGGTCTACCCGAACAAATTTACCAAAATTTATAATTTCTAATAAAAATGAGAAAAAAATATATTTGTAAACTAATTTCTAACTAATGCAAAGAAAAAATCAAATAAGAAAAGAAATCAAATTAACTTTATTAAAATACATCACCCTAATCAAATTATATTGATAAATATATATTTTTTAAATTATTAATTCATTTATATCCGGATCCGGGTCTAAAACGGATCGGAATACTATATTCCGTATCCGACCCGTTTTTGTTTGACAAAACGGATCCGGATCCGGATCCGGGAAACGGAATTAAATCTCTACCCATACCCGCAAAAATTTCACGGATCCGGTCCGGATCCGGGTCTAGACCCGACCCGTTGACAGGCCTAGGTCTGGTGTAAGATTTGGTGTAAGATAGATGCACCTGTAAAGATCTCCAAAATCAAAATAAACAAATAAAATGAAATAAAATTAGGAGCAGCGTAGCTGTTTAATTCCACTTGGTCTATATCCAGGTGAAAGACTGGGTCCATCCAAGAATTTACCACAAACAAAGAATAGTTGTGTTTGAAAGAACATTATTATACTTCTTGTTGTAATACATTGACTTTTTGGAAAATTTTAATAAATCAAGTTAGGGAATTAGTTGATGATAATTATAATAAAATGAATTTTACAATAAGATTTTTTAGAATATGTGATTCCAAAGAATGTTTTGGTTTCATTGATGTAATGTTTCAGGGGTATAAAATTTGACCCAACTTCAAAATTAGAGAAATAGAATAGTTCTTTTAAAGTTTGATTAATATACATATAAGCACATATGAAGTAGAAATACTCTTCTTTTGAAATTCAACTGATATGTGTATTAGTATTTATGCACACACATATGCATGAATTCTATTTTGTTGTGTAATGTGATTATGTTTGTAGCTTAGAACTTGACCCAAATTATCAGTTTGAAAGTGAACCATCATGGTTGCAAAAAAAAAAAAAAAAAAAAGGCTACACTCACAATTTTCATATTTTGTGTTAACAGTTTACAAGTCAACCTATATCACAAGGACATGCACAATTTCCTATTGAATTTTGATGAAACCATGAGCTATTATGAGCTTTTCAATTATTAGCAGATGAAGTACCATACAATTAGCTCTGGTACTGGCTTGATAAGTATAAAAATTTTGAGTCAATTGTTTCTGTTATTGGCATTCATAATACACAGTACTCTGCCAAACAAAACATCGGCAAGGAGTAAGCATTTTATGAGAAGGATAGTTCATGATCAACTGAAATTAGCATACAATACAGAGCAAAAATCATTGTTACTTTAAAAAAAAAAAAAAAAAAAAGTCTAACATAGAGAAGTAGCAAGAAAAGCTTCAAGTAAGAGGCAGGGGAGCCAAATGATCCATATGGGCATCTGAAAATGATCAGGCGGATCATACAAAATGCTCAACCAAATAATGCGCTGCCAAGATCTATCATAGACCTATGCATTTAGGACAAGTCAAATATTAGATCTTGATTCAGCGAAACTCGAAAATCTCTGCTCCTTTCTTCAATTGATATGCCTCTGCTTACTCCTTTGAGTTAAAACTTCTCATAATTATCTGACATTAAAACTCCAGCATGATAATCAATTGGAACCAACATCTACCCCTTTGTTCTTCAGGAAGTCCCTGGCTTCAAGGATATCCTACACGAGGAAAAATTGTATAACATAAATCTGAAAAGAAAAAGAAAAGACGATTTCATTGATTTACACATCTGACTCTAAATTTGCTTGTTTTGTCGCCCCCCAGAACCACGCTTCTTCAACCAAAAGAAAACAAGCAGATGTGTAATATTTTATTTCTCATTTAGGTTTCCTGAATGGAAAGAGGCATGCTGGGGAGATAGACTGGCGATTTCCACCAGTTGCCAATTATAATCCACACAAGAGCAGCATGATCCGCAACTTGTCTAGTGAACATAAACAATAATGTAAAAATACCTGATGTAAGAGAAGTGCCTCTTGAGGACAAGTTGGAAATTGCATCAGGCCAACTCCAACCATTAAGACTCCATAGCATCCTAGAGAGACAATGAAATAGAGCGGCAACTTGGGTACCAAAGACAATTTGTCAGCTAAATCCCATAATATGAGAAAGAGAATGAAGATATGTGAAGAAATAACCAAGATAAGAAGAAGAAGCTCACCAACCACGTATAGCTCTCTGGAATTACTGACGCTTGTAAAAGGCCAATCCAAAAGGCAGAAATACCCACTAGCAATGCCAGAATCTTCAGAATATGCTTCATTTTAACTGTCAGAGAAAGATCCTTCACCTTAGTGATACTTCAATTACGAAAATTCTAAACAAGTGTCTACTGCATATAGCTAGCTAGAACTCCACTTCATTGTTTCAGCAAAGCTGTCAAGTATGAGAGAGTTCCAGAATTAAAGAAACGCACCCAACCAAAGGTCAAGTTTGTTTTTTTCAAATGAAACCAACTTACCTGCTACTTTTCCTCTTCCCTCCTCGGCAACAGGTGCTGATCCTGATGGCCAAGAATCAAAGTTGGACTTAAATGAATGCGTCTCATAACCTTGAATTAGCCGTGTTATACTGGCTGACTTCGGTCTATTTTGGCTAACGACAAACTCCTGAAAGTGCGAGAAAGGAGTAAGAGTTTGCATCATCTAAAGAACAGAAGAAGAATAAGTGTAAAACTTGTACCTCAGCAGCTTGAATGGCAGTCTTCCTCTGAAGATACCTTTCAGCTTTAACAAGAACTACTCCCACGAATCACCTTCTTCTCCTATTTTCCTTATTGACTTCCACCACTTCAATTAACCAATCAACTAAGATCGGAATCATTTCCTAACGAGAGTATCGTGGAACACTGATCAAAGCACCCAACTTCAACAGATTAGAATAAAAACCTCCAAGAAATTGATAAACCTCGAGAACCCACCTTCAGATACCCACGAATTTGATCAGAAAAAAGGATAAAGCTTGGGCTCAGAATACAAAGACCCTCTCTTTTTTCATATCCCCATTACAAAATCCACAGATCAAACAAGACTCGTAACAAATTAAAACGATTAAATTTCAGCATGCAAACCATTTAAATCAAATCAAAATCATCAGAAACACAAAGACACAAAGAAGATCATTTACAAAGCAAACACATTACAACACAATAACAACACTAATTACGCCAGACCAATGCTAATTAAACATTTCAACCCAGATCAATACAAAAATTCAAGAAAAGAAACCCAATTCCCAAATTTCCTGAAAAGCAATAGACCTTAACAGAAGCACCAAAACCACAATTGAGAGGCCAAGTATTGAGAGACTCACCTGAGGAAAAACTGCAATCAATCAATCAACTGGCAATTCTTTCTAGGAAAGCTAATATAATTGAAGAAATTGTGGAGGGACACAGTTGTGAGGTGGGTTTAGAAAGGGAAACAAAGAAGGGAAGGATAGAACGAAAGAAAAGGGGCATGGAACGAAAAGAAGAGAGCTTGCAATAATAGTTATCGATAGTTCTTTTTGTTATTTTGTTTAATTTCTTCTGATAAAGTGTCCTGTACCTAACTTACAATTAGTTTTCTTATAGAGCATACTATTAGTGTCTACATTATCATATAATTAGTAGTACTTAAATAACAAATAGTATAAAAACATTAATTTTCTTTTAATTAAATTTCTTATAACAAACCAACTCTTAGTTTTTTTTATTACTATAACTTTAAAGTAGCAACTAAGGTAACATTATACATTTTACATGGGAAATTAAAGACAAAGAAAACAAAAAATATATCTTTTAACTATCATACAAATTGAAAAAGTTTCAATCACACTTTTGAACACTTCACAGTGATAGTAACTAAAATGATATAAAATCAAATTTTCACGTTTTTCTTTGTACTTTGTCTTTATTTTGTCATCTTTGCCTTACCAAAACTAAGGTTTAATGGTAGAAAATTCTTGTTTTAGATTCAATAGGTCAACAAAATGAGATTGCCTTGCCTCACACATTGAATGCATTTTCTACCATTATGCCTTAGAAAAGTAATAAAAAAATTCAGAAACTATCTAGTAACCTATAAATTATCGGGGGAGAGATGAATTGAGTGTTACGAGGGATGAAAACGTAAACGAGATCTTTCGGATTTGAGACCTTCCATATACCAAAAAAAAAATTACATATTGCTGAAATACAAGTTTTTATTTTCTTCAATGGGCTTTATGATTGATCAGGTACTCATCGAAACAGCAATTGTAGTGGAGAGCAACAAAACCATTTTTATTTTTGCTCATAGATGCACCTTATACGTCCAATTACCTGGAAAGGTCTGGTGTAAGATTTGTGCTATTTACTCAAAGTCCTAGAAATTCGGAAGGAATGATTCTCTTTTTGCCCTTTGTTTAGGTTAGAGGGGATGAATTTGTGAAGCGAATATAAAGAATTAACCAGAACAATTAAAATAAAGAAAGTGACTCAGATCTTTAGGCAAAGGAAGCACGATGTTCTTGACTGCAGCCATGTGAGCCATTCAACTGGATTAAAGTATCCTAAGCAATATGCCCTGGCATGACCCATTTTAAAAAGCTAAAAAAAAAAAAAAACTAAACATAAAATATAAGAAGGAGAGAAGAAAGAGAACAAGAGCCAGAACTTCTTCGTTTTAGAAAAATCAGTTCATGTCTAGCTAGCACTGAAGAAAGAGAGAAAAAGAGAACAAGGACAAGAACTTCAATTATGAAAATGAGTTCATGTCTACCTTGCACTGAAGAATGGACTTTTGTCACCATTTAGAATCCTCCCTCAAGTCTTGACTGACCGAATAAAACATCCCCTAAATCCTTTGCTTTTCTAGTACGCTGGCACATTTCTGTCCCGCAAGTGCCCTACGGCATTAGCTGTAATAACGCTGTGATCCGAGTGTAGATTCTTTGGCAAGGGGGAGCCTACCCCAGCTCCCAAGTTCCCGTGTCCCAACACAACACGTTATCATGCAGCTGTATCTTACTTTGCTTTCGTGCACCTTCCCCCTGCCTTCTCCCTGGTGGAGATTCGTCATTCCAAGCAACTTTTCAGCACTATATATATCAAACCAACGACGACTTCTTCTTCACTCCAAGACTGCTTCACGTTCCTCTAGAACTCAAGCCAATAACCAAAACCCAATTGTCCTTTCATTCCTCTTCTTCGAAAATTTCAAGAACTACTCATCAAAATGGCTTTCTTTCACAGCCATCTATTTTTCCAACTCGCCATAATCGTTTCATTAGTCCATTTCACAATGGCTGGCAGGCAAGTCCCCAAGCCCACCACCCAAGATGACCAAAACACGATGGTCTTTCAATACCACAATGGCCCTCTTCTTAGTGGCAAAATCTCAATTAACTTAATCTGGTATGGCAAATTCAACCCTTCAGAAAGAGCTATAATTGCAGATTTCGTTACCTCATTGTCCACCTCCTCTTCAAACCCCACAACCAACGAACCATCTGTCGCCACGTGGTGGAAGGCCACTGAGAAATACTACCATTTGCTCAAATCCAAGAAAGCCTCTCCCCTGATCCTCTCACTGGGTACCCAAGTTATCGACGAGAGCTGTTCTTTGGGTAAATCTCTTACTAGGAATCAAATTGAAGAACTGGCAGCCAAGGGTGAACAAAAGAATGCCATCAACGTTGTACTAACAGCTTCAGATGTTGCAGTTGATGGGTTCTGCTCAAGCACCTGCGGGACCCATGGTTCACTGTTAAGTTCCAAGATTGCCTCTGCTAAGGGAAAGATTTACAAGTTTGCTTACATCTGGGTTGGAAACTCAGCGACCCAATGCCCTGGTCAATGTGCGTGGCCATTCTACCAACCCATGTACGGACCTCAGACTCCACCACTGGTTGCACCCAACAACAATGTGGGTTTGGACGGAATGGTCATCAATGTTGCTACCCTTTTGGCTGGGACAGTGACCAACCCCTTCGGAAATGGCTACTTCCAAGGACCTGCAAATGCACCACTTGAGGCTGCCTCGGCTTGTACTGGGGTTTATGGGCGTGGGGCTTACCCAGGATATCCTGGGAAGCTCTTGGTCGACCCTACAACTGGTGCAAGCTATAATGCACATGGTACAAATGGCAAGAAATACCTTCTTCCAGCCTTCGTTGATCCTTCAACATCCTCATGTTCTACATTGGTCTGAAACACTAAATGTAATCGTACACAAGTCTAGGAGATGGAGATGTAGTCATGTCACAAATTCTTTGATTCTTTTTTGAGATCGAATATTAAAACACAATTTATATTTTTATACCCTCTATTTCCTTGTATTATATATCGTACTAATTTGGTTTACAGATCAAGCGACTTCTTTATCATTCCTGACACGCTCTCTAACTTGCTTATATTTATTTTACAACAATGATGGGTGCGGTTTTTGTAACTAGTGTCACTGGGCATGTTTTCGGGATTATAGAACACCAATTCTTACAAATCACTCGTCAACATAACTTTTAGATTTTTTTTTTGGTAACTTGAAACTACGGTCTCATGCAGCGAGTCCGGACGAGTCACGTGGGTTTAAATCCAGGTAAGATTCGAACCCAAAATCTTAAGAGCCGCTTACCGCTGGATCACCCTGTGAGGGCCACAATTTTAAGATTGATAGCAAAATTTGAGTATATGATTTTTTGTGAAAAAAAAAAGTGATTCACTAGTATCAACTGAAAAGGTGTCCTCCTTGTCTGTCAAAAAAAAAAGTAGCGTTTTTCTTTGCTGGTAGTTTCTCTTAGAAGGAGAGAGAAGGCTGGAAGAAGGATACAGGCAAAACGAGATCGTCGCTTAAAATGAGGAACGAAGGTGCTTTACTAATTGGCTATGTTCAATCCTAAGAAATGTTTATTGGAACAAATAATTAGTACCAAAAAAAAAGAAACAAATAATATGAGTGGTACATTTTTCTAATAATAAAGTAGTGCAAGATATTGTTGCTAACGCAGGCTTCTTTGGAACCATTCCCGAGGATCAAGATCAACTAAGAAGGAAAGTAATTTCATGCACTAGTGCGTAGAAATTCTTCAAATATGAACGAGTAGATTAATTCATGGTGCCGTGAGTAATGTTACTAGGTAATTCAAGTTTGAAATGAGAAAAATAACTATAGCACATAAATATATTTCTTGATTAGAAATAAACATATTATTTTATCAGGGATTGTCCCACTTAATTAGCGAAGTTTACAACCAGGTTAAGCAAATATACCAGCTTGCCACCGAGAATTTACCACTCATAGAAAATTATAAATTTAAAAAAAAAAAGGAATTGTTAAATGTTTCTAATAAATGGACAGATTCTGTTGCTAAAAGTGTAGTAATAAGTGGTGAGTTTTTCAAGTGGTAACTCTATAGTGGGACATTTTCAGAATAAGGAGGTAGGTTTTTTCAATAATTTTTTTTTTGTTTTTATGATGAAACGACAAACCTTTTGTACCATAAAGTGGTACATTTTTTTAATAAAGTAGTGCATTTGTTTCAAAATAAAGTGGTATACTATGATGCATTATTCTTCTAATATTATCGATTAGACTAACTAGTAGTATAAATCAGTACATTTTGATAATAAAGTTGTACATTTTTTTAATAAAGACGCTTTTTTTTTTTAAAAAAAAAAAGGTGAATATCTTTACAAATTTAATATGAAGAGTTATAAGCTTATTCGCAAAATGTAAGCCTTGTTGACGAATTCTATCATTCATCCTTCCCAAATCAACCAATCCGAACAACCTTCTCTTCACTGTTCTTCCTTCATAGGAGGGAGATTTTAGTTTCAAACCAAGGTCTCCCTTCTTTTCTCTCTCCTAATGTTTACTAGTAAAAGTTTTCTTCTCTTTTAGGCTATTCTAGTAAGAGTTTTGTTTAATTTTTTTTTATTATTTTTCTTAGATTTAAGAATTTTTTCAGATTTATATGTTAGATTTGGAATTTTTTTGGGGTCTTCTCATCGGATCTCAACATTAATTTTAAACTTGAACCAATTTGGTAACAAATCTAACAGAACAAACATGCACAAATATTTATAGAGCAACTCGTGCAATTGGTTAGATCTAATAGATTGTGATTTGCAGTGTAATCTTTCTTATCTTATTATAATTCTATTAAATCTAATGATGATTTTTCGTATCAGATATATTCGTGACATGTTCTATATATTTTTTGCCATTAGTGCTACGTTTTTTGTCAAGTAAATAATGTTGGACGGTTTCCATCTAGTTTACTAATAATAATATTATTCTCTTTTTTATCCAAAAAAAAAAAGAAAAACAAATTCTATCACCTGAGCATTAGCAAAGTGTACCATTTGGTTGGTAAAATCAATCAATTGATTAACAGGAAAAAAAAATATTTAGCGTACTTACTCGTTTTGTAAAATTTCAAGAATAAACCTTGAAATGCATTAACCAAATGCCAATGTTTAGCCAGTTCAATATTTTATATTATCTGCCTCAAATGAATGACAGATCCCAACTTATAAAATATTGAACTGGCGATATGACATTTACACATCTATTTTGCAAATTGCAATTGTTTTGCGAACATCCTTGTAGAACGGGAAAAGAAGAGTGTTGGGGAAGGGGTCCATTTATCCTCAAGGAGAATAAAGAAACCTTCTTTTGAAGGGTCTTTAAGTCCAGCGTAGAAGTTTTCTAGTCTTCAAGCGAAAGATCAAAACATTCGCCATCTGCTGGTCCCTTTTTTGGGCAGGACGGTGCAGAGGCCCCGTCCTGGGCCTGGACACGTGGCAGCCCAGGGCGATCTGAGTTGGGCTTGGACTCCGGGCCCATGGGGGACCAGCCCAGGTCGCACGACGGCTAGGGCTCCGCGGGGGCTCCCAAGAGCTACCCCGCAGAGGGCGGGGAGAATCCCCCTCAGCGCGGGATGGGGAGCTATCCAGGGTAAGTCCCGAAACGTACGGAGGTCGGACTCCTCAGCAGGTATAAACAGTAACACACAACGGCTGTGCACGGGACGCTCACTAGTTTACTGGACAACCACTCTCGACTGTTTACTTCCCGTGAACCTTACTCACCGGAAAACTAACTTGACCGTCGGAGTGCCCTCGAGGACAACCTCAGGGCCCCTGCCAGTTCACCTTCTTGTCTTTCTTTCAGGCTTAGGATGCGCTCTTTCCGCCATCAAGCCGAGCTCATCAGGTCAGCTCGGTCCGGGGAAGTTCTGTGCTTCTTCAGTTGGCGCCGTCTGTGGGAACGAGGGTACGAGTATTTGCGTTGATGGCGAAGACGCGTTCCAAGCGAACCGTGGATAACACTGATCCCGGAGTCGGTGAGGGGTCCCGGCGGTTGGAGACCGAGGCGGCCCGAGGCGCCGGGGGCTCGGCCCTTTCGGGGGAACGAAGACAACAAATCTACCAGTTTGTAACCGAGAACCTCCCCATGCTGAAAGACATAATCCGGCAGGCGAAGGAGGGGGGTGAGGCCGGGGGTGCGCAGACCTCCAAGGCGAAGGGGAAGGAGAGGGAGTCGCTCCCTATTCCCTCGGAGGACGAGTCCCGGGACCAGCCCCCTAGGAGGAAGCGACCGCGGACTCCTCCCAGGCCGCGGGCCTCAGTGGTCGGGGACAGTGAGAGATATTCTCGCGACCGGTCCGCTGGGGGCCGACTGAGGAATCCCTCATCGTGGAAGCTTGCGCGGAACGAGCCGGAGCGCTCCCCCGCCCGGTCTATCAAGAGTCGGCCGCGGGACCCTCCCCAATGGCAGCCCGTCCGGGACGAGCTCGAGCAGATCCTGCGACCACAACTGTACGAGGACAATTACGCAGCCTCGCCCTTCACCCGAGAGGTGGAGGACTACCCGTTACCTCGGAGGTTCAAAATCCCGAACATCGAGCTGTACGATGGTTCGACTGACCCGGAAGACCACCTCTCGGTCTTCCTGACGCACATGCGCCTACAAACCGCCGCGGATGCACTTCGCTGCAAGACCTTCCCCATGTTTCTGAAGGGTAAGGCCCGGCTCTGGTTCCAGGGCCTAGCACCGGGGTCTATCCGGAGTTTCACCGAGCTGGCCAGACAGTTCGCCGTCCAGTTCCTCTCCTCTAAGACTTACTCGAAAAACGTGACTCACCTGATGGCCATCAAGCAGAAGCCGGACGAGTCCCTGAAGAATTTCATGACGCGCTTCAACACAGAAAGCCTGCAGATCAGGGACAAGGATGAAAAGGTGGTCATGGCTGCCTTCATGAACGGGCTAAGGGTAGAGGAGCTCTACTACAAGCTTGTCGAACAGCCCCCCAAGAATCTGGGAGAGCTATTGACCCGGGCTCACGCCGCCGCCAACGCGGAGGAGGCCGGCCGCCTGAAACGAGAGTCAGATCGGGAACTTGGAGACCGGAGAGGACGGGGAAACCCCCCTGAAACCAAGGACGGCCAAGCCAGGAAAAACGTCTTCGATCGCCTCTCTAAGAATAAAGCCCCCGCTCAACCGCCGCTCCCGGAAAAAGTGTATACCCCCCTGACTCGGCCAAGGACACAGATCCTGGCTGTGATGGAGGCGGAGGGTCTCGGAGGACGGCCGCCCAAGATAGGGACGCCCCGGAATAAAAGGAACCAGGACCAGTACTGTGCCTTCCACCGTGATGTAGGGCATGATACGGAGGGATGCTGGGCCCTGCGGAAGAAGATTGAAGACCTGATCCAGCGCGATTTCTTGGGGCGGTTTGTGCAATCAGGACGGCCGGGCCAGGAGACCGGACGTACCTACCGCGGAGAGAGGGGTGAAGGCTACCGCCGCGACCAACCTGAGAAGCGTTACGCGGCTCGAGATGACTCCCCCGACCAGGGCACCCAGAACCTGGCAGGGGTTATAAACACTATAGCCGGGGGTCCCACGGGAGGAGACAGCCATACAGCACGGAAGAACAGGCGACCCCCCCCAGACGGAGATGACTCGCTGAAGCGTCTGCGCATGGACGAGGAGATCACCTTCAGACCGAGGGATGCGGTTCCCCTGGCAGCCGGGAATCATGAGGCTATCGTAATAGACGTCGTCACCAATAATTACCGGGTGATGAAAGTGTACGTCGATCAGGGAAGTGCAGTGGACATCATGTTCTACAGGGTGTTCAAGGAGCTCGGCCTGGAGGACGGACAGCTAACCCCTGTTCGGACACCTCTGGTCGGCTTTACCGCACCGCCCATCAATCCGGAGGGGATGATTACCCTGATGGTCACGGTAGGCCAGGCACCCAGATGCCGGACCATCCCTGTCAATTTCGTGGTGGTCAAACAACCATCCCCTTACAACATATTTCTAGGTCGGCCCGCTTTGAATGCCCTCCGGGCGATTCCCTCAACGCTCCACCTCAGCGTCAAATTCCCCACCCCGGGGGGAGTGGCCGAGGTACATGGAGATCCGGAGGTGGCCCGAGCTTGTTACCTCGCCATGCTCCGGGGACACGAGAAGGTGATCGCTCAGGCGACCAGTTTGGAGCCGTATATCCCAGGGGAGGAGGATCGGCAGCTGGGCACTCAAAACGAGATCGAGGAGTTCCCATTGAGAGAGGACAGGCCTGACCGGATAATCCGCATCGGTGCGTCGCTACCGCCCAGAGAGAAGGATGACTTGAAAGCCCTCCTAAGGGAGTACGCCCAAATTTTCGGTTGGACAGTAGAGGACATACCCGGGATTCCAACTGACCTGGCCGTCCACCACCTCAACATAGACCCCCGCTTTAACCCGGTGAAGCAGAAGAAGAGGAATTTCGCCCCAGAGAGAAATGAGGTGATCAGGAATGAGGTCGGTAAGCTGCTGGAGTCCAAAATCATCATGGAAGTCTACTACCCGACCTGGCTAGCCAACCCCGTCCTGGTAAAGAAGGAGGACCAGTCCTGGAGGATGTCCGTGGACTTTACAGATCTCAATAAAGCCTGCCCGAAGGACTGCTTCCCCCTACCAAGGATCGACAGGTTAGTAGATGCTACTGTTGGTTTTGACGTTTTGTGTTTCCTGGATGCTTTCAAGAGATACCACCAGATAGAGATGGCTGAGCAGAATCGGGAGAAAACCTCGTTCATCACCGAGGAAGGGACCTACTGCTACCGGACGATGCCGTTCGGGCTGAAGAACGCTGGAGCTACTTACCAGCGTTTGGTCAATAAATTGTTCCAGAACCAGATCGGCAGGAACATGGAGGTTTACGTGGACGACATGATCGTCAAGAGTCGAGCAGGACCGCAACTCGTCCCCGACCTGAGGGAGATCTTGAACATCCTCTGGGAAAGCCGGATGCGGTTGAACCCGAAGAAGTGCACATTCGGAGTTAGGTCGGGCCGGTTCCTCGGTTTCTTGGTCTCCCGAGAAGGGATCCGGGCCAACCCCGAAAAACTCCAAACCATCATGGACATGGCCCCTCCACGGAATGTGAAGGAGGTCCAGCGACTCACGGGAAGGATGGCCGCCCTGAATAGGTTCCTCTCACGGTCCGCGGTGAGGGGGCTCCCCTTCTTCCGAGTCCTGAAGGCGCCTAAGGACTTCCAGTGGACCGAGGAATGCGAGAAAGCCTTTACCGACCTAAAGGCGTATTTGGCCGAGCTACCCACCCTGACCGCCCAGGAACAGGGAGAAACCTTGTTCCTGTACTTGTTCGTCTGCAATGAGGCCGTTAGCGCGATTTTGGTGCGGGAAAACAGGGGGGCTCAGAGGCCAATATATTACGTTAGCCGCGCTTTGCAAGTTCCAGAAACGCGGTACACGCCGGCCGAGAAACTGGTCCTCACCCTGGTGCATGCTACCCGAAAACTCCGACCTTATTTCCAAACCCACAGCATCGTCGTCATGACCGGCCAGCCCCTACGGCAGATACTCACCAAACCCGAAGTCTCGGGCAGGATGACCAAGTGGGCCGTCGAGCTGGCCGAGCATGACATCGGCTACCAGCCTCGAACAACTATCAAGGCTCAGGCCCTGGCGGACTTCCTCGCTGAAGGAGCCAGCCTGTCCACAACTGAGCCTAGCTCTCTGCCCGAGGAGGCCGAGCCAGAAGAGTCTTGGGTACTATTCGTGGACGGGGCTTCGAGCAAGGAGGGAAGCGGGGCAGGTCTGCTGCTCATCTCGCCAACAGGGGAAGAGCTGACTTATGCTCTCCGGTTTGACTTCCGCGCGTCTAACAATGAGGCTGAGTATGAGGCCCTCTTGACAGGGTTGCGGATAGCCCACCAGATGGGTATTACTGCGATCAAAGTCCGGAGCGACTCTCAGCTCGTTGTCCTCCAAGTTCGCGGGGAATACGAGGACAAGGAGGAGGTCATGAAGAAGTATCTGGCCAAGGTGCAGGAGGCGACAGCCCTGTTTGATACATTTGAAATCGAGCGGGTGCCGAGATCGCAAAACAAGCGTGCAGACGCCCTGTCAAAGCTGGCATCCTCCTCGTTTGCGCACCTGAACAAGGAAGTTCTGGTGGAGGTTGTAAAGCAGAAAAGTATAGACCAGGTCCAGGTCCTGGCTATAGACAGCTCGGCCACCTGGATGACCCCTCTCGGAAACTTCCTCAGCTCGGGTGCCCTCCGCGAGAACAAAATCGAGGCCAGCCGGATCCAGCTCAGAGCTGCCAAGTACGCCTACGCCGGGGGAACCCTCTACAGGAGATCATACTTATCTCCCTGGCTAAAGTGCGTGACTCCCGAGGAGGGTGATTACGTCCTTCGCGAAATCCACGAAGGGATATGTGCGGCACATGTGGGGTCCCGGGTATTGGCCAAAAAGTGCCTTCTCTTGGGCTACTATTGGTCCTCCGTCTTCCGAGATGCCGCAGAACTGGTTCAGAAATGTCGAGCTTGCCAGGTGCACGTCCCGCTGCGCCACCAGTCCACCCGGGAGATGGTCCCCATCCACAGTCCTTGGCCTTTCGCCCAGTGGGGGATAGACCTCCTGGGTCCCTTCCCCCGAGCTCCGGGCAGGTACGAACACATCGTGGTAGTCATCGACTATTTCACGAGGTGGATGGAGGCTGAACCCCTGGCCACTATCTCCGGGAAAGTAATACAGAAGTTCTTCTGGAAAAACATAGCCTGCCCCTTTGGAATCCCGCATGTCTTGATATCCGACAACGGGCGACAGTTTGCTGAAAATCCCTTCAAAAGCTGGTGCGCCGAGCTAGGGATTAACCAGCACTTCACCTCGGTTGGACACCCCCAGGCCAACGGTCAGGTGAAAAATGTTAACCGAACCATCCTGCTGGGGCTAAAGACTAGACTGGAGCTAGCCCAGTCTAACTGGCTGGATGAACTTCCTAGTGTCCTCTGGGCTTACCGCACTACGCCCAGGACGGTAACCCACGAGACCCCGTTCTCTCTGACTTACGGAGTAGAGGCGGTGGTACCCGCGGAGATTGGTCTCCTCTCTCCCCGGACACAGAATTTCGTTGCGACAACCAACGAGGAAGAGCTGAGGTACAACTTGGACACGCTGGAGGCTAAGCGTGAGGAAGCGGCGGTACGAATGGCTAAGTACAAAAGTCAGCTCGCCCGCTATCATAACGCCAAAGTGAGGACCATACAGTACCAGCCAGGGGACCTTGTCCTAAGGAAGAACTCGGTCAGTCGGGCACATGGCTCCAACAAGCTTGATCCAAATTGGGAAGGGCCGTACAAGGTCTTAGAGGCAAGCCAAGCTGGGTACTGCAAACTCGCGAAAATGGATGCGGGAGCGTTCGACCCCAGGGGGTCGGCACGACTGAAAAGCTTTAAAGGATTCTGAAAATTCAACGCTCGACCCCGAGAGGTCGGCACTGATTAAAACTTTCAGGTGAATGCTCGACCCCAAGAGGTCGGCAAGGGTTAAAGCTGGGGAGTTTGAGAGCACGACGCTCGACCATGAGAGGTCGGTATGGAGCGGACTATTTTTGGTCTGATGGGATTCAAGGTTCGACGCTCGACCCAAGAGGTCGGCACGAACCCCAGGAGGTTCGACGCTCGACCCAGGAGGTCGGCGGGAAAAACCCTTAAAGATTTGGTGCTCAGCCCCAAGAGGCTGGCACGTTGCCCTGGTAGGACGGCATGGTGCTCGACCCGGGAGGTCGGCACAGGGTTTCGACAACCTGGTTCCTTCTAATGATTTAGTCGTTAGATTAACGGGGATATGCGTTGGGTGCTCGACCCAGGAGGTCGGCACCTGGTTTTGGTTGTTGCAGGGGGGTGCAGGAAGAAATTGCAAAGAAATCTCCTTCGAATTTCGTATATGCATTCAAAGCCTATCTATTAGAAAACTTCCAGCCTATCTATTACAAAGCCTACCGAGCTACACAAGGAAAGGGGGACCTAGCTACGCCTTCTTCTTGCTGGCGACCTGCTTGGAGGTGGGAGTTGAAGGTACACCTTAAGCATGTAGAGAGGTAGGAGCTGAAGGTGCGCCGGGTTGAGAAGGCAGTTAAAAAGGATCTGGGGGGCCTTTCCGTTTCAGACGGACCTTCAAGAGTATTTTCAACTGGAGCATGGTCACATCCTTATAAGGGGACGGAAAGGGTTTCTGGAGTGGCCGCTGCCTTAGGCCACAGGCTCCTTCTCGGAAGCCCGTCCAGGAGTCTCCTCCTCCTCCAGGGGGAGTTCCGCCAGCTCGGCCCCCACATCGCTCCTTCCCACCAGATCCTTCAGGGCATGCCCCTTGCGGTACCCATCGAAGAGCCAATCCAGCTTCTCCTCGGCCGCAGGATTGTAATCCTTGAAATCCGCCAAGTTGAAGCCGGGTGGGTTGAGGCCCTTCACCTTGTCCAGGGTCCGCGTGGCTCCGATCTGGAAGATGGGCTGGTTGAGACAGGCCACGTCCTCGACGAACTGATCGGAGGAGATGAAGTCCCGGACAGCCTTCTTGCCCTCCTGGCTGACGGTGCCGGAGAGCTCAATGGCGTGCTCCTCCTTCAGCTTCGCCACGCCCTTCTTCTCTTAGTCCAGCTCGGACCGGGTGGAGGCGAGCTGGACCTGGGAGTCCTCCAGCCCCTTTTCAGCCTGGCCCAGCTTGGCCTTAAGGGAGTCTACCTCCTTAAGGGCCTTGGCCAGCTTCTGCTCTGCCTCCCGATTCTTCTTTCGCATCTTCTCCAAGTCGGGAGACAACTCGGAGAAGCGGCGTTGGCCTGAAGAAATGAAAGTAAGAGTTAGCACACTACTAACCCCATTCAGAGAAAGAGCAGGGGCCCAAGGGGCCTAAAAGGGAGAGGGCTTACTTGGGCCTGGGCGGTGTAGTACATGTCCTGGAGCTCGGACGGGCTGGCCAGCTCCATCCCCTTCTTGTCGCGTGGAAGGACTGAGCCCGTGACCAGCTCGCGAGCCACCTCGGGGAACTGGGTTCGGTCATTGATGGAGAGCTCCCAGGACGGGCAGAAGCGCCGAGGATCGTGCATTGTGGGGGCCTGCCCCGGTTTCGTGGGGGCCACGTGGCGGAAGTGCCACAAGCTCGGGGGGCGCTCTCCTGGGCGTGCTCCTCCGCGGAGCCTACCGCCAGGTGGACAGGGCCCCCAGACGTCAGCTGGAGAGGGCACTGTGCTGGGCCCTGCGCAGGTTTCTTCCCAGGCTGGGAAGGCTCTTCTGCCCCGTGGACTTCTTTTTGCTGGGGGCCTGCTTGGAGGGGGACTGAGCTTGAGAGGCCTCCTTCTGGGGGGCCGAGCTGCCCCCAGGAGTCGCCGAGGCCTCAGGGGCCTTCTTCGCCGCCTCCGGCTGTGTGGTGGAGGCGACCTCCTCGGTTGACGCGCCCAGCAGCCTGGAGAGCCTCTTCACTGCAGAGAACACCACCGGATTAGTGCTACAAGTCAGAGAAACATAGGGGAAAAGGCAGCAGATAACAAGGGAACAGGAGCAGTATTACAGGTATCTCGGTCGGCGGGGGAGAACTGCACCCCACCGGGGGACCCGGACAGCTTCCCCAACAGCCCGGCTGCGGAAATCTGCTCAGTGGAGAACTTGGCTGCGTACAGCTTCGTCGCAGAGCCCAGCAGCTGGCCGAAGGCCTCAGGGTCCAGGTCCTCTGGATAGGGGTCGTCCCCGACCCCCCAACCTTCCACGCGTTGGGGGGAAAGTGGGTGGTTTTAACGAAAAAGAAGTCCCCCTTCCAGTTCTTCACGGAAGAGGGGACCCCGTAGAGAAGATCCTGGGCGCTCTTCCCGCCGCGGTTGTTGGCGGAGCGGCGGCAGAAGTAGTACCACCCAGGGAGAGAAGCCTTGAGGGCGAAGGTAGTACGGAAGAGAGAGAGAGAATAGGGGATGGAGCAGATCTGGCAGTAGATCAGGAATCCGATGATGATCCTGATCGAGTTAGGGTGGACTTGGGTAATCCTGAGCCCCCAGTAGCTCAGGATCTCGGCCACGGCCGGAGGAATGGGGAGTCGGAGCCCCGCGACCAGTTGCTCTTTGTAGACGGCTACAAAGCCTGGGGGAGATCGGCAAGCCCGGTCGGTGGGCCCGGCAGCTCGCGGCTCGAATGCCGGAGGAATAGAGAATGACGCGGCTAGCTCGGCCACTGCCCCGGGCGAGATGGTGGTCTCCTCCCGGTCGGGGTGACCGTAGTTGAACTCAGGATCATCCCCCTGCTCGGCAGCAGGGGTCCCCTCGGAGGAGTCCCTGTCCTCCCCCGCTCCCTCCTGGGCTCCGCCAGGGGAGTTATGTGGGGACTTGGGGGAGGGGACAGAAGTGGCTTGGTGCTCGATGAAGGCATCGAGCTCGGCCGCCTCCTCCAGGAGTCGGGCAGAAGGAGAATGGGCAGACGGAGAGCTCATGATGTCAATGGGTTCAAGCAAGTCAGGAATGGGAAAGTTGGGGTTGGAAGCAGAGAATGAAGAAGGAGAAGGAGGGGGAGATGGTGAAGATGAAGATGAAGATGAAGACGAGGACGAGGAGGAAATGAAGATTCTGGTGGCTATACGACGGACCGGAGTCTGGGATGCGGTGGAAGTGACGTCGGAGTGACCCGATATAAAATGCAGGGGGTGGCGAAAGGAAGAAAGGAGATGTGAAGGAAGAGGGGAAAGGACTTACTGGTGATCGGAGTGAAGAAAGGGATGGAGAAGTCGCCGGAATCTGGGCGCTGGAAGCCGAAAGCCGGGAGTCTTGTTGCCTGAAATTGGAAAATGCACGAGGGGAGCGAAAAATAGCAAATAGAGTTAGAGAAAGTCTGGGAATGCCTATTTATAGGGGGCCAAATGGGGGGAAAACGGTTGCTTGAATTTGAACCGTCCCATGTGAACACATTTAATAGCGGTACGGAGACCGAGAGGACGCGACAACTGAAAGGACGCGGACGCCACTTCCCAATGTCAGCACTGCACCGGAGGTGACCGCGGCAGAGCAGTGTGATGATGGGCTTCCACGTGGCAAGGGAGTAGATCAAGTCTGCCTGGGAGCCTGACCTAATCTAGGGGGCTAGTGCAGAGGCCCCGTCTTTGACCTGGACACGTGGCAGCCCAGGGCGATCTGAGTTGGGCTTGGACTCCGGGCCCATGGGGGACCAGCCCAGGTCGCACGACGGCTAGGGCTGCGCGGGGGCTCCCAAGAGCTACCCCGCAGAGGGCGGGGAGAATCCCCCTCAGCGCGGGATGGGGAGCTATCCAGGGTAAGTCCCGAAACGTACGGAGGTCGGACTCCTCAGCAGGTATAAACAGTAACACACAACGGCTGTGCACGGGACGCTCACTAGTTTACTGGACAACCACTCTCGACTGTTTACTTCCCGTGAACCTTACTCACCGGAAAACTAACTTGACCGTCGGAGTGCCCTCGAGGACAACCTCAGGGCCCCTGCCAGTTCACCTTCTTGTCTTTCTTTCAGGCTTAGGACGCGCTCTTTCCGCCATCAAGCCGAGCTCATCAGGTCAGCTCGGTCCGGGGAAGTTCCGTGCTTCTTCAGACGGCTTCTTATGTTTGCAAGCGGATGTAACCGGACGAGAAAATCAAGCATTTCCTCCGAATCAAAGAAAATCAATCATTAAATGTGAGTTTGAATTCCGACTGGGGCTGAACAATAATCAGATACTAATGAAATGCCCTAAGACATACTTTTTTTGATGAAATTACAAGAAACTCATAATGATGAGAAGAAGAAACTCACCTCTAGTGAAACACTAAGACTTGAACTTGGAATCTCTAAGTTTGGTGCCACAAGATCGTGAGATATACTTTAAACCAGTATAATGTAACAATTTATACTGTAATAAATATACTAAACAACTTTCTTATCTTTTCTTTTTTTGGAAATGCCTACTATAAAGATTTTAATTTAGCTTGTACCTACCTTCAAAACCAATTATCGTTTTCATGTTATTAGATTAAATCTTCAACTGCATCAACAAAAGGCAAATGCGAAATAAATAAGCAAGTAAACCGTCAAAGTAGCAATGTGTTGTATGCTTGCCAACATGTTGCTCCACTTTCACTAATTTTATCTTAATTTCAATGGAAGTAACAACCAACGTTCATTGACTTGGTGTTTGCCAAAAGGACAAATCTAATATGGGGCTTAATTTGTTGGCAAGACAATATATTGCATTAACACAATAAACCAACGGAAAGGCATTTAACACTGGATTGATATACGTGAGTGAATTGGCTCACTCAACAATATCATAATCGTGGTTCATCAATACAACCATGTGGATCTCAACTACGGCTTTTCTTGCATCTGTTCAACTTAAATTTTGCCAACTAAAAGCTTTTAGTCCAATCTTGGAAATGTGGGGTTATTGTGATTGATTGCCAATTGAAGCCAGGACAAACGGATCTGAAAACAAATACTATATACTTTTGCTGTGTGAATTTGCATGTTTTTCAATGCCTTTCTATTTGAATTTCTTCTTTCTTTTCTTCTAGTGCTGTTAGTGTAGAAAGGCTGGGTTTGGCTACACGCATACAAGAATGGCGCGCGGAAAAGAGAAGGGGGTTCCATTCCCATTATGGCATCAAGAACGTCAGAAAAATTGAGAAACCTCATAATCTGATATGGTATGAAGAAGATGTGATGACTTCTCAGGCACTAAGGACAGTTTACCAATTTTTACTTGCCAAAAAAGATATTTAAAATAATGCACATTTTGATTTTGGAATTCCAGAAGAATAAAAAAAAAAAAAAAAAATCAATGGTACACCCAAGAGATAGCTGTATTGTTTTGTAGATCCCGTCCAGTAGCGTCCTTAAGGAGTCTGATATTTTAGTTGAATGATATTGAGAAGTTCTATCAAGAAATGTCAGTTTCAGACTGGAATAACCATA
This sequence comes from Coffea eugenioides, assembly GCF_003713205.1. NCBI lineage: Eukaryota > Viridiplantae > Streptophyta > Magnoliopsida > Gentianales > Rubiaceae > Coffea > Coffea eugenioides. The sequence continues at coordinate 5,984,923 of NC_040044.1, forward strand.
AAAAGGGTCCCCCTTAGAAAGGTCAGAAGTGAAAAAATTCTCGGAAATAGTGTTGAGTAAATCAAGCTCGTGATTGACGCACCAAAATGTTCAAGCAAACTTGATAGTAAAATGTAGTACAAACTGCAAACTGTTCTCCAATTGTGGACTTCCAGATTTCCAGAAACGCTGATCCAACCGAACCCTAATGAAACCTTAATTACCAGAAAAGAGAAGAATTGAGCTTTGATATAAAATATGCTTTTGCTCGTCATGGTGAATTTTCATTTTATGTCACCAAAAGGATTACTGCTTATTTTCTTGATTATTTGATTGTTAACTATTAGTAATAACCTTAAACTTCTTACGCTTGGCTTTCTTCCTTTGATTGCTGATAAACGAAGAAAGAAATGTAAGCATAACTGACTTGTTAAAAGTCCAATAAATTCCTTCACATCAGAAACATAAAGTTAAGATGTAATGCGACATTAATTAGAGAGCAGGACCACACAGCATTCTTAAACTAATCCAGTGTTTCGTGGAAGTTAATGAACTATATCACAGGTTGCGTTTGGATTGAACGATTTGACAAAAGATTTGAAATTCTCTCGAACTCTTCTTATTGTTTAGATTATTTAAGAGGTATTTGAATTTTATGAATCACAAATTATTATAACAAGGTGTTTAAAATATATTTCAAATGCTTTTTAAATAACCTAAAACAATCAGAGTAATTTGGGTGGATATCATAATCGCATCAATTCTTATCCGCTGCAAGAGCTTTCGCAGCCCCTGCTGTCTCTTAGCTGCTTCCCTCTCTAGCAAATTGCGACTGCATGCAACCAATAAAGCATCAAGGTTCACATTGCGAAAACGAAAGAAATGTATTAAATCTAACAACAATGATTACTATGATGCTAACCACAATCTTATCAAGATTAGGAATCATTAGAATAGCTCCCCAATTGGCAGAAAAAATAAAAGCAAGTAAAACAACTTATTCGATACGTTCCCTGAAAAAGACCTCCCTCTAGCTATACAATTATGTAATCCCATTACATAACCTTCCTAACCATTCCAAAACCACCAACAACGCTTTTAATGGCCTTATGAAGTCAACTCCAAAACCTTAACTCCTAACGCGTATTCCTTTCCAACTCTATGGGACATGGCAATCACTAACTTTTAACAAGTTCACAACACCCCCAAAAAAATGGCCTATATATACGTGCATGTACATTTTCCAACCAAACCAACATCCTACGATTTGCAGCCTGCAAATTCCTTAAGTTCTATCAAACATTGTACAGTAGAAAGGAAATAAAAAAACAAAAAACCAACCTTTCTTGAGAACTTTCGGTGTTCAAATTTCAGACAACCAAAAATGGTTGCTAACGTTCGTTTCGTTACCATTACTTTTTCTTTGTTTGTGCTCTTAGCAATATTGCCAGGTTCCTTCTCGGCGATTCCAAGAAAACTGGCTTTGGTTAAGCCAGAACCAATTGTGCTCAAGTACCACAAAGGTGAGCTCTTGAAAGGCAATACAACAGTGAATCTCTTGTGGTACGGCAAGTTCACCCCTAGCCAACGTGCTATAGTTGTCGATTTTCTAAAATCCCTCAGCCCCACAGGCCGCCGCGGCCCCCCGCCACAGACGGTGGCTTCATGGTGGAGTACCACCCAGAAATACCTTGGAAGTCCATCCACCATCGCCGTCGGGAAACAGGTTTCATTGAATTACCCTCTTGGAAAGGCGCTGAACGATTCGCAAATTCAAGCCTTGACCTCCAAATTTAGTCACGTCAATACCGTTAACCTGGTCCTGACGGCGTCCGACGTGGCAGTTGAAGACTTCTGCATGAACTCGTGTGGGACCCACGGGTGGACCCGGGGGAGGAAGGCGCAAAAGTATGCCTATGCCTGGGTGGGTAACGCCGTCAGTCAGTGCCCCGGCGAGTGTGCTTGGCCTTTCCACCGGCCAATCGTCGGGCCGCAAACGCCGCCGTTAGTGGCACCTAACGGAGACGTTGGGATTGACGGATTGGTGATTAATCTGGCAACGGTTTTGGCTGGGGCTGTTACGAATCCGTTTGATGGGGGTTACTTTCAGGGCCCTCCCACCGCGCCGTTAGAGGCCGTTTCTGCTTGTACTGGAATATTTGGATCGGGCGCCTATCCGGGATTTCCGGGTACGGTTTTGGTTGATAAGACCACCGGGGCGAGCTACAATGCTCGCGGGGCGAATGGCCGTGAATATCTGCTGCCAGCCATGTGGGATCCCAAAACGTCGACGTGCAAGCCACTCGCGTGAGACGAAACCTCCTGAGCAAAATAAAATACTATAATATATATATTATATACTGACCTCAAGCAATTTCAATTTTTATAATTTTCCTGCTGCTGTTGATTTTTGAGTTGAATGTGTTCCTATAGGGTTATTTAAAAAGGAAGAAATACTTAAATTAATGATTATAATTGAGAGAATTTGTACTTTGTAAAACTCTTTGCAGAAGTCGTGAAGACCTGTTTGATTAATTTATGTTTCCGTTGATTTTCATTTTCGTTTATCTGACTAGATCTCAGACAGTGCATTGTGTATTTTGATCCTGTCCAATGTTGTAAAATTTCACTTGTAACTTTCAAGCATTACAAGTTGTTCTTTAAAAAAAAAGAAAAAAAAAAGAAGATACAATTTTAAAAAAGTTGTTCATGTTCTTTCTTCTTCTTCTTTTTTAATTCCATAGGTCATCAAGATGTAGTAAAATTTCTATAAATTAATACTCGATAAATCAATAGCATCTATTGAATAATAATTTTTTTTTTATCCTGACTTGAGCTAACAAGGTAAAAATAATTTTGATAAAATAATAAGATAATAATTTTTTTGAAAATCTTATGTAATCCTTTGATCCAATTCATGTCACAAATTAATTATTCACTAAAATTACATACCAAAAATATATGAGTCTATTCTTTTTCTCTTAAAATTTAAATCTGCCTCTCTAATTTTTCTTATCGCATCTAAAAATTTTGGACTTGAATTCTCATCTTGTAATAGGAACTTATGAAGAGTTATTGCAAATCAAGTGCATATGGATTAGTTTATATTCTTTAAACTTTTAGCCTCGTTTTATTAATAAAATAATTCACATTTTTTATATAAAAAATAAAATGAAATTTTAGTTGATTAAATGAGCATTTTTTTAAATTGTAAGTATATTCGATAAATTAATAAATTATTAATTTATCGATTAATTAATACCTTCTTAACTTAATAGAATTTGTATGATTCTACAATTATTAATTTATAGAGATTTTACTGTAGTATTATTATTTTTTTTTTTGTGCAAAATTGGAGTGTTTTAATTGGGCCCCAAAAAAAATATGCAAAATGGAAAGCCATTTATTTAGACCCGTCCACGACGTCATGGAAGTAGCCAAAACCGAACTCTTTTTTGCAGTTGCGAAAATTCTCTGTTTTGCACCTTGCACGTACCAGAGGATTGCAACTCCTATTCGTTATTTTGTTCTTGCCTTTTTCATCTAAGTTTCAAATATTCCATTTCTCCCTTATTATCTTCTTCTTTCCTTAAAATTGAATACGATAACTTCTTATTACCTCCTACCAACAGATATCTCCATTTTTATGAATAAACTCACGTATGTAATATTAGGTTGCCAAAAGCACCGGCTAAAGATAGAAGAAGAACCAGCCGGAAGAGGATGCTTTCACTTTGAAGCAAAAGACAAGTCCTCAAAATTAGGAAGCAACCAACTGAGAAAGTAGCATCAAATTTGAGAATGAAGAAGTAACAGATGCTAGTTTAGACCTATATGCATTTCCAAAAGAAAGCTGTGTATTTATGGCTAATGGAAGAAGAAAATCTGTGCTGAACTTTAAAAATGTTCCAACTAGGCCACTATATTTTTCTCTGTGTTGTCCAACTCACTGAATTTCTAAAAATGGTTTAACCGGGCCATTTTGTCTAAAACCTCTCACACAAATCATTTATCTCTTCCATCAAAGTGGGATTATTTGCTTCCAAAGTTTCTGGAGTTTCCTAAGGCTTCTCTCCGAATATAATCACTAACTTCTTCCCAAATATAATCGATGAAGAAACTCTGGTAAAATACGTAAATTTCTCTGAACCTTGTGAAAACCTTGGGGACAAATAATCTCGTTTCATATTTAGGTTGAAGGAAGAGTTAATCAACTGGTGAGAGGGGTTTTTATGGGAAAAGATGTAAATCTGCTTGCAAAATAGGAAAGCACGTCACATGAAATTTGTATCAGCATTTTTAGAAGTTTAATCGGTCGGATGAAACTTTTAGATGGTCTGCGACCTTACAGTTAGGATGTAAGCGAGCTGAGCTACTCACGAGTAGCATGGTTAATGGCTTGGTCGGTCAAACCGAATTCGAGCCGAGTTTTGAGCTACTCGAGTACACATTCGAGTCGAGTTCGAGTCAGAATTTAAATAATATATATGTATTATAATTATAAAATGACCGTTATGGGCAAAATTTATACTGAATTTACAAGTAAGGTATCGAGTCAAAAAGCTTGATTACTGACTCGATAAAGCTTGACTAAAGGTCGAGCCTTATTGAGTCGAGTCTCGAGCTTTTAAAAATTTTCTCAAATCAAGCTCGAGTTTAAGATTTTTCGACTCTATCGAGTTCGAGCCAAGTTATTTATAGGTCGAGTCGAGCTCGAGTATAGCAATACTCGAGTTCGACTCAGCTTGATTACATACCTACTTACAGTAGTATGATAATAATAAAGATTTTTGCAATGAGCTCATTAATATATTTAGTATTCACCTAACCTACCTCATATATATATATATATATATATATATACATATATACTAACAATTATTATTCTCTCTTGTATTTATGTACTTTTTCTATTTAATCTTGCTTACCTTCCGTTGTATTTATTTATTTATTTTAATTATTTTTTATTTTTAAAAATATATCACCTGAAATACATTTTAACGAGTGCCACCAGTTAGATAAACCGTAATAATAATAATAAACTAACAACAAAATGGCCTAAAAAATGGAGAAGTGATAAAGAAATGTTTTCACTGGCGAGTTGAAAAGAAATGGATGAAAGCCCGTTGATAGACAAAGGAATACAGGGCTGGATGGACAATTAGACATACAAGTAGAGACCAACATTAAGCTGGGCCTTGTTTGGCAGGTAAGTTTTTTTGTCAAGTTTGTCTGCTACAAGTTTTTAAAAACTTTAACTACAGTAACTTCAAAAAATTTCTCAAAGTTTTTAAACTATGCATTTCAAAATATTCAAAAATTTACACACTTCAAAACTTTTTTTTAAAACTTCTACAGTAAACTACAGTAAAATTTTAGATAAACACTCAAAAAACTCACTTGCCAAACGAAAAATTGGGACAGGTTAAATTCATATATGTTTACAAATGCATAAATAAACATTCATAAGCATAATAAAATTATATAAAAATATACTACTGTATATTACCTATAAAGTAAAATACTACTGAATAATTGTATTAAAATTCAGATATCACCTGATCATCTTTAAAGTTTAACCTAGTTGTTGCTGGTGGTGGAGAATTTCAAAAATGGACCCACAAATTGATATGCTACAAGGCCAAATATCTTGACTTTAGAGGCTGTCGTAGAATTATTGATCTCACCTTTTTCTCAATGACCTCATACTTTCCTTGTCACTGGCCTGTCCTTTGTTGCCCAAATTGTTGACAATAGTACACGCCTATTCATACTAGGATGTTACGGAAGAAAGGAAAACCGTGACCATTTTCATTAGGGCAAATTATCCAATTGGCCCTTTAACTCTTTGTCTAGGTAAAATTAAGCCCCTCATCTATTTTTTGCTGACTTTAAGCCCTCGAACTTGTAAAATGGGAAATCCATGGCCCTTTTAGCCAGTTTCTCCGGTTTTGCAACCGGATGACCAATTCACACGAACGCCATGTGCTTCTTTCGAGGACATTTTTGTCCTCATATTCTAAGCAAAAAGGGCACACATAGTCCACCTTTCTATTTGATTTCCCTCACCTCCCTTACTCTTCCCTGCGCAACCCCCACGCAATCCCATGGCCGTCTCTGTCACATTCTCGGGGATTGCTTCCAAATTCTGCACATCTAACAAAACCTCCCAGTCCAAATTCCTAGATACATCTGCACTCTCCTCCCGGGCCATCACCGGCATGTCATCATCATCCAGAAACATGCTCAGAACCTTTCTCTCATCAACTCCTTCATCCACTTCCTCCCACTCAAAATCCTCATTAACTTCTCTATGATCCTCAATCTGAAAAGAATCCCAACAGAGCCTAAGGCTTGGATCATCATCACCCTCACTTATATCATCATCGTCAGCACTAAAATCAATCTCAACATCATGGTTTATATCAGAATCCGATTTCGACCCGATATCCACGACTCGCAACCCGGTTACAAAATGGTCCCCACCCTCAAAATTTTCAGCTACGAACCCTGAATTTTCCACATTTGCCGAAGTGGGCTCTTCGAGAAACCCTAGATTCAGATCAAGATCCAAATGGGTCCATTCCGTCGTTTCCTTCATGAATCCCGAAATTCGGGTCAGCATCGGAAATCTCCGAGTCAATCACCACACAGGTTGTGGAGGACAATTGGGACTGCTCAACTCGTTGGTGTAGGAGGTCCATAACGAAATTCACCTGATTCTCGCGGTCGAAAAGATCAGCGCTGGTGACAACCGATTCGGGCTCCGACACGATGTCGCTGGGGGGATCAACCAATAGCATCGAAATCGGAAGACCAGTAGGGATCGAGATGATGGCGGTGGGGATGGGTTTGATGATGAGAAAAATCTACTTCTTCAATGACGTCGTCTAGGCCGTCATCGTCCTGGTGGAGTTTGAGTAGTTGAAGCAACGTCGTCTCAGCCATTCTGTTTCAGCGGGGTGGGGAGAGTAGGAGGAATAAAAGTGAGAAAGGAAACACCTTTTTTTCGAAAATTATTTTTTATCTAAAAATTCCCATCTTTTTGCGTTTTCTTTTGTTTGATATTCTACGGCATGGGGCAAGGGGGTAGGTGATCAGCAATTTCCCCTTTTATTTTCTCTCTCTTTTGACTAAAAATGAGCACTTTTCCAGCTTCCTTCGGTGGATTATGTGTGCCCTTTTTGCTTAGAATATGAGGACAAAAATGCCCTTGAAAGAAGCACATGGCGTTCGTGTGAATTGGTCATCCGGTTGCAAAATCGGAGAAACTGGCTAAAAGGGCCACGGATTTCCCATTTTACAAGTTCGAGGGCTTAAAGTCAGCAAAAAATAGATGAGGGGCTTAATTTTACCTAGACAAAGAGTTAAAGGGCCAATTGGATAATTTGCCCTTATCATTATTGTTTTTAGCTTCACCAGGTTATTTTTAGTCCTGCCAGAATTTGTCGAGGCCCCAAATGATGGTTCAACAGGGCTAATCAAGGCTCCAATAAGCACAAAATTGCCTGCAACTCCAAAAAAACAAACACAAGATTTTGTAACTGTTTCTCCTAAACATGAGTTTACAGCTTTAATCCCAGTTTAGCCGCAAGCTGAAGCAAGAATAATCATCAAATCCCTCGAAACAAAAAGGGGGAAAAGAAAAGGCGTGTAATTAATTACCCTCTGCACATGTTCCAGAGTTTAAACCAACTCTGGTACTATTTGATCGTCTCCAACAAGACAGCCAGAAACGGAAGGTCGCCGAATTACTTTTGGAGAGGACTAAAATTAAGATGTCTGTAAAAAATATTTGCACCTAGACGACAGAAAGTCATTACAGTCAATGCAATTGATGATTCCCAAGAACAGCAACTAGTTGTAGCGGTGGGGCGGGGATCCCCCCATCCCCAGCCCCAGCCCGTCCCCGCCTCCCGCTTGCCCCGCTCCGTCCCGTTTTTCTTGTGGGATTAAAAAAATTTTATTATATAATTTTATTATAATTAAATTTGAACAAATAATCAAGTATTAAAATATATCACCAAATTATTATTCATTGTAATTTCACAATTAAAATTTATAAAAATAATTAAACAAAAGTTATTTGAATATAATATAATATTATAAAACAAATATAATTAAAATAATCAAGTTTTTACTTTTGATACAAATACAATCACTAAATTATTATTGTATTTTTTTAGAAAAAAGTGTTATTATATTAAGTGTAGTTAGGAATTTAATATAAATATATTAATAAATTTAGTATAAATAATTAATAATTTTTATTAATAGACATGTATAACTAGTAGTATAATTAATAATTATCATTATATATATAATTATGCACATATATATATATATATATATATCTTTTTTTTTTCTAAACAGGTGGCCCTTCATTTTTCACATATATATAATTATGCACATATATAATTATGCATATATATATATATCTTTTTTTTTTCTAAACAGGTGACCCTTCATTTTTCACCGTCAATAAGCCAATTCCCAATTGTGCAAGCAGCTGAAGTCATTTGCGATAGATAAAATCAAATGTAACGGGAACATTTTAATCTTATCCCACTGATAGGATTGGGTGCATATTAGTTAACAAATTTGCGAATATTATCTTATAATTTTGGTCAAATATTGTATTAATTAATAGATTTTACTCATATTTAATTACGTATATTAATTATAGAAAAGTGAAGCAAAAAGTGATTAAAAGAGATAATTTTTCAAAAGACTCTGAATCAATTTGCCGTGGTCGCACCTAAATCCAACCCTACCTTAGAAGCTTGTTTCCTTACCTAAGATGACTTCTGATTTTCCTTGTTTTCAATTTGTAATAAGAAACAAACTCTAGATTATCTGTTGGCATCGGAGGAAATCTCCTTTATTTAGGTAAATTAGGAAGCGCTAGTAGGTTAGGAAAGTAAGAGATGTGGGAAAAAGGGGCTTTTGTTGTTGGCTTTAAGAATCCGTCTTTGTTTGTGGAGATGGATTGATTGGTCTCCAACAAAAAAATGACGAGCTTTTCTCTTCGCCTTTTCTTTTCTTTCTTGTCATCGGACTTTCTTGCGACTTTCATCAACGAAATTGTCTAAGTTATTCTCAACGATAACAACTAATTTTTTATTCTAATTAAGGGATAACTCAATGATGAGCAACTAATTTCTTATTCTAATGATGAGTAACTGTGAGATCGAATTATTTTTATTTGTTTTTTATTCGTTAATATTCGTATATTTTCTGATTTAATTTTTTATGATTATTTTTTATTTCAATATCATGGACCCAATATTTGAATTTGTTATGATTATTTTGTTATTCGTTAATATTCATATGTTTTCTGATTTAACTTCTTATGATTATTTTGTTATTTTATTATTACGGACCTGATATTGGAATTAATATAATAATCTACTGCCATATTAATCAATTAAGTCCCTAATTATTTGATTAGTTGATATTAGTGGCGATTAGCGTGATTGGGTTCATTTTTTTTTTGTTGCAAAAGGAATCAATTAAATTCGTAATTGTTTGATAGTTGATATTAGCAGCGGTTAGTGTAATTGGATTCATGTTAGGAAAATATATAATATAATTTAAATAAACTCTGGTAGTGTGCTTATCGATTAGAACATAATTTCTCTAGTTTTTTAACGCAATCAAAAAATTAAATTCTATGAACATACTTAGAATTATTTCTTGGTTAGAGAAGTAATTAACGGGTGCATTTTAACTATGGATACACATGGATATAGTAAGTAAAAATTGATTTTCATTGTTTGTTTGACAATTATAATTTGTTTGTTAATGAATAGATGAAATAATTATTGAACCAATGAACAGTTGTGTGAACCACTTTTAAAATTTCCTCCTTGGCTAAAGTTTGCTTATTATTGATTTAATTTTAATTCTCTTCCGTTTGACTGTTTTTATTTATGTTGATTATTTATTTTAATTTTTCAAAACTCCCACTTAATTCTTGCTTGAAAGGAAATAAATTATTCAATTTTTACGGAGACAATCTTACTCACCGCTACACAAGCATTTAAGTTTTTAGAGTAAGAATTTTAATTTTGGTAATTTGACATCCATCACCACCGGCAAGAATGACGCCAGAAAGAAAAGATAATTGTACTACTGCCACAATTTGTACGTTTTTTCGAGACGAATAATTTATAAACTAGGTATACAAGTAAAATATCTTCACCTGAACCTCATCAAAATAGTGAAATCAATGCGGTTAAATGCTTTTCAAGAAAAAAGAACTAAACTTTTGTGATTTGACCATCAATAACTGCTGGCTCTCTTGGTAAGCCAAACTTTTCCTAATTACAATGAAACCACCGTCCACATGTACTACTATTGTCATCTTGCTTAAAGTTATTTTCACTGCCAGACACATGTTCCTACTGCACTAGTACATCATAGTATACAGAAGAGATGCAATATACAATACAAATAATCACACATTGTGGACTGTAGTAGAGTAGATTTGTGGCTTTTAGTCTTGTCTTTACTTGTTATTCTTGAATCTTTGCTTTCTTTTCTATCTTTTTCGTTGCAGATGGTGGGTGCATTACCTCTCTGAGCTGGTAGGTAGGCCTAGTTATTTCTTGCTTTCTCTTTTTTATTGGTGCATTCTTTTCTTTTCTTCTTAACCTCTGATGCCTACTTTTTCCTTTACCCCCTTTTTTCCTGCCGGATAAATCGGTGCCTCTTTTGTGGGATTTTTCTGTCTGAGGTTTTTGCAGAGGTTTGGTGCTTCTTTTGGATTCTGGTAACTCAAATGACATTTTTATGTATATTGCTAGGAACCCTTATAAGATTACGTCTGAATGCTTAGCATTTGAGTGTTGGTAGCATTTGGAGTCCATATAACTGGCTGCCAAAATGTGTCCATTTCCCTTTCAAAATAAACGACTGTATAAATGAGAAGGTGACGTTGTTGTGGGGGGAACCCCATTGTAGTTGATTATCTTTCACTTAGTATTTTGGGGGTCTTATGTCTTTGAATTTGATTAATGTTTCTTCACAAATTTCTCTCTTACTCTCGCATGTGGAATTGAAGAAGAAACTGATTCTGTTACTGGCATTTCTGAGAATCAAGATTGCTACTTTGAAGTGAAAAAAGACCTGTTCTTGCCTTTTTTTTTTCTCCTTTAGTGTAGGTTTATGCTCAACAAAGGGAATTTAAGGGAATGTTAATTTGAAAACAGTAGTGTTCTTGGTTTCTTATTTGGGGATTAAAAATAAAAATTTAAATAAACCTCTGCTTGAAGCCCTGTTTCCTGTTGAATAATTCTTTCCTACTATGTGACGGCTTATGAATGCCAAAATGTCTTTTATCTTCTCAAAGAACTATTCACAGCGGTTGAGATCTTGTACTTAATCTAGATTCTATTGCATGTCACATTCTTTTCAATTTACTGTGCCAACATGCATATGGAAATAAGATCTTCTCTTCAGGTTCTTGAGCAGAATTTCTGAAATTCACGGTGGTGATGTAGAAGAGTTAAACCTGTAATTAAGAAATCTATTTGTTTTGTGAAGAGTACTCCGATGGAAGGAACTGATTCTCGGCACTGGGAAGATCTTCTACCAGATGCACTTGGCCTAATCTTCCACAACCTCTCTCTCCAGGAGAAATTAACTGTGATACCTAGAGTATGTAAACCATGGAGCAAAGCAGTGATGGGCCCTTACTGCTGGCAAGAGATAGACATTGAGGAGTGGAGCAATCGATCTGAGTCGGGTGATGTTGATCGAATGCTACGAATGTTGATTACAAGGAGCTCCGGTTCTCTGCGAAAGCTGTGTGTTTCTGGACTACAGAACGAGAATATCTTTGATTTCATTGCTGAACAGTAAGAACTGCAGCACTTCATTAAATTTTCTATCATCGCCAATATCATGTGTGCATAAGCAGATTTTCTGTGGAATTGTCTGTTCAATATGGATTATGTTGTTATTAGGAACTAGCATGCGTTTTAGGTTGTCTCGGGACATGGATCATCTAAAGAGGGATTAGATGACTTCATACTTGATAAGTGATTGTTCCTCTCTATTCCAATTTTTGACTAATTTTTTTTTTTTGTTTTCAGATAGAAACCCTTTAGATTGTTCCTCTCTATAGCAAGGGTATTTTGATCTAAAATATCATTGATTGACTTAACCGACTTGCCCTTGTGTAAGATTACGAACATCTTAAGTAGACTGACATGTTATCCTTGCAGAGATTTGATTCAGACAATGTATTTTTGGTTTTGCTAGCGCTCGTTCTCTGCAGACCTTAAGACTTCCCAGAAGCGAAATGTGTGATTCAACAATGGAAAAGATTGCTGGGAGACTTTCTATTCTAACTTTCTTGGATGTGAGCTACTGCAGTAAAATTGGTCCGCGAGCTTTGGAGGCTATTGGAAAGAACTGCAAATTTCTCGAAAGACTGCGCCGAAACATGCATCCACTGGATGTCGAGGGTAAGCTTTTGCAGAACAATGAGGCTTATGCCATTGCAACCACTATGCCAAAGCTCAAGCATCTTGAAATAGCATATCATGTTGTCGATACGATAGGTGTTCTAGAGATAATCACTAGCTGCCGCGAGCTCGAATTTCTGGACTTGAGAGGATGTTGGGATGTGAAATTTGATGAGAAGTATCTCAAAGACAAGTTCCCGAAGCTGAACGTTTTGGGGCCTCATGTGGTGGACCAGTATGAGAAAAATGCTTGGGAAGATTGCTCAGACTACTCAGATTCATTATATGATGATTATGAGAGTTCAGATGGGATGTGGGATGATGATGAAAGCCTAGAACTGCGGTTTTATGGAGGATATGATGAAGCCTCTGTTTATGGATGGCCTCCATCTCCTTGAGCTCTCATACAGAAAAACTAGCTTGCTGGTTATCTGCCCTTCAAAGTATGTGTTGGAATATAAAGATGTCTGCTTGTTGGATGTATGATGGTATATTTGTCTTGTGAACTATACATTCCTAGTAAGTCCAGTACTGCTTATGCGCTCTTCTAATTCTTGATCATTGCAATAATTAGGGTTAATAACAAAAAAGCCGCGCTGGTATATCTAATACACTGAAAAGCTCTCGTGGTTTCAAAACACACAAGATACCTCATGTTTTGAAATTAAATTGTAAATTGTTTTGAAATTAAATTGTAAATTAACAGAATTCGTTAAATTTAACGAAAATGATGGTTTTGGTTGTTAAACTTATCGGATTTCGTTAAATTTACCGTTAAATTTATCGAATTTCGTTAAGTTTAACGAATTCTGTTAGTTTATAATTTAGTTTAAAACATGAGATGTCATTTTGTATGTTTTGAAATCACGAAAAAAAATTTTGTGTATTAGGTATACTACAAGGGGCTTTTTTATTTTTAACCCCAATAATTATTTCAGAAGAGGGAGACGAGGAGAGAATCAATTAGCACCATTTTGGTGAGTGCCTCTCAACCATTGCATGGATTTCCTTGTTTTCGCACTTCTCCTTTCTAGTTAATCAAGAGTGCAGTTCGATGATAGTAAGATGATCTCTCCATAAAAGCGGATATGCCCAATGAATAATGGAAGTTTTTCGAAAAAAAATTTGTACGTTTCTTGTGGAACGCATTTTTCAATAATTTTTTTTATTTTAAACACAATACATATTTCTTTTATAAAACCCAGTCATGTTCGTTTTATTTAGATCGACATAATTAATTCTTGTCCTCTTCTCAAAACGAAAAGGAAAAAAAAAAAGCCCTTGTCCTCTTTGGCGGTGGTTAACGAATTGCTGCTGCACAGACCATTAATTGCTCTGCTCTGTGATGTAGAGCATGAAGGTTAAGTCTAGGGAATTAGGAATACAGACCCGGTATCTTTGTCCTCTAGTTTCATAGGCATAGCGACTAGGCTCATTTCCAGTGTTTCCCCAGGTTGGATGTCCAAAGTATCGTTAATATGCGATCCAATGTGGACCATGACCCCAAGTGCCAAAATTTGGTGATGGATCTTGTGGTGGTCCAATAGGCTAATACTGAGCAATTCAACAGTTCCAGTACATATTAGACTGCGATTCTTAGGTAAAGTATATAGTCTAATCGAGATAAGTACCTCTGAAAAAACTTCTTGTTGTACCCCTCGTTTTTTAAATCCTTTTCTTACCCCAAAAAAAAAAAAATGTGTGTACACTATTGTATACAACACTGCATATGGGCCAGAAGCTTGCATGTATGCATGTATGAGTTTGTTCGTGTTTGGATAGGAGGTTATTTGAAATCATTATTACGAAACATTTTTATAATGTGATGTAATGTATATGATATAAAAAGATGATTGATTAGTAAACGTGTTTATAATGTAAGTAAAATGATATTTTAAAAAATATCGGTGCGCAAATATGGATTAGGCTCTTCTCCATTAGTTGTTGGAGAGGATCTTCTTGCCATTACGCCTAAATAAACATAATTATAATATTATTTTTGAAAATTAAAGCTATCCATATCATATTTCTTCAATTGTTTAAAGTATATACAAAAATTAAAATTAAATCATTAAAGTTTTACCGTTGGATCAAACTCTACAACTTTGATCATAACTCTGACCTAATTTGCAACGTCAAAATGTTTTGTGCAAATTGAATGACCAAACATTCATAAATGAGCTTAATTTTTGAATATGTCAATCTACTTGTGGATCTAAAATTATTGGCACAAATAGATTACTGTGAAAAATTTTAGTTATTTAAATTAAAAAATGAATAGATAAATGGAGAGAAAAATAATGGAGAGGATCTCATCCCCCAAACACATCCATTTCATAGCAATATTTACGTGTATGGATGTAAATTTTGCACGTTTGTGTTTGTGTTGCAATATTAATCATCTTATCCTCGATCTTGGTTGATCGGTTGGTAGTTCATTGATTACTTCAGAAACTCATTTAAGTTCATTTCGTAACGTGTAAAAACTATAAAAAATAATAATAATAAACTCAATGCTTGTAATTGCTTAGACGCCACACAATGTGATGCAATCCTTTTTTTCTTTTGATCTTCTCAAACGGCAAACACTTCACTATGATGCCAGCCTAAACTACGCAAAATATTTGTTTACAAGGTGACCAACTGGAATGAGGAACACAAAGAGAGGAGAGGAAATTCAAACTTCCTCTCTCAGCCAGGCCTTAGCAAAAGTCCACTAGAGTTGGACAACAGGGCAAAACCATGCAACAAGACTCCCAAATTGAAATTGATGAGTTCACAAAAAAAAAAAAAAAAGAAGGTCTGCAAAGAGGTGTTGGCATAGTTATAAAACTCGGCCCAACCAGCAACCGAATTGATCAACTCAGTGCATCGACTATAGGACAGAGTTGGGTTACTAATTAAACCAGTTAAACAACAAATTTGTTGACCAATCAATGATTTGACCATTTGACAAAAAAAAATCAACGATTTGACAGTTCAATCAATGAATCTAAAAAATTGAATCGTTGGTTGAATCATTAACTTAAAAATGTTACTATTTTTATAATTTAAAATATATTATTATATTATGTAATATAACTATTGTGCATTTCGCGATTGAACCGTTCAATCCACAATTAAACCGATAATCCAGTGATCCGATTACCTCTTTAAGTTGAGTTTCGAGCCGAATTTAATAAATATGGGTGTTGGTCTATTAACAACAACTCCTCTATTTCTCGTTTTCAATCCAAATTGCATGCAAGTAAAAACAACCGTCCTATGAGGCAAAGCTCAAAATATCCCAAAGTTTCATTATAAGAAGTTGAGCTTTAGTTATCATATTTCATTTTCCGATGAATATCTTATTTGTTAGTCTTTTCTCTGCATCGAGTCGGCTACCAGATTACCAAACTCAAGTGAGAGCGAGACGTCTCCTGCTCCATTTTGCACGAGAAAAGTGAGAATATACCACGATGCCATGTTTGAATTCAAGGTAATATATAGATGTGATGCCACCATTATTGCATAATAATAATTAAACACGTGTTCAGACTGAAGCCACAGGAATTTGCATTTCATTTATTGCCTGCTAAAATTTTAGGTGAAAAGCATAAATGATCCTCAAGAAATGGAGGGGGTTGGGTACGTGCTCAACTCAGGTAGCCGGTCCTTCATCATTAGAATGGCATCCACAATTGTTTACACTATTTACTTTAAAAAGTGTAATCCATATGCTACGTCAACGTTCCACTTTCTCCTCTTTTATTACACTTTCACTCACAATGGATTACACTTTACAGGGTGTAATAGTATGGGTCCACAATTAAATCAAATATTTATTTTAATAATGCATAACGCATATCCCATAAATAAATAAAGTAATTTTTAAGAATAATTTTGTTATTTTTAAAAAATAAAGTACTAACTTTCATTAAATTTTTTACCTTTTGAATTTTTTATTTTCTAAAAATGATATTATTTATTTTTTAGTTTGAATAATATATCTTTTTCTATCTCTCAAAAATAATATATTGTTATTTTTTCAAAAATAATTATGCAGAAAATTAAAAAAAATACTTGATACCTCAAATGCGAAGATATCATAATAATCCATACTTAATTAATAATTTGAAATATAATTAGTTGAACTCCATAACATAATATTACATAATTTAAATCAAATAAAATACAAATAATAACAAAATAAACTTTCCTGGCCAAATGAAAAATAAATGTTGCTGGCCAAAATTAGAGTCCGGCTCTTAAATTTTGTAGTGGAGGCCACCCATTATACGCATCATCAGCATGATGCATGTAATGGGATGATGCAGTAATGGGTGGCCGTGTAATACCCCCGGTGTAATGTCAGACATTACACTTGGGTTGGAGATGCTCTAATGTCTCCTTACATGAGTTAGTATCAACTCGGCAAATGATCTTAGTTTTGATATATTTTCCATTTCTAGCCTTCTGACAATGGGTGCCCCCTAATCGGACTTGGCAATGGGCATACATTGACAGCTCATATTGATCTGAGATGATGTAATCCAAATTTAGACAATCAATTCTTTGAGAGAAAAAAAAAAACAGTTTATTTTTTAAAATAATTTAAAAATGGTCCAATTGACTCGAGACCGTCAATTGATCTCTGCAACCACATTTGTAATTGCATAAGTCTATAATTGGTGTTTGACAAAGAATAAAAGGTGGATAAAATACAATGGAGTGCTCCAGAGTTTGTGTATACAGGTATTGTTTGGCAAGCAAGTTTTTGGTCAAGTTTATCTATTACAATTTTTTAACAACTTTAACTACAATAATCTCAAAAAAAATTTCAAAAATTTTAAACTATGTATTTTAAAATATCAAAAAATTTACACACATCAAAATTTTTTTTCTACAACTTCTACAGTAAAGTTTTAAATAAACACTCAAAAATTTTACTTGCCAAACGGGATAGTTGGAAATAAGTGTGTCATTACCAAATAAATTCGTCCAAATAATAAAACACTAGTCTAGTACTAGGAGTCTTAATCCATTACACTTTCTCTCCACTTCTGTATACATATCATGGTCAGCACTAGGGCTGCAAATGAATCGAGCCGCTCGAGTCAAGCTCGACTCGAGCTTGATCAATATCGAGCTGGAGTCGAGTTCGAGCTGGCTCGAGTTGAAATCGAGCTCGAACTCGAGTTCAAAATATTAAGCTTGTTAGCTCGGGGCTGGCTCGCGAGCTCGAGTATATATATATATATTTTTTATTTTAAGTATATATATATATTTTTTATTTTTTTATTTTAAGTATATATATATTTTATATTTTTTTAATTTTAATAGTAAAATTACATATATATCCTTAATATTTTATTATTTATTAAGAAAAAATATTATTTTATTTATTTTTTAAAAAATAAAATAATTATTTTTTATTTTTTTCGAGCTCGGCTCGAATCAAGTCAAGCTCGAGTTCGAGCTTGAAATTGTCAGCTCGTCGAGCTCGAGAGTTCGAGTTCAATGAAATTATGTCGAGACTCGGCTCGATTAGACCAAAACTCGATTCGGCTCGTTTGCAGCCCTAGTCAGCATGGCAGCCTTTTATTTAAAATTTTTTTTTTTTTACCATAAGGCTGGTAGCCAGTTGTTATATTGAAAAAAAAATCATTTTACTGTATAATTGTCCGACTTTTTTTTTTACCAATATATAGAAAAATTAGCCTAAATCTTTAAAAAACTTAGCACCAAAAACAAATCTAAGCGGGGGATTGATTATCTTTCTTCTTATACTTGTACAAAGAGCAGCAACTTGCAAGCCCGAAACTGGGAATCAGTCTTCCTCGTGAATATGTAGTGGTAACTTTTTTAGAGTGAAAAACTACTGCTATTCCTAAGTTGATAGTATATATTATGCTTGATGGGGTGCGGAAGAGTTCTTAGATGAGTTGTAGGATTATTAGAATATTCTTATGAAGCGGTAAAAAAATTTTGTACTGGAGAACTAAAACTGGTCACCTTCACTTAGAATTAAAACTGGACGAGACAGCAACAATTAATTAATTAATTAATTCTACAAGCAATGACATTGTGCTCGCGCACAGCATAGGCCAGGTGGGATGACTTTAAGAAGGATACGTGGAACTGGAAACTGGAATCAATTTTTATTCCCAACTTTGGTCAAGGCAAACACATATTGACATATATACCCATTACTGAATTATACAGCACTTCAACTCACAATTACAAAGAAATCTACATGCATGAATGAACTGGAGGACGACCGTCAATCTCACGTATTGGCTAGTGTTAGGTACGTGGGAACGTTGTTAGGTTTTGAAGCCTGGACTTTCTTCTTTTTCCACAAGAAAGAAAATAAAACAGGCTTACATAGCTTTGTGAATGTTCTTGATAGAATAAACTTCCATAGCTTGAGAATATTCTTGATTTTGAAAACATAAATTGGTTCCGTATGTAAGAACGGATTATTTCATCGTAAAAGTCATGTGTTTAAATTTCGTTATCGATGTGACAGTTGTGTTAGTGGATTGGGCGATTTATAAAAATTTATAATTTCGAGAGCATGTACTGACCTACAATAGTAATCTAAGTCGAATCCACTCAAACATTTTTCTTACAGAATAAAAAAGACATTCTTGATTTTACCAATCTCCGGTGCAAGGGGGAAAATATGCCTTTTTATTTTATATTTTCAAATAATATTTCAAATAATATACTATTCAAACTCCATAATCTTCATGTTATTCGAAACCAATTCAGATAGACCCAACTAGAATACTATTCCATGCACGCTTCACCAAACTTTTCCAAGATACCAATGGATAACTTCAAAATAATGCCTATTTCATAATTTGATGTGGTTCTTTTAGCTGCAAATGAACTACCACACCCTCCAAAAAGGTTGAGAAACATACGATATTGTATACCAGCAGTACTTAAAAGTCTTGAACCAGCCAAAACAGAAGAAGAAAACCAAGGTGCGGGGAGGAGAGCAATGCTAGTTCAGCCTAATAAGGGGTCCTTATTTGCGTTTGCCTTTGTCACGTAAGGGTCACAACTCACAATTAGCAGCACCTAACTAATGAACTGCCATTTGCCAACAGAGTAGGTAAGAGGGTCTAAAACACAATTGACTAATTCTAATATTCGTAAGTGAATTTACAAAAGTATCCCTCCCAACAACCACTCTTTTTAAATTTAATTAATCATTTTTCACTTTTCCCCCCTCTTTTGGCATAGCACAACTACCACCACCAGGTCCACCGTCTGTCCCCACCCAGTCCTCCGGCACCCCCACACACGCCCCCCCGCCCCCCAAAAACCAACTCCCAAACTCCCATCTAAACCTCCTTATAAAACCTCCTCTCACCTCTCCCCAGTCTCTTCAGGTACCACCCATTCATTCCCCTGCAACAAAGGTACCGCCTAAAGAAAACACACACACACACAACACACATTACACACACCAAACGCACTTTCTCTGTTTTTCATCATTCCTAAAATGGCTCTGACTAGCACCCATAGTTCCCTTCTGCCAAACAAGGCCTTAGTCCACCATCCTCAGCCTTCACCTAAAGCTCCCATTTTTATCACCAAACCATCATCCAAGCCCACTATCAGATCCATCCAACCCATCTCAGCCGTCCAATCAGCCGACAAGTCCCCGAAGACAACCCCACCGTCAGCCACTGTATCCTCCACCGCTGCTCCGGCTGCAACGCCAGCAGTGAAAGAAACTTCTCCGACAAAATGGAACCCGGAAAGCTGGAAAACCAAGAAAGCTCTTCAGCTCCCGGAATACCCGGATCAAGTGGAGCTAGAATCGGTTCTCAGGACTCTGGACGCTTTCCCCCCGATTGTCTTTGCCGGCGAGGCCCGGAGCCTTGAGGAAAAACTTGGTGAGGCTGCACTGGGCAATGCATTTTTGCTCCAAGGTGGAGATTGTGCTGAGAGCTTCAAAGAATTCAATGCTAACAATATTAGAGACACTTTCAGGATTCTTCTTCAAATGGGTGCTGTGTTGATGTTTGGCGGCCAACTGCCTGTTATAAAGGTCAGATTTTTGTCCTTTTTCCATTTTTTTGGGTTTTATTTTTCGTTTTTATAGTTTTCCGTTTTGAAATGTTGATAAAATTTTGCACTTTTAATATTATTTACTTGTCACTCCCGTAAACAATGAAGTGGTTTCAGGATCTGTAATGGATTAGGCGTAATGATGTTTTAAACTTTAAAGTGGGTCTTTTTAAAATCTTGTTAATCTTGGCTTCTGTTTTTGTGGAAAATGGATATGATCCTTTGTTGCAATTTCTTGTTCAGCATGCATAATGAATGATAATTTTGATTCTGGTCACATGCACAAAATGAAAATTCTCAGTAATCGCTATTTTCTTTTTTTTTTTTAAGTCTCATTGGTTATAATTTTAAAATTTAACCTGGATAGTTATGCTAGATAACTGAATTTGGAAATTGGGTAATGGCTATATAGGTAGGAAGAATGGCTGGTCAGTTTGCAAAGCCCAGGTCAGAGCCATTTGAGGAGAAGAATGGTGTAAAGTTGCCAAGTTACAGGGGGGATAATGTGAATGGAGATACTTTCGATGCAAAGTCGAGGGCTCCTGATCCTCAGAGGATGATCAGGGCTTATTGCCAAGCTGCAGCTACTCTGAATCTGTTGAGGGCGTTTGCAACTGGAGGATATGCAGCTATGCAGAGGGTTACACAGTGGAACCTGGATTTCACAGAGCACAGCGAACAAGGTGATAGGTACGTTAGCAAGTAAATAGGGGTTGTCTTGCAATACCATCTAGTTTTGGCTTCATCACATACTTATTCTAGGATAAAGGAGGTAGAAATGTTGGATTATGTCTCTTTCATCTATGTCATTTATATGCTCTGCTTGTAAAAAATTTGAGTGGTAGGTTTATTGCTACTTTTGAATTGCATGATCATTCTTGGATCTTTTTTTGTAAATTTACTCTCACAGTAGCCTTTTTTGGACATTCTGAAAGTCCATTCACTGATTTTTCAATTGTTACTTTCCCTAAAGCATATGAATTGCCTTTCATATAAATATATATATATATATATATACATATTTGTAAATTTATTTACTACTGTGGGCTGCAGATACCGTGAACTAGCTCACCGTGTAGACGAGGCTCTTGGATTTATGGCTGCTGCTGGACTTACAATTGACCATCCAATCATGACGACCACTGAGTTTTGGACATCGCATGAGTGCTTGCTCCTACCATATGAACAGTCTCTTACTAGATTGGATTCCACATCTGGCTTGTACTATGACTGTTCAGCCCATTTCCTTTGGGCTGGTGAGCGAACCCGGCAGTTGGATGGTGCTCATGTTGAGTTCCTGAGAGGAGTTGCTAATCCACTTGGGATTAAGGTGAGATTTGGTATTGGTTTTTTATTTCAGCCATTTATATCAGACTCTCTAGTGACTTTTTTCGTCTAATTTTTATGTGTTAAATATGGATGGGGATCATAAGCTTTGATGGCTAATAAGTAATTTTTTTCATCACAGGTAAGTGACAAGATGGATCCAAATGAGCTAGTCAAGCTCATTGAGATTTTGAATCCTCAGAACAAGCCAGGAAGGATCACCATCATCACCAGAATGGGGGCAGAGAACATGAGAGTGAAGCTTCCTCATCTGATTAGAGCTGTCCGAAGGGCAGGGCAAATTGTAACTTGGGTTAGTGATCCTATGCATGGAAACACCATCAAAGCTCCTTGTGGTCTAAAGACTCGGCCTTTTGATTCTATCAGGGTAAGTTGCTGGTTTTGCCCCACCTTTCTTATGCTAGGAACATTGATAAAGAAGACAAATGTGAGAAAAAACGAGATAATACAACCACTATCAATTATGTTGTTCATGCTGTCACTCAGCAGTTTTCAGTAAATTATGTCATGGATCCAATCTTTTCTTAGTGGAACATTCTATCTATATAAAAGAGTCAATCTTAGGCTAGAAACCAGTTCTTTTTCTTGAATCTGTAATGTTCAACTTCATGATCGAGTGTTGACAAATCTTTTTGGTGTCCGCCAGTTCAGCCAGCCTGTATGACAGTAAATGTCTATTTAGGTGGGCAGCTTGTATATTCATTTGTGAGACTAACCCGCAATTGATCTTTGGTTGAAAAGGTTAGAATAATTCTTGTATATCATGGATCTCATGATTTGGTGTAGAAATTTTTGTTAGGTAGGGTGGCAAGTGTCTTAGTCAAAAAGTAGGTATGGGGCCTGGGGACCATTTTTGGTTGGTAGGTGATGTCCTTTCTCATGACTTGTGCTATGCTACCAGAAGAAGAGAAGAAAATTCAGAGTATAATTTAAATTTACCATATGATCTGGATGGAAACTTGAAGTAGTTAGATATGCTACAGTATCATCTGGTTCATTGTATCTGAATGTAAAACACTTGTGTTGTCTGCTTCATGAATTTGACAAGTTGTTGATAGCCAAATTCTTCTATTTGTCTGCAACAGGCGGAAGTAAGAGCATTCTTTGATGTGCATGAGCAAGAAGGCAGCCACCCTGGAGGAGTCCATCTGGAGATGACTGGCCAAAATGTGACAGAATGCATTGGTGGATCGCGTACTGTGACCTTTGATGATCTAAGCTCGCGCTACCACACACACTGTGATCCTAGGCTCAATGCTTCTCAATCACTTGAACTTGCATTTATCATCGCTGAGCGACTGAGAAAGAGGCGGCTTGGATCCCAAAAGTCGGTAGCATTTTAGGTGTTCTAGAATGATTTTGAGGGCGTCAATTCTGTCTGCACCGTTCTGCATCACATGTTTCTCTGTATCAATTTATTCAACATGTTTGTTTCTGTATTTATAACTATATTATCATGTATTACTCTGTCAATACTGGTAGAAACTGATGGTTTGAGATTTTGATGAGACAACAAATAAAGCAAAAACTTTTCTCCCCTCTTCTTGGTGGTAATTCCTAACTAATTCCAAACTATTTTCGCCTATAAATGCTAACATCAGTGTACATATCTTGGAAAATATAAATGAATTCAACCTCTGAATTCTGAGTTGAGACTTTAGCATGGTACTCCTCGAAGCGGTGTAGATTCTCTCCTTGTTTTTCTTGCCATTTTAATCAGTTGTCTCTAGATATCATCTGCCAGCCTAGAGATCAATGCAGAAACATTTTATCTCTAATACGCCGGATCCCGGATGCAATATAAAACATGGCAGAGAAACTGACGGTAGATATTGAAGGAAAAGATTTTGGAAAGCTCAATGAAACATGTAAAAGAAATTCAGAACCGACACTGAAGTATCTCGCAGGAATATACTGCCGACAAAATTCATTTTGTTAAAGCTTGACTTGTGTTCTTCTTGATCAAGTACCATAAGCATTTACTTTTTTCATCGTTTCTTTTTGTTTTGGTTTGAAATTTTGGAACAGGAAAAGATAAAGTGGAATTCTTTGATCGACTCTTATGCCAAAGATGAGACGATGTTTCAACATCTCCATCACATTCCTTCACTTCTTTTTCTTTTGTCCCCCATAAAACTACCAAAGGGATCGCTTGTTTCCCTTTTCTTGATTCGTCTCAACCTAGGTTGTACATACATACATACAGGGAAATGAAAGGAAGCTGGGAAAGGTATAGTTGATGAAGATGACATTTGACTCAACCTACCACCCATGCTGTATTGTTTGTACCTAATTGGACTAATCAGACAACTCATTTCTTGCAACTTCTGGTGGAACAAGTGCTTGGTGGAAGTGTTGGTTTGGGTTTGGCTATCTGGTGGGAAAAATGGTTCCGGTAATCCCATGATGGCATCGGCCTAACTAATTTATGCCCATCTCCCATGATCCTGTCCTCAATGTCTATGAAAGCATTTTTTTTTTGTCTTTCTTTTTAGATAAGTAAGAATTTATTAGTATTTAACAACAAAAACAACATACAAGATAGGTCTCAAGTTGACAACCCTAACTTATACAAATTACACATTATGCTAATCCCACACCAATTTGAGATACTCTGTACACCAAATATGAATGAAATAATTAGTGGCAACTAACACTACTGTGAATTTTCAATTCAAATAAATGCTCTCTGGTAACAATTAAATCCTTCGCAGCCCATCTATTAATATACGTCTTCCTGACTTTCTTGAAGGAGAACAATGACAACCTCTAAGATCTCTTGCTGAATAACTTTTGTATCCCTTCATTCATTCGTGAATTGCCTTGCATTCCTTTCTTTCCAAATGCAGCAGACAGCAGCTGCCAACAAAAGTATTCCTTGAGTTTTAGCTAGGGCTGCAAACGAGTCGAGTCGAGTCGACTTTTGGCATAATCGAGCCTAGCTTTGACATAATTTTATTGAACTCGAACTCGAGCTCGAGCTCGACGAGCTGACAATTTCAACCTCGAGCTCGAAAAAAATAAAAAATAATTATTTTATTTTTTAAACAATAAATAAAATAATATTTTTTTCTTAATAAATAATAAAATATTAAGGATATTTATGTAATTTTACTATTAAAATTAAAAATATATATATACTTAAAATAAAATATATATATACTTAAAATAAAAAAATATATATATACTTAAAATATATATATATATACTCGAGCTCGCGAGTTAACGAGCTTAATAATTTTAACTCGAGTTCGAACTCGAGTCAACTCGAACTCGACTCGAGCTGCTCGCGAGTTCGATTCATTTGCAGTCCTAATTTTAGCAAGATATTTGCCTTTCAAATTAACTCCAAATCAATCAATCAAATTGCTTCAATTGGTTTGAGGCCATTGAACATCACATATGGATTTGAAAAAACTCCAAATACTACTATTAATCATAGAGCAATTAAAAAACAGATGACTATAGCCTTCCATGTGAATTCTAGAGAACGTGCAACTCTCATTTGAAATAATTCTCCAACTAAGTAGTCTATCTTGAGTTGAGTCTTTGATGGATAGCCAATCATAGTATGAATGCATGTCTTCGTATAGTATTTGCCCACTTTGCCCAAGGAGGACAGGGCCTGCAGCTTGAACATGCATGCCTGACCCCATGGACAGTACGTTCATACACTGGTACAAATTAGTGCAGATCTGCTCTTGTGACATTTTCTCCTGTCATTCTGCAACACAAGTAGTCAAGAATCACCAGACTGCAATCTGATAAAACGGATAAATACTATCTAAAATTTATTCTGTGCTCAATAATTTCTTGATTTTAACATGTTCCCTTGATGTGCAAAGCTGCATGTGTCTTTTACAAAATCTCGCACTGATAACGAGGTGAGATGTGTTAGAGAGGTGATAATGCTTCTGTTATTTAGGTTAGAGAAGAATTGGATTTCAGGCCGTGCAATTCCATTTTCTGAACTTGGGAAAAAAGTTCGGCAAAACCCTTTTGTGTTCAAATGTACAAATGTTTTGTCTCAATGTACTTCATTCTGAAAGCTACGAGTGTGGTTCAGTAGCTACAGAAATGGACATATTTGCAGATTGAAAATTTTGTTTGCAAATGTGCTATAAACCTTTATAGCCTTTTTTGAACTTTTTAGCAACTGAAGGAGGAGTTGAAAGGCCTGGGATAGGCAAAATTGAAGTTTTTTGTCCCTTTTTTCTCTTTTTGTTTGTTAATAAAAGATGAAGATTTCACTGCAAAACAGTAAACGACATGCAAGATCCGCATGATCAAGGCTGCAATAAAATAAACAATCGTAAAATTTCAGAATTGTTTAGTAGCCACATGGATATAAATTTGAGAATTGTTTAGTGAGCTCACCGTTTTTTTTTTTTTTTTTCAAACTATTGGGAGTGTTTTACATATTGGATTGTGAAAATGCGAGGTGAATCTATATAAAGTAATACGTTTGCTCCTACTTTGGCTTGGGATTTTTCTCTTACAAATTACAAAAGGTGGGAGCAAATAAGCTAACAATTAAATTTGAGTTTGGAACCTAGCAAGGAACGCGTAGCAGAATTTTTTTTTTCTTCCAGAGCCGGAATCTTGGCATGTTCAATTGAACAAGATTTTAGTGCATGAGCAGATTGAAAGACAAATCAAGATACTTGATACTCGATACTTGAATCGAATTTGTCTCGTTAAGAGCGTGTTCAAATTTCGTTCATCAACTAATCAAATCAAACTTAAACAATACATTATATATGACTAGGAGGAGAACACCGCGCGATGCGCGGTGAAAATTTTCATGTTTGCCCAGTTATGCATCATACATAATTAAATTTCAAGTTTACCCAATTATTTTGGTTTTTCCAGTTATACAAAGTACATAATGGTTGCAAATTATATTAAGCTAAATCATAAATATTGTATTCATCCATTCAAAATTAAATAAAGCTGTATCGTATTTATCCATTCAAAAGTTTCTAAAGCAATTAGCAAAAGTAATTTCCGATGATACTGTAACCGTGAAGTGCATCCATGTTAGCAGACTTAAGAAAATGACTCTCATCTAGAAAGAAAACGAATAGTATAATTGTAAGTTACAGGACTTGTTGGATTTCTTTCTCCACCAGATTTTTCCATTAGAAAGCAGTATCAGTACAATATTCTTAATGTTCCAAAAGGTATAAATTATAAAAATACAAAAAAGCTATGAAATGCCCTTTTTCTCTCAACTACTAACACCCATGAAGACTCCTTTTTTTAATGTAAATAGTAAGAGATACAAGACTCAAACACAATTGGGAGTGGAGAGCTGCATATGCTTCCAGTCTGTGATAAGATAAACAAGTCATTATCTCAAGTTTAGAACCTTATTGACATAGCAAATGAGATATGATAAAGCAAATGAAATAGATATATAATGGAAATATTTTTGGGCGCATGATAACAGCAAAGAAAGGTATTAATACCTTTCAAAATGGCATTTGAGGCCAAAATATTCATCCACCGACCCAACAAATTTTATCACTTTAATCTTGTTTTCCTACAACAATTGAAACTTATTCAGAACTGTTTTTGAATTTTGGAATTAAAATCACCAAAAGACGAAACAAGTTCGATTTCTTTGGAATTCATACAAGGTAGAGACATCAAGAAAAGAATGTAGGAACTTGTAGAATAGAAAACTTGCAATAATATTTTTTGAACTAATTTTGACTATTTAACTAACATAAAGTAAGAACTCACCAAGAAGGCTTCATACTCTTGTTTCATCAAATGTAATAAAACATCTCTACACTTAAAAGTCACCAAGAAGATACACAACTATTTATTTGGCTGAGTTAGACTAAGTATACAAATTGTGCATCTCATGTTTAAAGGTTTGAAACTGCACACTTGTCAAATGGATTTAAACCAAATTTTGCATTCCCACTTGTGCCCTCAAATAAGGACAAGATATTAGTCGGCCAATATTCTGCATCTTTTTGTCATTACTTATGAGTTGTATGTAAGTTCTTAATCGAATTCGAGAAAAGAAGAAAGACAAAAAAAAATTTTGTATAATACATACTGTATAAAAAAATCAATAAAAAGAAAATGACAACTTCTTTAGTGCTACAATTTAAATATGTTTCACCTTTTTGAAAAAGACATTTTTTAAACCATTTCAGCCATTTAATTAGTTAAACAACTTCCTAAATTGTCAAGTCCTTGTGCTCCAATGAAACAGCAAAAGTGGCACGCCACTTAAGTTCCCAATTTATATTAAATCTACCATAGGAATTTTCTTGTCCTAATTTTTGTGCTTATCTTAGTAGCCAAATTTTTAAAGTCAATGATTAAGAAACTTATTTACATAGCACACCAAACATCTTACTAAAGCAAGCAGCACATTGTGGGCATAATCAAACTTATGTAGGCATAATCAAACTTATTGATACAAAACTAAGAAAACAAGAAGCCAAGAATTTAATTTCACTTACTTGAGTTATAAAATGCTATCCAAAAGTGTGAAATAGCTGGCTACCTATCTCTCATAGTAGACCGCGTATACATAAACCGTTGCACCTTTATCTTGGGCACAATTTTCTTACTTCTATTTTGAAAAGCAAAAAAGAAATTTAGAACCAAGTTTTTACCATAGCCATGATGCACAGGTATTCAAAGATTCAAAAGTCAAAAGAATTAGCTTTCTGGATGATGCTCTCTGTGTCTTGCTTAGGAACCTTATATACGCTTCAATAAAACAAATTAAATTGCAGCAAGAAGTACAATTATTAATATGCATATCTTAAGTCATAACCATTTTCTTCTTTGTCAGGAAAAAATTACCTTATTTCTATGTGCTTTGGTAGCCATCTACCATGAGGAAAAAATGATCAAAAGGGTTAAAACCAAAAAGGATGTCCCATGATAGCTTAAACAAATAAAAGCTAGAGCAAGAACAAAACCAAGAAAATGATTTGAGAAATCACCAAACAACAGAATCATGATGGGAACAAGAGGAGATTCATCAAAAAGAGCTGAGAAAGAGTATTCATCGCCAAGATATCATCAATATACATTATATTTAGTCATACTTACACAAAATCAATAAGATTCCAACATCAGTACAATATGTCTTGTTTTACAAATAAACACTCACCAAGGGATAAAATGCAAAGATAATCTGGTCGCAACCAATTGTTTTTTATTCTGTATTGCTAGCAAAATAGTAAGATATTCCCCTATATATGAAGTTTCACTTGGAGGTTAATCTTTTAATTCCTACAATCCATTTTGCAGTTTCAAGGAATGCTTCAATATGATGCAAAAAATACGAGAGAGAGAAAAACATAAAAAAAAAATGAAATAGGTAATCTACTAACTTTAAATCTAGAGGAAATAGGATAACCTTCCCAAACAATCATCCTCCACTTTTTTCAAGACCAATAAATAGGGCAAAGCGAGAAAAAAATTACAATAAACTACTAAGGAGGAAGAGGGGGGGAATGAAGAGAACACAAAAACATTAAAACACACCTTCATGGTTGAATGGAGAAAAGTAGCCTCCTTTTTCCTTGTTCCTTTATCTAGAAATAATATAGAACAAACAAATGCAGAAAAAATCAAATTAATTAGGAAAAAGAAAAGACAAAATCAAATTAGATTAACTTTTTTCCAGGGGAAAAAACAGAGAGTCTAAATAATGTGCACTTTGAGAAAAGAATTTCTCCAATCCTTTGTTGCATATCTTAATATCTTGTAATAAACATTTGGAACATATTAGAGCATAAAAGATAATTATAATTAATATGTTAGACCACCAAATCTAGCATAGGGTGTGTGAAACTACAATACGAAACAAAACAATAGCAACAAAAGCCTGAGGATTAGCAGGAAGCAAAGAACTTGTGTTTGCCAAACCATAAATAGGCATTAAGCACTAAACATCTGAATGCATTTCCAAAGTTTCACATCCAAATTGATTAAGAAACCAAAATTAAAGAAAAAGCCAACTAAAAAAACCGGAAAAAGGAAAAGAAAAAACAAATCCAGATTTTTTCATCAAAGAAAACTATCAAATTCCACATATGATGAATTTCAACCAGCCAAACCTCTTCTTTCTTTTGGGTGGTTCTGCTTAACCAGCAATGCAAAACATAAAGGACCAAGATTGGAACCTAAAATATTAAAATCTCAAAAAAAAAGTCAACATATATAATGCAAATACATGTTAAATAGAAATACTAAAGCAAATCATATGATTTTTTCCCAAACAAAAATTTGCTTGTTTGAAGCAAATCATATCCACATCACGCCTGTGCTACCATACGTTGTGCTATAGCCATAATAAATCTTGGTGAATATATCAACATGAGTAAATGTTTTTTACACCTTGCAGTCTTCAAGGCAATAAAAAAACCCTGATTCCTAAAGCAAAAATATTTTCCCAAGCAACAGTAATATGTCGAGATCTAAAGACACTAAGCCAAGTATAACTGAGCAAAACTTCTCTAGCAAAACTGCTGGATTGAGCAAATATGCAGCCATAATTTCCTAATCTTATACCTGTTAATGGTCTCTAAACACATGCTAGGAATAAACTCACCACATGTAATAGTCTTTTATACACACACATATACATACTTCACCATTGGTCTATAATAATCTGGACTAAACATTTCAATCTTTTGTCCAAGTCAAAACATCATATGCAAAAAACAGATAGACACACAGACCAGGCATTTTTGTAATAACTGATTATCTAGGTGTGATATTTCAAGTAAACCTCTTTTTGTTCCTAATACAAGAAACACACATGGAACAAAATGTTATCCAGTGATTAGCAAATGAAAGATAATGAGCAATTATATCTTAGCAGCATCTTCCAAGGATTTGTGGTAGAGTTCACTAGTTAAATTCTGCAAAATGAGAATCAAGAACCACCAAAATAATTCAGCAGAATGCAGTGTTTTATCACCAAATTACATATACCTTAGGCAGCATCTAGTTGAAGTTCATACAAAGTTGCTCTGTCAATTGACAAATCTTTAACATGTCTTCTATACTTGTTCTTTCCCATGTTAAGACTCCTCTCACTCCACTGCCAATTAGTCTCGCTCTAACTTATTTTGTCTAACCTGTTAACATCTTAATTAGTCATATAATAATCCTTTAATTGCTAAAAATGCCATACACAATATAAACCCAGAAGGAAAACCCGTCTAAAATAAGTTGCATGATAAACGGTAGGAAGGCTACTATTATCAAACTGTTCACTAATGAATTAAAGGAGTGAATTTCAAATTATTAGAGCCGACTTTCACATATCAGTCTATAATTGAGCATAGACATTTCTGATTCATGACATTTGTTCAAAATCTGGTATTTTGATAAAACAGAAGGTTGAAGGGAAAAACTCATCGGAAGACTGCACCTATATAATATTCAACCTCACACTTTTTCTTTTGTCTAAACAAATAAACCAATCAAAATATTATGGTAAAAACCCTGCACCATGACAAAGATTACACATTTGCACTCATGGGAAAAAATCTTAAATAGAAGACCTCTCCAATCTTAAATAGAGTAGCGATTTACCTACATATAACCATTTATAGAATAGCAATGAAGCAGGGTGACAATCTTCTTGGAGCAAGATATGTGAATAAGGCATAGGCAAGACAAACTGCAGACATAGTTCTATTATTTCGACCCATAACATTAGAAGGCATTAGGGAAAAAATTTCTCAAATTTCTTACATGTGTTTTGATGCTTCATAGCCATGGGAAAAATCGAGATATGCATATGGCAAGAAAAACAAGAATAAGTCAGTAATAGAAAATGAAGGATGCAGCAAAGCACATTTAACCATATAGAACCTGTTTTTAATAAGGGATCAACAAAAACTTACAAAATCTAATAAAAGTGTTGGAGGAAATTTGTAATATTTCACCTGCAAGATCAGAAATTTATGTATATTAGACAAATAAAAAATTTAAAAAAATAAAGGGCTAAATAAGTTTTGGCAGGGAGGGAAGAACTTTAAAACAAAGAGCCTCTCTAAGAAGATGAGAGAGGCGGGAAGATGAAGAAAACCATCTTGCTCGTTGTTGTTCTCAGAGAGAGGCGGGAAGATGAAGAAGAAGAGAGAGAGTTGTTCTAAGAGGTTTAGAGAGTGACGGTCGATGAACAAAGAGGGAAAGATGAGACTTTTGATGCATTGAGCCCAACCCCCCGTCAAATCCCACCAGAAAAAGCTGTTACAGAGAGAGGAAGTCTACCCACCACATGTTTATTCAGAAAAGTGAAAAAAAAAAATGGGACAATGAGACTAATGGGAAGCGTTTTTGTCAAGGTGGAGCAAGGTAGATTAATTAACTAACAATTAATTGCAACAAATTGGTAATTAATTGTGATTTGTTAGGCAACAAAAAAGTAACAATATTAATTAATTAATTATCAATTAATTGTTAAAAAGGACAACCAAATGTGATTTGATTGGCAACAAAAAAAAAGGCTAAATTTTGGCTAATAACTACACATAATTGATAATTAAATGTGATTTGTTGGGTAACCAAAACAATATTAATAATTATAAAAGGCTGATAATTAAATGTGATTTGGCAGGCAATAAAATTGCGAAATTATTACTTAATTAATTAAAAATTAATTTCAAAAAATTGATAATTAAACTTGATTTGTTGGGCAACCCAAAATAAAGAGGACATTTTTTATAAAATTTGAAAAAAAATTGTAATTAAATGTGTTTTTTGGGGCAAACACAAAAAAGAAGCCAAAATTTTTGTTAATAATTGCAAAAATGTTATTAATTAAATGTGATTTGTTAGGTAAAAAAATAACACTATTAATTAGTTATTAACAATGAATTGTAAAATTTTGATAATTAAATGTGATTTATTGGGTAACCGAAAAATGGAACCCAAATAAAAAGTAAATAAATAAATAATTATAACAAATAATAGTGGGGAATCTATAATTAAACACTGTGTGTGGCGTGACCAAATAATAAATGACACTAATGGAAGGGCACCACATTGTTGATTGTTTACGTAGAATTAATACTAAATAAAGATTATCGTGGAAATTTGATAATAATAGTTGAATGTCTTCCCCTCTCATTCCAAAAAAATAAATAAATAAAGAGCACCAATTTTTTTCAATGAGATTAGCTAGGTTCTCGTTGGAAAAAAATCAAATAAAGAGTAAATTTTTCACGATTGGAGCATAACAAAGGCAATTACAAAAAAAGATAACATAATAATAATTAATACAATTAGAGCATAACATAAGCAATTATTACAATAAATAAAAAATAATAATTAATAATAATGATTTATTTGGCAACCAAAAAAAACGTTGATAATTGTGAATAATTGGGATACCAATTTTTTGTTAACACAATTTATTGTTGGGAAAGGGAAAAAAACGCTAAATTTTAGCACAATCCTGCATGCAATTAGATTAGAAAACTACCACCTCCCATCCAATCAAAACTCGCCACATCACCATTTTCATGTGCAATTGGGAGGACTACCACCAATCGACGAATCAGAGGACGACAACTCATCAAATTGGAATCAATTGGAGGACTACCACCAATTGACCAATGGGAGAGCGCCACATCAGCAATTGAGTTCAATTTGAGGGAATGGCATTCACACATTTAGCTATATATGTTACAAATTACAAAAGGTGGGAGCAAATAAGCTAACAATTAAATTTGAGTTTGGAACCTAGCAAGGAACGCGTAGCAGAATTTTTTTTTTCTTCCAGAGCCGGAATCTTGGCATGTTCAATTGAACAAGATTTTAGTGCATGAGCAGATTGAAAGACAAATCAAGATACTTGATACTCGATACTTGAATCGAATTTGTCTCGTTAAGAGCGTGTTCAAATTTCGTTCATCAACTAATCAAATCAAACTTAAACAATACATTATATATGATAAACTATCAAGTTCGATTTAAGATCGGTTCGATTAGTATAAAAGTTAAATTTTACTTGTAGAAAATTCAAATTATTTAATATTGACTTGGGTTCGGCTTAAGAAGTAAACAAATTAAATTTGAACAAAATTTTAAACTTGTCAAAATAATCAAATAAACATAAAAATAAAGATATTTGGCTTGTCCAAACTCATTGACACTCTTATATATGAGTAGGGATTGAGGTACAAGCAAATGCCCTCCTCCCCAAAACTTTGGAGAATTCGCAAAATTGGCATTAAAGTTCCAAAAAATGATGATAATTTAGTTCCACATTTGCACCCCTCGAAATTCTCTTATATTTTCTTTCTTTCTTTTTATTGCCCCTTAAGTGTTGGTTGAAAACAAATAAAGAATGTTAAAACTTGGCATGTGTGAGCAAATGAACTTCGCTTCACTTAATTTAACAAGAAGTATCTTATCATGATTGTATCATGTTTCAACATTATCATTATCTCTAAAAGTATTAATAATTTTGAAAAGCATTAACAGTACTATCGTACTCGTTATTTATATGTACAGTTATCTAACGTGTAATACTGCTCTGTTTGGATCCCTTATTTTTAGGGTGTTTTTCAAAAACTAGTTTTTCAAATATAAAAATTTTTAAAAAGTATTTTAAAAGATAATCTAAAAATTAGTTTAAATTTTTCTAAAATTTTAAAAAATATCTCAAAATATATTTTAGAAACTCTTCTACTCTTAAATATCCCAAAATATTTTCTAAAAATATTCCAAAATACATTCTAAAAACTCTGCTACAACAAAGTTTTTAAAAAATACTCCCAAAAACAGCTAATCCTTACTGTTATACTACAACAGTTGCATTTAGAGTCTTGAATCCGTGTGGAGTGTATTTTCCATAAGTTTATATACATAAATTAATTTCAGAATTACAAATTGCACGTGAGTGTAACCAAACCTCGTAAGATTTACATAGTCAAATAGAACCGAGCGCAATTCAACTGCACTTTATTTTTATGTCCAATATGATAAAAATGTTGTGAAAACAAAATCTTAATAATCCACGCGTCACATTTCCAATGTACCAGATATGCAACTTCCCAATTTACCTCCGCGTATGCACGCGTTATCAACTCGCTTAAGATTCCGGAAACGAATATGCAACGCGATCATATATCGAATAAGAACTAAAGATGAAACCCAAATTTTTTTTATTAAAAAAAATAAAGAACAGTATATAGCCTGAAATATTACAGTAGTAAAATGTAATTCTAGAAAAAAAAAATTTTAAAAATCCGATTAAATAAATTATATTGGCATCAACTAACTTTTAACGCGCCACAACAGTTGCAATACTTTCTGCATATTTACGCAGACCGAAGGATTCCCAAACTCCACAGAGGCATTTGTAATTTGAATTCTGCTACCATTTCAATTCGGTTGGAATTTTTCTTATCTGGCTATGAATCCGATGGACATGGACGAAGCTCGCGAGTCGCAATTTCAACCAGCAGCTTCAGTTCCAGCGGCGGCGGTGCCCGAGGATCGGAGGTTTCAGGCGCTGGGAGACCTCCGTTTCCTTCCCGACGAAACTCTCTGCGCGATTTTAACTTATCTTTCTCCTCACGACATCGGCCGCCTCTCCTGTGTCAGCAGGTTTATTCAATTCTCCATAAGTTGTCCGCCTTTTCATCAATTATTGTTGCTTATTCGTTAGATTCTGTCTGGAAGTGTAATGGGTTGGGTCATATTTCATTTCATTGCAATCGGATTGTGGTTTTTGGCTTTCCCTAAAGTATTCCGAGCTTGGAGCTATATTCGTTTGTAATTATGTTATCTTCTTTGAATAAATGAAAAGTTGAGTTTGAATGTAATTTGAAACCGTAGGTGGAAATGAAATTGTTTGGCCACAATTCCTGAGGAAGATTGGTTTAAACATTTTAGACAAAATGAAAGTGCTAATATGCAGCAGTTAAATGTTGATTATGCATCTCAAACGGTTTGGTTTTGCTGCCCGCCTATTCAAAATTGACTATTTTCCCTCGATGTTCAGCTGAATTTAAAAAAAAAAAAAAAAACTCGTATTTGTAAACACTATAGATTGAATAGGGAAATGCACGAAAAATAAGGAGATTATATCTTGTTATGCTCATGTTCAGTTTTTATTGCTCTTTTCTGAATCCAAGGTCAGCTGGCTCTTTGCTGTGCAGTTGGCTTGCATTTTTTTTTTTTAATCGCACTTGCCTGAATTATTATTATTTTTCATGTGCAGTGTGATGTATATTTTTTGCAATGAGGAGCCATTATGGATGACTCTTTGCCTTAAAAATGTGAATCGTCAGCTTGAGTATAAAGGCTCCTGGAAGAGAACCACTCTTCATCAGTATGATTTCAGAGTTTATTCCCGTTGAACTTGTATATT
The DNA here is from genome assembly GCF_003713205.1 of Coffea eugenioides. NCBI lineage: Eukaryota > Viridiplantae > Streptophyta > Magnoliopsida > Gentianales > Rubiaceae > Coffea > Coffea eugenioides. The sequence continues at coordinate 6,021,172 of NC_040044.1, forward strand.
TTGTTTCACCTTGTTTCTGTTGTTGCACGAATCTGACAATTTCCATGTGTTCTCTTATTTTCGGCAGAATGGATCTTTTGACTGAATATGAAAAAACCCCAGCAAAGCAGCTGCATTTCAATGGTAATGATCCTGATAGATGTTTGTTCTTTGATTAGTGATATGGTTCTGCATTTGCTCATGATGTTTCTTCCTATCCTCTAGGGTTTTACTCTCTGTTTCTTTATCGGAGGTTATATCGGTGCTACACCACATTGGATGGATTCTCTTTCGACAATGGAAATGTGGATAGAAAAAAGGACCTTTCTTTACAAGAGTTCTATGATGATTATGATGGGCAAAAACCAGTAAGTCATCACTTGGTCAGTTAGTATTTTGTTCCCTTGGTTTTTAAATAGTTAGCTGTGTTTCTGAGTGATGATTCTCTTACTTTGAGCATCTACCTGAACTACAATTGGTCTTTATGTTTCAGTGGTAAGGCCTTTATGATTCTGTAGAGTGAATCTTGGTCTTGTGGGGGACAGAAAATAGTTGGGTAGAGACATTAATGCACGAAGGATTTGACTTTTCAAAATGGTTCACTGAATGGAGTTATTTGTAAAAGTTTTATGAGGAATTACTTGTTGATATTTCACCATACGTATCTAGAAATGAATAATGAGTATTTTATGTTTGTCTCCCTGTTTGTGGGAATCAAGTTGACAAACTTCCAACACTGGGGCTAAAAGAGGAAGAAAAGGGACCAGATTTTGGCTTCGTTACCTGTTCACTCTTGCTATCTTATACTTTTGTCACAGGTGCTAATTAGTGGTTTGGCTGATACTTGGCCAGCAAGAAATTCTTGGACGTTTGAACAGCTACTACAGAACTATGGAGACCTAGCATTTCGATTATCTCAGAGGAGTTCTCGGAAGGTTATGATGACCTTCAAGGATTATGTGTCATACACGCAGATTCAGCATGATGAGGACCCTCTCTACATTTTTGATGACAAGGTTCCTACAATATATGTGTTTTATTGCAGATGCTTTTTGGTTTTGTTGGTCACCTCTGATTACTGTTCGTGCAGTTTGGAGAAGTTGCACCTAAGTTGCTGAAGGACTATAGTGTCCCGCACCTGTTCCAAGAAGACTTCTTTGATGTATTAGGTAGAGATGAACGACCACCCTTTAGATGGCTCATTATTGGGCCGGAGCGGTCTGGTGCCTCATGGCATGTTGATCCAGCTCTTACCAGTGCTTGGAATACTCTCCTATGCGGACGTAAAAGGTAATTCAAGACTGACCGCCCTATATTACTATGTCAGGAAAGAAGTCAATAAGATGAGACGCATTTCTTTCATCACGAATGGCCCTTTCTGGCTCATCTTTGTTTAATGATATAATAGCCTGCACTTGGATTAATTACTAGTTTGGAAAGTTTAGTCGTTTCCATGCCAAAACAAAGAAGGCAGGGGGAAATTGGATGGTCAGTGGACTAAAGAGTCAAAGCTTGAAGATTCAGGAGTCTTTATTTCCTCAATGTGATGAAGAGCAGTATCATGTCCTTTCTCTTACCTCAATCAAGCTCCTAGTAGCTTGAGGTTTATGCTTAAAATCTTCACAAAGATGATCTCTGTGAGCAATGCTAGCTTGTGGACCCATAGTTCCCAAAATGTAGAAACAAGATTAAGAAAATCAATCAAGTTAACATTGATGTACTTAGGAGCAGCGGCGCTATGATATTTACATAAAATGTCTTTTGGAATACTTTGGGTTGGTTTATTTGTCTCTCTCATTCAAAGTCAAGATGCATGCTAGGTAAGGTTGAAGTTCCTAACCAAATTGGGCTCTAGCTAGCTCAAGATTCCTATGGTTGAAGACGTTTAAATCTTTTATTTTTTCTTCTTTTCTCTTTTCTGGAAAAATAGATAAACTCCTAGTCCATCAAAATTTGGCCCAGATTTTAAATGGAAAGTTCTGGAAGATGTTTTTCTCAGCCACAAAGCAGCTTATTCTTTGTGGTGTTGCATAACTGTCTCCTCCCCAAGATATGCAGTTACTTTGGTCCTGGTTGTGTTACTACTGCCACGTTATATTAATATTGTTTTGCTCTTAGAAGCTTATGTCTTACATTTTTTTAATAGGTGGGCCTTGTATCCTCCAGGAAAAGTACCTCTAGGAGTGACAGTACATGTAAACGAAGATGATGGTGATGTGAACATAGATACTCCATCATCCTTACAGGTAATTGAGGCAGAAACATAAAAATCTTCATGAACTAAGCCTGTGTTTTTCCCTTTCTTTCCCTAAATTGTTTACTTTTTCCATGCTGTTTCAAATAACCATTTTTCATTTTCTTTTTCACTTTATTCAGTGGTGGTTGGATTTTTATCCTCTTCTATCTGATGAAGACAAGCCAATTGAGTGCACTCAGCTTCCTGGTGAGACAATATTTGTCCCAAGTGGATGGTGGCATTGTGTGCTTAACTTGGAAGCCAGTGTTGCTGTCACGCAGAATTTTGTGAATTCCAAAAACTTTGAGTTTGTATGTCTAGATATGGCTCCTGGTTACAGACATAAAGGTCTCTGTCGTGCTGGAATTCTTGCTCTTGATGAAGGCAGTTTAGTGGATGTTAAAAATGACTCTTCATGTGAGGAAAATCATGTGAGGTGCTCAGACTTCATAAGGAAAGAAAAGAGAATGAAAACGCACCAGCCACCAGAGAGTGATAACCTAGAAAATGTGGAATTTGTTTATGACATTAAATTCTTATCGAGGTTTTTGGATCAAGAGAGGGACCACTATAACTCCGAATGGAGCTCAAGCAACGTCATTGGACAACGGAACATGAGAGGATGGCTGCAGAAGCTTTGGGTCAAGAGACCAGAACTTAGAGGCCTGATATGGAAGGTATTGGTTTGTTGTTAACTTCTTCATGATTAGAAGAGGTCTAGGGACTGAACAATTTTGTTTGTTTGATTGCATGAAGCAAACTCAATAACTTATACTGCTTAAATGAACATTTTCTGGAGATGCTTTTTGAGTTCATTGTGGCTCAAGTATATCTGACCTAGCCCGAAAATTGAAAGCTACCATCATAAAAGATAGCCCAAAGTACCATTGATAGTCCTACTAAAGTGACCTGCTTACAATAACTTTGTTTCCAGGCCATTAAATTGACATTTGATTATTTATCTGAGTGCCTGACTCTATAAATTTCAAAATTTGTGCATGACATGGGTTGGATAGATGGTCAGATCAAGTGTTCTGAATTTTTATTTGTATTTTGAGAGCTAAATAACCTTCTTCTCTTTTAAATTGTCTAGGGAGCCTGTCTTGCATTAAATGCTGGCAGATGGCATGATCGCTTGAGGGAAATATGTGCCTTTAATGACTTTCCTTTACCTACAGATGAAGAGAAGCTTCCTGTTGGGACGGGTAGCAATCCTGTAAGTAAAAGAAAGTTTGCTATGATCTAATTCGAAAGGCTGTTTTCATTAATATTTTATTTCTTTTGATCAAAGGAATGTACAGTTAATAACTGAAGGTTTCATTATCATGTATGACTCTTTTCATGTTATCCTTACAACAGATTATCTCTTTATGTGCTTTGATTCTGCGCATTACATTGACAGGACCTTGTTATCTTTAAACCACCTAGATTGGTTTATTGGGAAGGTTTGGAAATTTTAAAACTTAAGGGTACCCAATTTGATTGCAAAGAAATAACTTTTGTCCACAGAAATTGATGTTATTATCTTTTCCTTTTCTGAAATCCAACTTGAAGTATTTGGTATTGGCTATTAATTAAGCATGTGTAAGCACACAGACACGTGAAAAGAAGTAGATCAGTATATTATAGCTTCTTCAAATATTCGAGTTAAAGAGGCGTGTAAAAACATGAATCCATATTTTTTATCCTTAAAAGTGATTGACTCCGTTCATTTGAAAATGCGATGACTTCATCAATTATATGGAACTCATTATTATTTTTTTATAGGTTTATCTGGTTGCTGAAAATGTGATAAAAATACTTGTTGAACGAGGGCTTGAAGCTTCTCTTTATGCTTTAGGCACCGAGGTATTATGTTAGTGTCCTTGATTTTGTTTGCCAAGAAACTCTGTCTTTTTTTTTGGGGGGGGTTACGTTCTTACTCTCTCTCTTGCTTTCAACAGCTTCAGTTTTATAATCTACTAGATCAAGTTAACTCTCCCTTGAAGGATCACATTCCTGTTGTTCTGGCTAGCGGGATTCTTTTTCTCAAAGATGGGTCGTGGCAAGTTATCCCTTGGGATGGCAAAGGGGTCCCTGAGTTGAATGAAAACTTTAATATGGTTCCTGAAAACCATAATGAAGTTGATTATCCTTTTGGAATCTGGAACAAAAAGCAATTTGAATATCACAAAGTCAGGCTGTCATCGCTTGAATCAGGAAATCCTGAAGGATGCTCAACTGTGTGGCCCTTTATAGTGTTAAAAAGATGCAGAGGGAAGATATTTGCCGACCTGTGAGTAATTAACATTGTTTATCCAGTTAAAATTAATGTTAGTCAGAGGGTGGCTTGGTGTATCGGTCATGGAAATGTCTGGTTTCTAGTTCTGAATCATTTTGGCTTTTCCTTGCAGAAGAGAGAGCCTCTCATGGAATGACATGCTAAACTTGGCTACCTTTCTGGGGGAACAGCTGCGCAACCTTCATACTCTACCTTATCCATCTTTTAATGTTTCAAATTTGCTAGTTAGTGAACAGAGAACAGAGCTTCCTCTGGGCAATGGCTTTCTGGATGATACTGCAGAAAAAACTAGCTTTTCTCCAGAACTGAGTACATATATAAAGACTTTAAACAAGAAGAAAGAGGATATATCTAGCCGTTTGACTAAGTGGTACACCATCTTATTCATTAACAGGCTTTCTAAGTATTACTAATCCAAGTATCATTTATTTGGGTGGCCATAAGTTGATCATCATCCGCTTATAAGTTATAATGCATATGCATGTTGCTTTATGTATTTTCATGCAATGAGCTTTTTCTGATTTAAAAGTCAGGTCTTTAACATGTGCAATAAGTGCCATTACCAAATGGTCTTGTAGTTGAATGATGCCTTTTATTGTCCTTAGATTCAGGTAATTCAGTGACCACAGAATCAATACAAAGATGAATGGCCTTGTTACACTTATTCTTTTGGAAGTGTTAATTGAGGATTCCATCATCCAAGGACTTTGATGTATGGCTTGGCATATTTTGTACTTGTAATCACTTTCAAAGTCTACATCTTTTGGGGTTCTTTTTCTTCTTTTGGGTATCTTTCACGATTATCATAATATAAGAAGATAGAGACTAGAAAAGATCTTCTGGATAGATATCTGCGAAGCTCATACTTTCATCTCTGGAGAGACAAAATTTCTTAAATGATTGAGAAAGGAGTTGCTTTCATCTCCATGCATGGTTTAATTCCAATAAAACTTTTTTTGGTTGCATGCTTTTGCTCTTTGCAGTTTCTTATTGTTGTCTTCACTGATAGACAAAGGCACGCTTGTACTTTTTACTTTTTTCTTGATAGTTTGACCCCATACATTGCATTTACATAATTCTATGTAATGTTTCATGAGTAAACTCATTTTTATTCGATATGCAGGGGTGACCCAATTCCTGTAACACTGATTGACAAAGTTGGTGAATACATTCCGGAAGACTTTGAAAAGTTTTTCAATATGTTTGAGGTTGATCAATTATATCCTTCTATTTCCTCTGAGAGATAATGCATATTTTCATTCTGTCACTCATCTTCTTCTCTGTTGTTGTTGTGTTCCTTTTTTTAATTTAGTTATTAATTACTTCGGTTGTTTTGTACTTTTGCTTTCCTAGGATGACAAGAGTGTTGCTAAACCTTACACCTGGATACACTCGGATGTCATGGATGACAATATCCAAATGAAACCATGTAACTTGACCTCTTGCTTGGGAGAAAGTACTCATGATCCTAGTCCAGTAAATAATGGATGTGCGAACGACCATAATGGCAGTACCAAGAGCAATTCTTGGCGTCCTTGCCACATTATTGATTTCAGTGATCTTTCTTTAGGTGAGTACATGTACATGTTTTTGAAGTACTTGGCATAGTTTCCCCTTTCCCTCCGTTAGCATCTCTCTCTCTCTCTCTCTCTCTCTAAAGATTTCTCACAATCTTGCTGTTGAAGTAAAAGAATGTTGCAAAAACTCTACCAACTATTTTCTAGGTGATTTAATAGACCGCAGAGGTTGCAGCCCGATTTTCCTTTAAGGTTTACCATCCCTCCCCCTCCCAGATAAGGAGGGGGAGGGATGGTATACAATCACTTGGGTTTGGTCAAAGAAAATTTTATGAAGTCCACTTTAACGAACTTCCAATCATTATCTTCTCATTCAGTAACGTGTAGGGGGCATTGTGCTCTGATTTGGGTGTCTGCGACTCTTCCTCAATTTCAACTGCCAAATTATGCTCTGCTTTCTTTTTCTTTTTTTTTTCTATTGTGTAGACATATTGTCACATTGAGTAATATTTCGTGTATTGCTTCCTTGGCTCCTAGGCTTTCATGTTTATCAATATAATGTAAGATGTGGGTCACTTAAGATATCTAAATTCAAGTAATAGAAGCGCCTATTGCAAATATATGAAATTTGTAAAAAGGATTCAAGCCGCCTTCTGTAGAAATGTATTTAATCATTGGTCTAACCAACAAGCAATGAGTTCTTGTACAAGATGACAATGAAATTAGAAAATTGGTCATTGCAAGCTTAGCTTTTTAGCGGAAAGATTGCGGACTGTAAGTCTGTGCATTATAAGTATTCAAACTAACTCTGTTTTCTTTGTAGGACATCCAATTTGTGATCTGATACCAGTACATGTAGATGTCTTTAGAGGAGATTCCCGTCTCTTGAAGCAATTCCTTGAAAGCTATAAACTTCCAATAGTTGGGAGAAAATCAGCAGAGAATAGTAGGTTTGGGCGGGCATCATATTTGACAATGTGAGTTAATATCTGCTCACATGCTTTTTTTTTTCCACAGTTTTCTTTCTAAACAGTTTTTTTTCACCATCTTTTGTTCTTTTTTTTTTTTTAAAAAAATTTGCTTCATTGGATATGCAACTTATTTGCTTTTTCATTTTGATCGTAGGTAAGAATTTTCATTTACAGAATCTTGTGGATCCTTCTTATTCAGCTTATTGTTAATACAATTAATTTCTCCATATTTGCTTTAATGTCTGAAAAAAAGAAAAACAACACAATTTGATCACTACTCTTGAGGCATAATTGGATGTTTTTGACTTGTAAACAGGTGTCTCTGCATTCTGCATGATGAGAATGTTGTAGGTGCTATTTTCAGTTTATGGAAAGAACTCAGGCAGGCAAAATCTTGGGAGGAAGTTGAGGAGAAAGTGTGGGGAGATTTGAATAATTACACGGGCTTTGATGATTAATGCTTCTTTGATCCTCAGGTTTGGAGAACCTGTATAAACTCTTTAGCGGCACTTCTCTAACTTCAAAGTAAGCCATTGACAGACTTCTGCTTATTTCACGTATCCTGTTCATTTGATCAATTCTTTCATGATTATAAACGCCATTATGGTATCTGTCGGCTGCAGAACATTACTTTCTTTGCAACTGCTGTAAACATTAATTATTGTATTAATAGAAACCACAAGTCGTATATCAGGATGCCTTCTTTGAGCTTTAGTTTCTTGATCTCCTTGCTAGTGGATGCTTTTTTTTTCATCTTTCACAGCTTTCTAGCCTATCCATGTTTAATGCACTGGACCGTAGTTAAGCATGGACCATGGATGAGAATTAGTGTTTTCAACGTCAATAATTTGGGTTTGATGGGTGTAGCACCGTAGGAGATTTATCCACGTTGCTGTTGTCCCAGAAAGATTTGAAGGTCCTCTTATATCATCAATAATTCACTGGTCTACCTTATTTAGTACAAAGAGATAATTCTTCAACAAACTTTCCATTATCTGTAACATTACTTTACGTAAGGTACTGTGAATATAGCTGCTTTAAAATTTGTCTCACAAAGCAACGTTGTTTAGTGACTCAAAAGAGAAAAGTGCAGTGACTGTTACCTCTTGTTGGTGATGCTGTAGAAGACAAATAGAATACCAGTTTTAGGGCGCTACGCAAAGCAACATTCAGCTCTATATACAGAGTCCTATAAGTGATGTTTATTTTGCCAATATTTTGGGTATCGGTAGAGTTAACATTATTGCTTTTTGCAAGGCACATACAGGAGCTTTTATGTCCACCACTTTACTTCTAGGATCGAAACTTGCTTTAACTTTAATAATGAAAGCTATTGCACCATATAAGGAATCTTTTGCTTTTGATTTGATGAGGATAACAGAGGATTTGCCTTCCTCGGACCGTTATTTTGGATCGTAATAATTAGGAGATACTCTCTCTGCTTCTTGGGCAGCTACTTTATTCATTTATGAATTTCACTTTCTACCCCAAAAAAAAAAAAAAAAACTGATCCATGCTATACCATGTTGCGATTGCCATCATCTGTGTGTGTGTGTGTGTGTGTGTGGTGGTGAGTAGGAAAAAACAAGCCTCTTCGATGGATGTTTGGTATAAGCATATGTTAAGGTTTTTTCAGAGATTATTCTTCTATTTTTTATTTATTTTTTTGTTAAAGCGGCAGAAATAGTTCAAAATGTATGTTCATTACAAATGAGGAAAGATCATAGGAAGCTTTTAACAGTATATTACGCTACGCTTGTCTATAAAAGTTGAAGGGATGATGGATATGTCAATTCAAATCTTATACACGTAAAATGAAGATTCATAAAACACAAGGGCTAAAAGGCAAAAGGGCCTCATCTTTGATTTTGCCGGTTTTGTGACGCGTCCAATTCCCTAACTTTTGATATCAAGCAGGTCAAGGTACTCTTTAACCAAAACAAGGCATAATTGTTGTTTGCTTTTTCCTTTCTATGGGAAAGTAAAATAATTGATCCAGTCAGCTAGCATAGAAAGTACTACTGAATCTGAATCCCTCATCTTGAAAGACTTTCTCATACATTATTATTATGTTTCAAAAAAGAAAAAAGAAAAAAAAAAAAGGGAAAGACTCTCTCATACACAGTTACGTAGCACATAGTAGCAAAAAGGCATCGTGTCTAACTTCTCACGAAACAGATAAAACAAATTCTACCAAAATTCTCGTCGAAATTCATAAAATGGCCATCAAAAATTTGTAACATGCATCCGTGATTTGTGCAGACCAAACATCTTTGAAATTACCCCTCCATGTATCCATCGGTAACTAGCCCCTCGGGGTCAGCTCAGCCAGTGAATCCTCGGGAGTATTCCTCGTGGGGCGCGGTTCGAGTCTGGCTTCACATATCGCCTGGGTGCTCTTGGGGGACGGGATACTCTAGGTCCAGGGAGATTAGTTTGGCAAAGCTCTGATACTTCCTGAATTGACAAAAAAAAAAAAGTATCCACCCGTAACTTTTTTTTTTTCATACTTTCTCTCTTTAATTCGCTCAGTTTTTCGTACTCTTTAATCAGTCTTAAATTGTTAGTACTAGCCACTAATAGTGGAGTAAATTTTTAAATAGTGGTGAATTTATGAATCTCATACGAGTATGGGCTGTTTAATTGTCCTTCATTTGTAAAGTACTTACTTTTGTTGTTTAGAATTGTCTCTATTGTTTTTTGGGCTTGTTCGCTATTCTTTGGATGGAGTTTAACATCTTTAAACAATATTGAAGGGCTTTTTATTTAAAAAAATTTAGACTTTATATTCAATAGTTTAGATGTTTCCATAGAATGATGCCAAATGCCCATTAACTATGCCTTGAGGCAATTTTGATAGTTAAATTAAATTGTTAGAAAAATGTAAATTATTGATGTTTATGTCATTGAAACAATAATGCGCAGGGATGTAGCGTTGCAGAAAATTTTTTTTTTTTTCCTAGTACCAAAATACTTGACCTTTTTATTTGGTTGGGTGCGGATGCACTTCCCTATCAAGCAAGCTTGTGGTGGAAATTGGAATTGCACATCTATCCTCTCGACTTCTTGACAGGTCTTTTTTTTTTTTCTCCTCCTTGACAGGTCTATTTGAAACTGTATTCATTCAAGAAATCCATTTTTTTTTTTTTTTGAAAAGTGTGGACACAGTACTTAAATCCAACGAATTTACATTAAACTTGGGTTGTTAAGTCTACCGAAGTGCAACTTGGGGTCGACTATCTTGGCGGCATAACATCCTGCCTCCTGGCAAGAAAGGGGAAGGAAATTGAGGCTGGGACCATTCATGTGGCTTGCCAAAAAAATCTCATCAAAAGGGTCGCGTTTTTTATTTTGGAATGTCTCAAAATATTTATGAAAGTCAGAACTTCTTTTAATCTCTTTTTTCAATATAATCCTTTCATTTAATCACACATATATTTTTATTCAAATCAAAATTTGAATTTGTGAAGGTAAGTATGGAAAGATAAACACAAATATTACAATCAAATCACTATTTAAAAAAAGTTGAATTTCCGAAATACGACAAATAAATTGGGACGGAGGGAGTGCAAAGCAAAGGAAGAAGCAGTTTCCATCACGCTCTAGGATGATAATAGAACGCGGTCATTTTTTATTTTATTTTTTGGTTTTTTAGGCTAACATGATGGTCAAATTTGTTCTTCCAAAGAATTGAAATTGGTCTGCCTTGTTCCCACGTTGTTTTTCGTTTAATTTGTCCTTAGCTAAAACAAGTCCCATCATTGTTTAATGATAATGGTTGTTGGGCATTTTCTAATTTGTGAACTTTTCACACATCTATTTTTTGGTACCATTTAAAAAAAAAAGAAGAAGAAGAAACCTTTATTTTTTAAATTAAGAAATTGGCAGATCTATCTGAACTTTTTTTTTTTAATTGCACGTTGTACTCCGATCATCTAAATCATATAGAGAGATCTTCGCCTTTTATATGCATTATTAGCCTCTTACGAGTTTTTTTGGTTAATTTATGGGCAGATATTTGAAATAAAATGAACTCAAGTTTCTGAACTTCAAGAATTAATAAGTAACAATTGCAGTGGATAAATATAAAGTACTCGTAATTATCCATTATAATTTTGGAGAATCGAAGCCCAATCAACTCTTTTTACCTCTGAGATTTTAGATTCAACTCTGACATGTCAAAAGTTATATGCAACTATATAAATTCATCTTATCATTTCATGCATGAGATTTTAAATGATTGGATAAGTGTCTAAACAATAAGAGAGTGCATAGACTAAACCCTAGGGAGGATGAAAGGAGAAAATGGTTAGAATCGAGAGATTAAACACATAGCTTAGTTAATTTAAAACATTATGAAATTAGCAGTTGAGTTTGGGTTGTAAGTTTTCGTAGAAAAATTTATAGAATATTTTTGTAACATATTTTCTAATTACATTTTTTTATTTCATATACTTCACATTGTCATAGTTCATTTTCTATAAAAGTTTCGGAAAAAAAGTACATTTCAAATGGTATCTTATCAGTTTACTTGAGAAGAGTGTGTTTGGATAGAGTGTATTATTTGAAATAATTACTGTAGCACTTTTTGTGATGTGATATGTGTGAGATAAAAAATAGTTGAAAATATAAAAAGATGAATTGAAAAATGTGTTTATGATACAAGTGAAATATTATTTGAGATAAATTTACAATACAAACACACTTTCTCATTTAAAAAAACGATGAACATGTGCAGTTTAGTGTGTGGTGTGCAGTTGTTTGAACATTCCAAATTTAGTCCACGCGGTACATACGTAATTAATACAAGTACAACGTTGAATTTAGGAAGTATCCTTGAAGATAAAATAAACTCGCTTTTTGGTCCCAATCACAGATTATAACTTGACACTAAGGTACGAGATTAATTTAGCAGAGTTTAAAACCCAGATCTATTTAATAAGAATTAACCTTTTATGCACTGACAGGAAAAGTGTAGTATTTTTATTTACACTAACAGCTATAGATGTATGTCAAATATGTATGATTTAAATTTCAAATTTAAATTTATATTATGTGATATAATCTAAATCTGTTAATATAAAAAAAATTATACACTAATAATGTATAAAAAAAAACTTACTCGTTTAATAAATAAGTGTCAAACATATGGTTAAGTCACTATATAATATGGGTGCGTTTGGATATCTCATTTTTTTAAATAATATTTTGCTTGTATCATAAATACATTTTCGAACCCATATTTTTATCTCACATACATCGCATCATAAAAAATACTACAGTAATTATTTCAAATAATACTCCAGGATAGTTAAAACGTTTAACACAGACCAGAAAACAAATTTAAAATATTTGTTTTGTGGTGAAACTGAGATTCAAATCTCACTATATGTCAGTTTCTTCTTGCTCATCAATTTGTAGTGCGATTGAGTTGCTGTTTCCATCATCTGTAAGTTAGTTTGCTCAGTGCAAGGTATTTATGTATTATTTTCCCTACCCTATGGTTGGTTTCTTGCAATCTTATCAGAAAATAGCGTATTTATTTTGAGAAGAGGAACTACCCGGAAAGAGGCTAAAAAGAATGTGCTATTTATGAGCGACTCATGTTTAACGTTTTCGGATACGAGTGTCGTGCCATGCAATCGAGTCAAACGACAACGTCATGCTGCTGCCGCATCAAATGTGCGCCCCTTTCATTTCGAAAGCAGCCAGCATACTATAAATAGAGACCAAATGCAGCGGCTTTGAGTCAGATTGCAGACCACGAGATCAGTCATACAAGCCCAGCCTAGTAGGACTTCCATTATTCAATATTCAACAATTCTTTTGCTTAGGTGCTTCGAGCATCAATCTGCAATATTATTTGCCAGTTCCTTCTTTGTATAAAGTTAGCCTAAACTCCCAAATCTTGCTTTATCCTCTTCTTTTTCTTTTTTTTTTTTGTGACATTTTGATAATATCGTGCTACAAAGAAACCAACAAACAGAGAACTCTTGCATTTAATTTGTAGATACTGCTAGTTTGCTACTTGCTCACTACTGGGCTGTGGCCAGACAAATTTATCAGAAGCATGGACATGGAGGCTGCAATTCAAGGTGGAAAGCACAACATGCTTAATAAGTTCAAGATTTGCATATCCATGAAGACTCTGATGGTTCTCTTCAACTGCATCTTATTGACCATTGGCCAAGTTGGTGGTCCATTGCTTGTGAGAATTTACTTCTTGCATGGAGGGAAAAGAAAATGGCTCACTGCTTGGTTACTCACTGCTGGTTTTCCCTTACTTATCCTCCCAATTAGCATCTCATATTTTAAAAATCGATCCAACGCTTCGTCTCCAAAGTTTTTGGTCCCTCCTAGACTTGTCGCCGCTAGTGCCTTCTTGGGATTTCTTCTGGGCATAGATAGCTACTTGTACACCTTTGGCATGTCTTACCTCCCCGTTTCGGTTTCTTCCCTTCTGGGCTCGAGCCAACTTGCCTTCACGGCAATTTTCGCCTACTTTGTAGTTAAGCACAAATTCACTCACTATTCAATCAATGCTGTGGTTCTAATGACCTTTGGATCGGCTATTTTGGGACTGCACATGAACGGGGATCGTCCCAGTGGCGAATCACATGCCAATTACACGCTGGGATTTTTCATGACCCTTGGTGCTGCTGCTCTTCATGGATTTATAATGCCAGCATTCGAATACGCACAGAAGAAGGCTGAAGTTACCGTCACGTTCGACCTCTTCTTGCAAGTTCAGTTCCTTGTGTCGATGTTTGCCACCCTGTTCTGTACCATCCCCATGATAATCAACAAGGATTTTCAGGTACTACTCAGACAGAAAAATTAATACGTTTCTTTTTTGAGTGATTTGACTGGCTATAATTAACTCTTTCAGCATCTTAAACTGATCTCATTCTACTGATGATGCAGGCAATTCCACAAGAGGCTGCAGAATTTGAACTTGGACCAATGAAGTACTACATGATACTGGTAATGGCTGGGATTGCATTGCAGTGTATGATGATAGGGAGCACTGGGGTTATTTTCAGCTCTTCATCCCTCTTTGGGGGAATTGTGACTTCTCTTTTAGTACCAGTCCAACAGATATTTGCTATTTTTTGCTTAGCGGAAAGCTTCAGTGGCGAAAAAGGGATGGCCTTGGCGATGTGCCTTTGGGGTTTTGCCTCTTACTTTTATGGAGAATACAAAGTAAACCAGAAGCAGCCAGACGTTAAACATGAGCCAGAGCATGAGGAAGTTTGAATTCTTCATGAAACTTTTTTGGCTCAAAAGATAATTAAAAAACAGAAGAAACTCAAGTTTCTCAGACTAGAATCGGCAGCCAATGTGGATAGATGCAAAGGTTCTGCCACTTGAATTTTGTACCTATCTTTAGAATTTAGAAGTATTAGTGCCACCATTACGACAAACTGAAGTGGAAATTTTTTTTATTTGATTGTGGTACAACCAAATGGCTTGGTTTAGCCAATAGGCACCATCTTCTATTCTCAAGAATCTCCAACGAATGCTCTCTTAAGATATGCAAGTACCATTTCGTGTCTTGTCTGCAACTCTGCATAAGCATCTCATCCGGCTTCCCTCCCCCTCGAAGAAGGATTCTTGACATGTTGTCTTCACGAAAGACTATATCAAATTTTAGGTCGATGCCTCGATGGAGCCAACCGTCAATGCAAAAGCTAACAATATGTCAACTCAATTTGGGAGTAATACTTTCTTTTGCCGCAGATTCGTAAGAATACACCGGAGAAATTCCTAAAAACTATATATTGAAGACCTGCACTTTCAGAGTGCACCACATGCAAATTAGGCGTGATTAGCAAATTACATGTGAAAACTTTATTTGTCATATGCAGCACCTTCGTATCGTTTGCTCAGAAACCACTCAACTCTAAAGTCAAATAGAATTGAATCATGTAATGAATGTAAAGAGATGGAATTATTCTGCATGTGTGATCCATTGTTTCTATCTTTAGAACTCAGAAGTAGTGCGACCCAAATATCCAATAGCTTAGTTCATCAACAGGCTAAGGATTATATCATTGGTTTGCCAAGAATCTCACGGTAAAAGCTCTTATAACAAAATGGGCGCACACAACATAGTGCTATCTGAATGGTCTTTGGTGCATGATTTTCTCACATATATGTTCTTGGTGGAACATGATGATTTTCTCACATACATGTTATTGGTTTCCACCAAGTTTAACTATCAGTTTTTGGGATACTGGAGCAGACTATCACATCAAATCTTCAGCAAGCCTTATCTGCTATGGAATATACTTGGGTTTTACACACAAATAGCTTTTGGGTTAATGGAGCAGACCATCACATGATTGGCAAACCAGGTGAAATTAATAAAAATCCAAAAACCAGTTAGTCTTGAAACTATTCCTATGAAATTTCCTTCCACATTGCATAATTTGACAATGATGATTTCAGGAAGCAGAGAACTCAAAATTTATCAAGGACTAGAATATTAAGTTCAAGAAAACTGAAGGCGTGGTTCTTCAGTGGGTCATGCCTTTATCCCTTTTTCTTCCCTCCCTGTCCCAGCATTAAGTTCAATTTTAGTCATCAGTCCTCCCTCATCACCCATCTTCAAATCACAGAAAGTTTGAGGCTTCAAGCCTTTAGCTGCAAAAATTGCATGTCAGAACTCAAGGAAATTTTTGTTGGAACAAATAACCTTTATCCTGAGCTTCAAAATTTGGTAACTTGTTAGGTCTTTCAGTTTGTAGTTTAATCTTCTTGAAGTACTTGTATAGAAAGCCATATATATATGAGAATCTTCTAGTATCAGTGTAAACTTAAGGCTGAATTGCCTATCAGTCCAAGTTTACAACTTTTGTGATTTTCTTTTGGGCAGACGTAGAACTTCAGCTGTTGTTTTTTTTTTTTTTTTTTTCCGAAACGATATTAATCATATATTAAACTTCAATTAATCTTTACACTTGGAGCAAAGGCCCCTAATTCTATACAAAAGTGCTCAATAGCACAGAGGATTGATCCATTCCTCATCATGTAAGATGCCTAAGGCATACTCCCCAACTGTAGTACTAACATGATTATCATTTTTAGATAAGATACCAAAGGAGCACATTTGAAACAAAACCCTCAAACTAAGAATATCCTCAACTAGAGTATGCAACTTGATATTTGATGCACTCCCTGCACTAATTTGCTGATGTAGGTGTTTGTTGCAGCTCTGGATGTTGACTTTCCTCCAGCCTTTGACAGCCAATTTACACATAGCTATCTTGATAGCCTCGGCCTCGTCCAATTGTGGACAATTGTAGCTTCTTTCATGAATCGCCCAAGCTGCAACAATAACATTTCCTTCAGTCATAGCAGTCACACCTATGCCAACCTTTTTGCTGTTTAATTCGCTCAGTGCCGCAACCTTGACTTGGATCACCTCTGCATTCTCTGCTTCTATCCTTTGCATTTGGTAAGTAGCTGTTTCTGCTGTGCTCTCTTGCTCCTGCTGTTTGTAGGCTTCGCTGAACTCCATCCATTCCTCTTGAGCTTTCTGAATAGTTGCCATTGCATGCCTTTGTTTGTTGTTGAATTCCCATTCATTTCTGCTTTTCCATACTTGCCACAAGATGTTAACTGTTAGAGCAAGGTGTTCTTCACCATCCCGTCTCGATTTAGCTCCTGTAATTTCAGTCCACCAGGCCTTAAAACAGCCTTGTTTGTCTTTCGCACCCCCCCATTGTATTGGAGCAATCTGCCAAACCTGCTTAGCCTGTCTGCAGTTCAGCAGCACATGTTCCACCGTCTCTTCCCCTTCACCACATGCTTTACAGATGGGATCTCCTTTCTTCGACCTACTAAAGATTACTTCCTTGACTGGGAGTGCATTATTGATGCATTTCCACATGAAGGTCTTTAGTTTCTGTTTGATGTTAAGTTTCCATAGGCAGGACCACATCTGTTTTGCTGCATTCTGTGTACTAGAACCCACACCCTTATATCCGATCCTTTCTTGTGTCACCTTCTCTTTCATTAGTACCTTGTAACCTGTGCTCACTGTGTACTGTCCCGTAGGAGAGTGCATCCAGAAATTACGGTCCTCCTTTCCTGCTAAGCTTATAGGAATATTTAGGATTCTTTCAGCATCCTCACTATTAAAAGTTCTGAACACTTCCACTCTATTCCACCTCTTTTGAATGATTAAGTCTTGAACTCTCTGCACTTTGCATTCTGGAGGTTTGGGTGTTGAGGGCCTTCCTTTCTTGCTCCCAACAATCCACTTGTCCTCCCAGATATCTGTACTGCAACCATTTCCAACTTTCCTCCAGGTGCCCTCCTCCACCAACTGTTTAGCTCCCATTAGGCTCTGCCAGATCCATGAAGCATTCTGTGGGCACTTGCAATTGAAGATGGATCCTGTAGGGTAGTATTTTGCTTTCATAACCTTTCAGATAAGCAAGTTTGGATTTACAAGCAACCTCCAAATCTGCTTACCAAGTAATGCTCTGTTAAAATTGACCAGGTCTTTGAACCCAAGTCCTCCCTGGTTCTTGTTTTGGGACATTCTCTTCCAGGAGCAAAGATGCATCTTATCCTTCCATCAGAATCTCCCCACCAGTAGCTTGCCATTAGTGCACTGATCTCTTTACACAGTTTCAGAGGTAGTTTAAAGCATGACATAGCATAGGTTGGCATTGCTAGAGTCACTGCTTTTAACAAGATCTCCTTCCCTGCTTGATTCAGCAATTTCTGTTTCCAGCTTCCAAACTTCTTTTGAATGTTATCTCGGATGAATCCAAAGATTTGGTCCTTAGTCCTCGTTATCACCATAGGCAGCCCCAGGTATTTGCCTTGGCTGACCATCTGGATATTCCCCAGCTTGCAGCATATTTCCAGCTTTTTGTCCTGCTCCATATTTTTGCTGAAGAAAATAGAGGACTTCTCCATATTGATCGACTGTCCAGAGCTCGTTTCATATGTCACCAGTATCCTCTTCAGCTCCTCAGCTTGGTTGGTGTCTGCTTTACAGAAAATTAATGAGTCATCTGCAAAAAATAAGTGAGTTAGTCTAGGTCCATTTCTGCTGATTTTGAGTCCAGAAATCTTCTTATCCTCTTCAGCTGTTGTTTATTGAACTAGAAATTTGGTCTGACACTTGAATCGAGGAGCAGCCTTGATTTGATTGGCCGCATTAACTATACGATTTTAATTGAATTTCATCAGCTGCCAATTCTACTAAGACTGCCAAAATGCAAATAATACAAGTTTGCTTCTCTTCGTTTTTAAAAAGTAGAGGGGCACAAACGGTTGCCCAACACAGCCATTCATTCAGAGCATAATATTTTTTTAAAACAAATTATAATTCTTCACATACTATTTGTATAACTTTGTAAAAACCATATGTTATTTTAAAATAGTGTATCTGTGCACGTTAATTACTTTAATGGCGTGTTTTATATTATACATTTTGAAAATTTACACTGTTGGCTAAATACTGACCATAAATCATTTGAATGATTGTATTTGACAACCATCCGACTCTTTCCGGCAAGAGTAGTAGTGTTATTTAACCCCTCCCTCCCAATATATATATATATATATATGTATCATCCACGCTTTCATGTTCTCCCAGTCTTAAAGGAGCAATCTGGACTTATTGAGTGTGTGTGTGTGTGTCTATATATATACATATAATAGCATCCTTTCTGAGTGAGAAGTTAATGCGTGGTTTCCGGAGTTACCAACGCCTTCAGCAGTGCATTTGGCTGTTGATGTTTCCCACGGATTCATTACAGGTCGAAAAGGTTATATATGAATTGGTATGTCGTACAATATACTTTCATTAGTGAGAGCTACGCCAGAAAATCACTCAAGGCAGGTATGTCAGAGATGAAACAAGACATGCAACAATAGGTAAAGCGGATCCCCACCAAACAGGTACGACGACAGGTTCTGCATGTAAACTCATCATTTCATGGCAACTGAAAACCAAGCAAAATGCTAATCGGGTTCCACAGTTTATGTAACAAAGTGTTGCAATATTTTCCAAAAGTTCTCTCAAGCCCTGCTTGATTTTGCTTGTATGGTTTCACACCATCTCTGCCATTGTCCACAAAAAGCTTCTATTCATCCAGCACTACATTTTTAAGGGCTAAGCAGCTCCAGCTGCCAAACCCTACTCCATCCCAATAGAAAATTTTGAGATTAATGCACTTTACTTTTGGAGCTTATCCTAGTCCTCCGATTTCGGGAAAAACTAATACTACTATAGGAGGAATACTGTATGTGTGACAAATATTCAAGCGAGTCCCGTTTACTGGATGATATTTTTCGGACAAGAGTTGAGGGAAATGAAAGCATTACTCATGCTCTTGTCTGACTAAGATGGTTATGAGAAAAGAAAAAAAAAATTCAATCTAAGATGGCTGATACTTGTAATGGATAACAAGAGAAGGATATTGGGGCCTGTAAATTAGTCAACTGCAACAACTTGATTTCGTGACCAGTTAATAATGACCCTTATATATGTTCCAACCAAAAGCTTATAACACTTTGTTCAATCTGGTTCCAGCCTTTAAAGCACAGATAAAACGATCACAGCTTCAGTAAAGCATAGCGGAGCAGTCTCGTTGCATTTCTTTGGATACAATGCCCAACAAACACAGAGTAACAACAGGAGGATTTTACATCTAATTACAGAACATGCTTTTTCACACCGCCTCAGATTGAGCAGACAAAGTCACCGCTTGCTTCTGTGTCTTCTTCAAGGTCAGCATCATCCAAGTCATCAAGGTCCATGCTGCCAAGAGATAGCAGGCCAGCCTTGGCTACCTCAAGTGTTCTTGCCTCTTGTGTTATTGCCAACACTTCTTCAATGCTTTGCGCTGGGGTATTTATATCATTGCTTTGCAAGCTTCCAGCTTCCATTACTTCTACAGGCAAGTTTTGCAAGAACCAAGGGTGTCTCTTTATTTCTGCAATGTTTATTCTCTGCAACAGATGCATGAATTTACATTTAAGAGTTTTGTTATAGACTATCCAGAATCATACTGAACCAAGACAATGAAAAGGAAAATAAATCCAAGAATATCCTCTAGAAGAAACATTAATTGCATGATCCATCTATAGTTGTCACTTATTCCTGACATAACTTTTCAAAGGAAACTATTATCAGATAGAAATATCTATGTCCAATCATGGACCCTGTCTCGTCACTCAATTTTGCACCACAGGACAATACTTAGTGGACAGGAGACCCAATACTTAACGTTGTCAGCATCCTTAGATGCCTTGTTCTTCAGTTGGTTATCAAAATTTTAAAGCATTTATCATCAATGAGTCGTTATTTTGATAAAAGGAAGGTATGTTACCTTTTCAGGGTTTGCCACAAAAATCCGAGATAAAAGATGTCGACACTCAACAGAAATACGGACATAGTCAGGAATTGAGTAATGGACAGTGAGTATCCTCTGCTCGCAAATCACGAATCCATCAGAATACTGAAACTAATGTGCAATTGTATACATAACTGGATTAATTTTCTCTCAGGGAAGGGCTGATTTAATGCAGTTACTCACCATTATAGTCTTCCTAAAATTTTTTGGATCAGTGGGATCTTCAAAAGGATAAGCTCCAACAAGCATCACATATAACGTGACTCCACATGACCAAACATCTGCGAGCTACAGTGCCCCTTAATTAGCTGAAGGAGGAGAGCATAAAGCAAAACAACAAAATAATGCAATGGTAATGGAGACAAAAAGTGATTTAGCATAGCACCTTCCCATCATATTCTTTTTTAGAGAGCACCTCAGGTGCAATGTAAGCTGGTGTTCCTACAGTTGACTTTGGCTGAGAATGAAACACTGCTGACTGCAAACAAGCCAATGAAATAGAAACAAAAATACATCAATACTTTCCATTGGAAAAAACTTATCAATTCCATAGATTCTTACTTACCTTGGAGTACCCAAAGTCACATATCTTCACCCGTGGGGCTAAACTTCCATCAAGTAGTGTATTTTCCAGCTTAAGATCTCTATGACATATTTGCTTCAAGACAAGCACAAGATTTTCTCATATTAGAGAGTCACACAGTTCTGGTTGCAGTACAACAAACAAGAAACGACAGTAGTTGATACCATTGAATGACAGTAGCTAACACCTGATATCAGTTGTTGAAAGAAAAACCTTGCCTGGAATAAATGAAAGAAACAACCAAAGAATCAGTGATTCAGTTAGAGGATGTGCAACAATGAAACTGGGCACTCGGTACCATTAGACATTAAGATGCATCAGAAAAGGATATTCACAATGTAGAAGTTAAAACTTTTCCAGTAAAATTTATAACTTCCACTCCACTAGTTGTCTCAGATGGAAGCTAAAAATTCTGATAGTCGTAGCCAGAGTGTTTGGGCATAATTGCTTTGTCATAGTAATGCTATGATAGATAGGCTTCAGACCGCAAACAATTTTGATAAACTTTTTGGCTTTACTGTTGGATAAGGAACACTACTAGACCAAATACTGGTGGTGACTACTTTTTATTATTTGTTTATTTATTTTTTTTTTAAGGCAAGTGATGGCTACTCTATCACATACAGATTTGCTTTAGAGTTTCACTTCTCACAAAGAGCATTTTTTGCAATTTTCATGAAATGACCACAAAAATAACAGAAATTGATCGTATGGAAACACAGAGACACTTTCAGAAAAGAATCTTGGAGACTGATGCAAACTTTAGATTCACCACATTTGTAAAGCTGTGTCAAACAGATTGACAAATTATGCTTCAGCCCATGCCAAAATAAGATCAACTTTGATCCACTATTTTAGTCCATGTGATAAAGATCCTATGAACCAAGTATCACTAAATTAGGGCTCTGAAGAGCAAGTTCCCTGTCTACCATGAATAAGGGCATTTACAAAAGCAATAGGAGACACCAAGAAAACAATAAGTAGATTTGCCAAACTAGGAAAGGTAGTTTAAATTAAAAGGAGTGGTTACCAAGTGGGAACCTAACTGTGCCTATAAGACCATGACAGACACTCTGTTACATGCAACTTATTGGCAATAAACCTTGACTGTGGCAAGAAAAACAACAAAATGTTCTAGATACGCATCTCATCTCCTAAAAGACATAATGCAGGAAGTTGTGGTGAAACTCAAATTCCCTAAAACCAGGCAGGCTATCTTTAACAATCAAGCATGGAACATCACAAGAATGCCTGGAGGTCAAGCAGGCTTCAGCAACAAAGCTGCAGATTATATGATTTCCATCCCTCTTCTATCCTCCAAGGTCAAATTCATAAAGGTTACACCCAGAACTGAGAAATCATGCAACATATTTCTATATCACATGTAATTGGAGAACCCTCTGTAGTAGAGCTTCAACTGCTCTAACGCACAAGTTGTCAGGAAAACAATCTTGAAAGAAAGTCTGAGAGAGACTGGTACTCACTACTCACTGTATATTAATTTGTTGTTTAAGGACAACCTACAGGAAAGGGCCACAAAACACAAGATTTATGATAATCGGTAACATCTTTTAATTTTCCAGCAAATTCGCAAGGATGGAAACAGTGAGAAATTCAGTGAGCTAGTTTTATTCACAAGATCTATGCATAAGAACAAATTAAAGATTCCAGTACCACATTACCACTCCAACCAGTCTGTGCACTAACACCACTACATAATCCAACATAGCACATCTAAAATTTGTGAGGACCCCTCATGAAGGGATGCTAATACTGAACCAACTTCAGCAGATATGCCTACTCCGGTTGCCATGCTAAAGTTCAAGGCGACATTTTGTCTCCCATTTTCACTACTTCATACAAACGAAAACACCCAAATGCACAACCATTAGTAATTACTAATTAGAAGGCCAACACAAACTCCTCTGATAGTTGTGCACAAAATATATATAGATATTTCCACCAATATGTGTGGTTACCTCATCTT
The DNA here is from genome assembly GCF_003713205.1 of Coffea eugenioides. Classification (NCBI taxonomy): domain Eukaryota; kingdom Viridiplantae; phylum Streptophyta; class Magnoliopsida; order Gentianales; family Rubiaceae; genus Coffea; species Coffea eugenioides. The sequence goes on from NC_040044.1 coordinate 6,044,108, forward strand.
CATTGAACCTTCCAGCATTGCATATCCTCGCAAAGAGTTCTCCTCCTGCCGCATACTCCATTACTATAGCTAGATGGGTAGGAGTCAGCAAGACCTGCAAGATTGTAGGACCAATTTCACAATCAAATCGAAGGACATAAATCAGGGAAATGAATTGGAAATGAAAGCTACTAGTGACATCGAAACAAACAAAAAACTGATATAATTTCAATATAATAGTTGGCAATCCCATTGATCAGACTGCTTAATGAACTTCAGGACTCATTTAACAGCTTTCATTTATGATCTTTTAACTTATCAAATATTGTTGATCTGTTGCAAATTGTATATCATGAGGGACTACCATAAAGGCTGACTATTCAAATCTCAGATGATTTACCGGAGAACTGCTTATTCACTAGGTAATGAGCTCAAGTTCACAACTGAATGGCCAGATTTTGCCATTCATTGCACGCTAAAGAGTCCAGGAGTAAAGAACAAAAGCTCCACTTAAATTTGATTGCCATCCTTCAAGTCATCAAAAAATCAATCTGAATTCATTCTACCACTACCTCTAACTACAAACACGGTACAACCAATGAAGTGACCATTTAAAGAAACTTGATTAAAGATTCCTTTGCAAACTAACAGAACTAGAAAATATTGCCTACAAACAAAAGAGAAAAAAAAAAGAACCTCTTTGAAGCGGATTATATTGGGATGCTTCAATGATCTATGGTTCATAATCTCCCGCTGCACATGTTCATCAATCTGCCACCAAAGTCAGAAGATCGAAGACTCATTTTTTTTGTCGAACCGAACCAAGAAAAATCCCAAGTGAAAAAAGAACCAGCAGAATTCACCCAAAGCACAAACCTTTTGGCCTCTTTCAATAAACTTAACAGCAAAGAGTTCTTTAGTCCACCTCTCTCTCACAAGCTTAGCTACACCAAAGTTACCCGATCCAATGTCCTTAACAATCTCATACTTTTCCATAATTCCACAAAATCCCAAGAACCCACTTTTACTTTTCTCTCAATGCAATAGTACCCCTATCAACCTCCTGACTTCACTAACAAAAAGCGGGCAGGTTTCAGGATCTGAGGTGATGAAATTTTTGAGAATATCTTTTCATTAGTCGGACAAGACTCTTGAGTTGCTTTGTACTCCAGTTAAACTGAAGTACACAAGAAACGACAAGCAAGCGTGTTGGCGAGGTTCTTGACTGCGGTTAAAAAATTGCCATTAGTGCACTGATCTCTTTACACAGTTTCAGAGGTAGTTTAAAGCATGACATAGCATAGGTTGGCATTGCTAGAGTCACTGCTTTTAACAAGATCTCCTTCCCTGCTTGATTCAGCAATTTCTGTTTCCAGCTTCCAAACTTCTTTTGAATGTTATCTCGGATGAATCCAAAGATTTGGTCCTTAGTCCTCGTTATCACCATAGGCAGCCCCAGGTATTTGCCTTGGCTGACCATCTGGATATTCCCCAGCTTGCAGCATATTTCCAGCTTTTTGTCCTGCTCCATATTTTTGCTGAAGAAAATAGAGGACTTCTCCATATTGATCGACTGTCCAGAGCTCGTTTCATATGTCACCAGTATCCTCTTCAGCTCCTCAGCTTGGTTGGTGTCTGCTTTACAGAAAATTAATGAGTCATCTGCAAAAAATAAGTGAGTTAGTCTAGGTCCATTTCTGCTGATTTTGAGTCCAGAAATCTTCTTATCCTCTTCAGCTGTTGTTTATTGAACTAGAAATTTGGTCTGACACTTGAATCGAGGAGCAGCCTTGATTTGATTGGCCGCATTAACTATACGATTTTAATTGAATTTCATCAGCTGCCAATTCTACTAAGACTGCCAAAATGCAAATAATACAAGTTTGCTTCTCTTCGTTTTTAAAAAGTAGAGGGGCACAAACGGTTGCCCAACACAGCCATTCATTCAGAGCATAATATTTTTTTAAAACAAATTATAATTCTTCACATACTATTTGTATAACTTTGTAAAAACCATATGTTATTTTAAAATAGTGTATCTGTGCACGTTAATTACTTTAATGGCGTGTTTTATATTATACATTTTGAAAATTTACACTGTTGGCTAAATACTGACCATAAATCATTTGAATGATTGTATTTGACAACCATCCGACTCTTTCCGGCAAGAGTAGTAGTGTTATTTAACCCCTCCCTCCCAATATATATATATATATATATGTATCATCCACGCTTTCATGTTCTCCCAGTCTTAAAGGAGCAATCTGGACTTATTGAGTGTGTGTGTGTGTGTCTATATATATACATATAATAGCATCCTTTCTGAGTGAGAAGTTAATGCGTGGTTTCCGGAGTTACCAACGCCTTCAGCAGTGCATTTGGCTGTTGATGTTTCCCACGGATTCATTACAGGTCGAAAAGGTTATATATGAATTGGTATGTCGTACAATATACTTTCATTAGTGAGAGCTACGCCAGAAAATCACTCAAGGCAGGTATGTCAGAGATGAAACAAGACATGCAACAATAGGTAAAGCGGATCCCCACCAAACAGGTACGACGACAGGTTCTGCATGTAAACTCATCATTTCATGGCAACTGAAAACCAAGCAAAATGCTAATCGGGTTCCACAGTTTATGTAACAAAGTGTTGCAATATTTTCCAAAAGTTCTCTCAAGCCCTGCTTGATTTTGCTTGTATGGTTTCACACCATCTCTGCCATTGTCCACAAAAAGCTTCTATTCATCCAGCACTACATTTTTAAGGGCTAAGCAGCTCCAGCTGCCAAACCCTACTCCATCCCAATAGAAAATTTTGAGATTAATGCACTTTACTTTTGGAGCTTATCCTAGTCCTCCGATTTCGGGAAAAACTAATACTACTATAGGAGGAATACTGTATGTGTGACAAATATTCAAGCGAGTCCCGTTTACTGGATGATATTTTTCGGACAAGAGTTGAGGGAAATGAAAGCATTACTCATGCTCTTGTCTGACTAAGATGGTTATGAGAAAAGAAAAAAAAAATTCAATCTAAGATGGCTGATACTTGTAATGGATAACAAGAGAAGGATATTGGGGCCTGTAAATTAGTCAACTGCAACAACTTGATTTCGTGACCAGTTAATAATGACCCTTATATATGTTCCAACCAAAAGCTTATAACACTTTGTTCAATCTGGTTCCAGCCTTTAAAGCACAGATAAAACGATCACAGCTTCAGTAAAGCATAGCGGAGCAGTCTCGTTGCATTTCTTTGGATACAATGCCCAACAAACACAGAGTAACAACAGGAGGATTTTACATCTAATTACAGAACATGCTTTTTCACACCGCCTCAGATTGAGCAGACAAAGTCACCGCTTGCTTCTGTGTCTTCTTCAAGGTCAGCATCATCCAAGTCATCAAGGTCCATGCTGCCAAGAGATAGCAGGCCAGCCTTGGCTACCTCAAGTGTTCTTGCCTCTTGTGTTATTGCCAACACTTCTTCAATGCTTTGCGCTGGGGTATTTATATCATTGCTTTGCAAGCTTCCAGCTTCCATTACTTCTACAGGCAAGTTTTGCAAGAACCAAGGGTGTCTCTTTATTTCTGCAATGTTTATTCTCTGCAACAGATGCATGAATTTACATTTAAGAGTTTTGTTATAGACTATCCAGAATCATACTGAACCAAGACAATGAAAAGGAAAATAAATCCAAGAATATCCTCTAGAAGAAACATTAATTGCATGATCCATCTATAGTTGTCACTTATTCCTGACATAACTTTTCAAAGGAAACTATTATCAGATAGAAATATCTATGTCCAATCATGGACCCTGTCTCGTCACTCAATTTTGCACCACAGGACAATACTTAGTGGACAGGAGACCCAATACTTAACGTTGTCAGCATCCTTAGATGCCTTGTTCTTCAGTTGGTTATCAAAATTTTAAAGCATTTATCATCAATGAGTCGTTATTTTGATAAAAGGAAGGTATGTTACCTTTTCAGGGTTTGCCACAAAAATCCGAGATAAAAGATGTCGACACTCAACAGAAATACGGACATAGTCAGGAATTGAGTAATGGACAGTGAGTATCCTCTGCTCGCAAATCACGAATCCATCAGAATACTGAAACTAATGTGCAATTGTATACATAACTGGATTAATTTTCTCTCAGGGAAGGGCTGATTTAATGCAGTTACTCACCATTATAGTCTTCCTAAAATTTTTTGGATCAGTGGGATCTTCAAAAGGATAAGCTCCAACAAGCATCACATATAACGTGACTCCACATGACCAAACATCTGCGAGCTACAGTGCCCCTTAATTAGCTGAAGGAGGAGAGCATAAAGCAAAACAACAAAATAATGCAATGGTAATGGAGACAAAAAGTGATTTAGCATAGCACCTTCCCATCATATTCTTTTTTAGAGAGCACCTCAGGTGCAATGTAAGCTGGTGTTCCTACAGTTGACTTTGGCTGAGAATGAAACACTGCTGACTGCAAACAAGCCAATGAAATAGAAACAAAAATACATCAATACTTTCCATTGGAAAAAACTTATCAATTCCATAGATTCTTACTTACCTTGGAGTACCCAAAGTCACATATCTTCACCCGTGGGGCTAAACTTCCATCAAGTAGTGTATTTTCCAGCTTAAGATCTCTATGACATATTTGCTTCAAGACAAGCACAAGATTTTCTCATATTAGAGAGTCACACAGTTCTGGTTGCAGTACAACAAACAAGAAACGACAGTAGTTGATACCATTGAATGACAGTAGCTAACACCTGATATCAGTTGTTGAAAGAAAAACCTTGCCTGGAATAAATGAAAGAAACAACCAAAGAATCAGTGATTCAGTTAGAGGATGTGCAACAATGAAACTGGGCACTCGGTACCATTAGACATTAAGATGCATCAGAAAAGGATATTCACAATGTAGAAGTTAAAACTTTTCCAGTAAAATTTATAACTTCCACTCCACTAGTTGTCTCAGATGGAAGCTAAAAATTCTGATAGTCGTAGCCAGAGTGTTTGGGCATAATTGCTTTGTCATAGTAATGCTATGATAGATAGGCTTCAGACCGCAAACAATTTTGATAAACTTTTTGGCTTTACTGTTGGATAAGGAACACTACTAGACCAAATACTGGTGGTGACTACTTTTTATTATTTGTTTATTTATTTTTTTTTTAAGGCAAGTGATGGCTACTCTATCACATACAGATTTGCTTTAGAGTTTCACTTCTCACAAAGAGCATTTTTTGCAATTTTCATGAAATGACCACAAAAATAACAGAAATTGATCGTATGGAAACACAGAGACACTTTCAGAAAAGAATCTTGGAGACTGATGCAAACTTTAGATTCACCACATTTGTAAAGCTGTGTCAAACAGATTGACAAATTATGCTTCAGCCCATGCCAAAATAAGATCAACTTTGATCCACTATTTTAGTCCATGTGATAAAGATCCTATGAACCAAGTATCACTAAATTAGGGCTCTGAAGAGCAAGTTCCCTGTCTACCATGAATAAGGGCATTTACAAAAGCAATAGGAGACACCAAGAAAACAATAAGTAGATTTGCCAAACTAGGAAAGGTAGTTTAAATTAAAAGGAGTGGTTACCAAGTGGGAACCTAACTGTGCCTATAAGACCATGACAGACACTCTGTTACATGCAACTTATTGGCAATAAACCTTGACTGTGGCAAGAAAAACAACAAAATGTTCTAGATACGCATCTCATCTCCTAAAAGACATAATGCAGGAAGTTGTGGTGAAACTCAAATTCCCTAAAACCAGGCAGGCTATCTTTAACAATCAAGCATGGAACATCACAAGAATGCCTGGAGGTCAAGCAGGCTTCAGCAACAAAGCTGCAGATTATATGATTTCCATCCCTCTTCTATCCTCCAAGGTCAAATTCATAAAGGTTACACCCAGAACTGAGAAATCATGCAACATATTTCTATATCACATGTAATTGGAGAACCCTCTGTAGTAGAGCTTCAACTGCTCTAACGCACAAGTTGTCAGGAAAACAATCTTGAAAGAAAGTCTGAGAGAGACTGGTACTCACTACTCACTGTATATTAATTTGTTGTTTAAGGACAACCTACAGGAAAGGGCCACAAAACACAAGATTTATGATAATCGGTAACATCTTTTAATTTTCCAGCAAATTCGCAAGGATGGAAACAGTGAGAAATTCAGTGAGCTAGTTTTATTCACAAGATCTATGCATAAGAACAAATTAAAGATTCCAGTACCACATTACCACTCCAACCAGTCTGTGCACTAACACCACTACATAATCCAACATAGCACATCTAAAATTTGTGAGGACCCCTCATGAAGGGATGCTAATACTGAACCAACTTCAGCAGATATGCCTACTCCGGTTGCCATGCTAAAGTTCAAGGCGACATTTTGTCTCCCATTTTCACTACTTCATACAAACGAAAACACCCAAATGCACAACCATTAGTAATTACTAATTAGAAGGCCAACACAAACTCCTCTGATAGTTGTGCACAAAATATATATAGATATTTCCACCAATATGTGTGGTTACCTCATCTTCATTGAACCTTCCAGCATTGCATATCCTCGCAAAGAGTTCTCCTCCTGCCGCATACTCCATTACTATAGCTAGATGGGTAGGAGTCAGCAAGACCTGCAAGATTGTAGGACCAATTTCACAATCAAATCGAAGGACATAAATCAGGGAAATGAATTGGAAATGAAAGCTACTAGTGACATCGAAACAAACAAAAAACTGATATAATTTCAATATAATAGTTGGCAATCCCATTGATCAGACTGCTTAATGAACTTCAGGACTCATTTAACAGCTTTCATTTATGATCTTTTAACTTATCAAATATTGTTGATCTGTTGCAAATTGTATATCATGAGGGACTACCATAAAGGCTGACTATTCAAATCTCAGATGATTTACCGGAGAACTGCTTATTCACTAGGTAATGAGCTCAAGTTCACAACTGAATGGCCAGATTTTGCCATTCATTGCACGCTAAAGAGTCCAGGAGTAAAGAACAAAAGCTCCACTTAAATTTGATTGCCATCCTTCAAGTCATCAAAAAATCAATCTGAATTCATTCTACCACTACCTCTAACTACAAACACGGTACAACCAATGAAGTGACCATTTAAAGAAACTTGATTAAAGATTCCTTTGCAAACTAACAGAACTAGAAAATATTGCCTACAAACAAAAGAGAAAAAAAAAAGAACCTCTTTGAAGCGGATTATATTGGGATGCTTCAATGATCTATGGTTCATAATCTCCCGCTGCACATGTTCATCAATCTGCCACCAAAGTCAGAAGATCGAAGACTCATTTTTTTTGTCGAACCGAACCAAGAAAAATCCCAAGTGAAAAAAGAACCAGCAGAATTCACCCAAAGCACAAACCTTTTGGCCTCTTTCAATAAACTTAACAGCAAAGAGTTCTTTAGTCCACCTCTCTCTCACAAGCTTAGCTACACCAAAGTTACCCGATCCAATGTCCTTAACAATCTCATACTTTTCCATAATTCCACAAAATCCCAAGAACCCACTTTTACTTTTCTCTCAATGCAATAGTACCCCTATCAACCTCCTGACTTCACTAACAAAAAGCGGGCAGGTTTCAGGATCTGAGGTGATGAAATTTTTGAGAATATCTTTTCATTAGTCGGACAAGACTCTTGAGTTGCTTTGTACTCCAGTTAAACTGAAGTACACAAGAAACGACAAGCAAGCGTGTTGGCGAGGTTCTTGACTGCGGTTAAAAAATAAAAACGAGGGTACGTGGAAGATGATGAGTAGCATTAGAGGAAGACTGTCAAAATCGAGTGGTCAAAAAAAGTGTCAGGGAAAGACTAAAGAGCGGTAAGGAACTAAGGATAAATGGGCAGAGGGGCCAAGGAAGGATAGATATGCTAAAGTATTCGACAGCTTACTACTCAAGGACAGGGAATGATTGTTCACAAGAAGGTTTCCAACTTTCCATGTGAATTCTCCTCAATCTTTCTTTTTCTTTTTTTTTTTCGAAACGGTAGAATTCTCCTCAATCGTTGACGTACCAATTTGCAGACTCTCTCCATTGGGCCGTCATTTTTCTGTGGTCCTTGATTTTCTTTGCTTTTCCTTTTTTGGACATGGACACATGTATTTTCAAGTTCCAATTTATCAGGCTTCATGGATGACGACATGACTCTTCATGAATATATACCTCGAGTTGCATTCTTACCTTAAAATGCCCAAGCACATTTGGGAACAAAATTCTTCTTGTACACTTGTACAGTAGTGACAAGGAAAATTCTTGATTGTTTAAATTTTACTTGACCTGATTTCTTGGAATATGTTCAAAAATTAAAAAAGTTCGAAAAATATAGTTGAAAAAAAAATGTGTTTCTTTATCTATGCCATCTTATTAGTTGATTTTTGCCAAAAAAAAAAAAAGGAATCCGTTGTATTTGCAAAAGAAAAAAAAATGTGTCTCGGATATTTTTTTTATTAAAAAAGAGCATTTTCTAATAGAAGTATGGGGGACAAGTAAACTTTTTTGGCCACTAAGGAAAGTGATTGTAGTGAATTTGGGTGGGGAGGGGGCTCTCGGCTTATTTCAAAGGGGACCAGTTGGCAGTGCCTTACGTCATTTAACTCCAATTGCTAGAAGAGAACATCATTAACGTAAAACTCCATATCTTGATAATTAAATGATTTAAAAAAATAAAAGGGAAATAATTTGGAAGATTGGGAGGAATTAATTGTAGGGTTAATCACATTTTATCCTCTTAAAGAATACCCCATTTCTCAATTTACCCCCTAACCTTTAATTTTGCTCACATAACCCCCTTTAGGACAAAATTATCCTTGCATTATTTTGACTTTTCATTTACCTTGTTTTCCTTTCTTTTATTTCTTTTTCGCTTTCTTCTTTATTTAATTCTTCTTCTTTCCCACAAAAATCTTCACCTTAATGATTGAAATTAAAAAAGAGGAATTGCAGAGATCTATCTTCTCCTTAAATGATTAAAAAAAATATTCAAATCACTTTCCTAAAATACAATTTTTTTAACCTTTCAATTCTTTTAATTTTGGGTTTTCCTCTTTCCTTTCTAGTTTCTCATTTTATTCCCAAGAAAATATCTTAAGATGAAATTTCTTGAGAATAAAATGAGAAACTAGAAAGGAAAGAGGAAAATCCAAAATTAAAAGAATTGAAAGGCTAAAAAAATTGTATTTTAGGAAAGTGATTTAAATATTTTTTTAATCATTTAAGGAGAAGATAGATCTCTACAATTCCTCTTTTTTAATTTCAATCATTAAGGTGAAAATTTTTGTGGGAAAGAGGAAGAATTAAAAGAAGAAAGAGAAAAAGAAATAAAAGAAAGGAAAACAAGGTAAATGAAAAGTTAAACTAATGCAAGGGCAATTTTGTCCTAATGGGGGTTAAGTGAGCAAAATTAAAGGTTAGGAGGTAAACTGAGAAATGGAGTATTTTTTAAGGGGATAAAATGTGATTAACCCTTAATTGTATACCCCTATAAAAAATGAAGTTGAGGCTGAGTTGCTTGGGCATGGGAATTAAGAACACATGTTCGGCCCTGTAGAACTTTGTTCTCAAAGTGGCCCAGTTATCATTGGGCAAAATGGATATACAGATAGATCCATTGACATTGACGGAGCAGGACACTTCCAGATTGTGGGCCTTTGCACCTAAAATCTACGGTACATGTTCCTCATCCAGTTTATACCAAATTTGGCCTGCTAGCGTTGTCGCCACCCACGGACCCACAAGACAGCCTTTTAGTCCACTGTCCAGCTAGATTCCCAACTGTCAAAGAAAAACTAGAATGATGAATCGAGCGGGCCACCGGCCACCTCCACGACTGATCACCTTTGACCGCCTCTCAGTCCAATCCTGCCCCACAAATCTGACCGAGGCCTCACGCTTTTACAGTTATCGTTTTCATTGCAATTTTCACCGTAGAATATTTTCTCAATCCGACGAATCTGAGGCTTAATGCTTTTAACACAAACAGGCATAAAAGTTCAAAACAGCACAAATAGACCTAAATAAAAAATACATATAGTTGAAAAAATAACCATTTGGATTAGCTATTTTCAGGTGTATTTTTAAAAAATTTTACGATAGCAGAGTTTTTAGAGTATATTTTGAGATATTTTTAAAATATATTTTAAAATATTTAAGAATAGTAAAATTTATAAAATATATTTTTGAATATTTTTTAAATATTAAAAAAATTTAGACTACTTTTTAGAATACTTTTTAAATTTTTTTATAGTATTTAAAAAACTAATTTTTGACAAACTAATAGATTCAAACAAAGGGTTTGAAGTGACTGAAAAAAAGTATTTGCGTGATGTAACTAAATTTTTTTTAACAAATAAAGCTTTATCCAAACAAACTCTATTATATTATCAAAAAACAAAAGTAAACTCTTTCTATCACTTATTAATTTGATTCGTCTAAGGTCAAATTAGGCAAATACGAGCAATGAATTGCACCCTGCAAATCTTGGTATGACAATTGCGTAGTATCTTAATCCCTACCAATAATTGAACCAATTGCATGTCAAGTTGGACTCTGGGACAACATTTTCCAAGGTTAAATTCAGTTCAATCCTACCATCAAAATTTGAAAAAATAAAACAAAATAATTTCCTTAAAGAGTAGTGTAATTTTTTTTCAGATCTGTAAAACAATGGGACATCAAAAGGCCCACCTACCATACCTACACTCTTGTGCCCTTTGACCAAACCAAACCTTACCCACGCTTCCATACCTGTACCTGCTGCATCCTGAGTTGTACATGAGGAAAAACAGTGAGGAAAAACCGAAAAAGAGGAATAAAAGAACTTCCTTGAACCACTCCCCTCCTCTCGTTCCTCCATTCAAATACACAGAAACCAGACCCCCAGTCCTCAATCCTCCATCCCATCTGAAACTGAAGAAAGGAACCCAAATCTCAAATCTCCCCGTTTCCACAAACCCACAAAAGGGAGAAGGAGGAAAAAAAAAAAAGGTACCATGGCAGCAATAACGGCGCGTGAGGAGAACGTATACATGGCAAAACTGGCCGAGCAAGCCGAGCGGTACGAGGAAATGGTGGAATTCATGGAAAAGGTCTCCAAATCCTTGGGAGAAAACGAGGAGTAACGGTGGAGGAAAGGAACCTGCTCTCAGTTGCCTACAAGAACGTTATTGGGGCCCGTAGGGCTTCATGGAGGATAATTTCATCAATTGAGCAGAAGGAAGAATCAAGAGGGAATGAGGATCATGTGAACACTATCAAGGAGTACAGATCCAAGATTGAGGCCGAGTTGTCATCAATCTGTGATGGGATCTTGAAGCTTCTTGATTCTAAGCTGATCCCATCAGCATCTGCTGGAGATTCTAAGGTTTTCTATTTGAAGATGAAGGGGGATTATCATAGGTATCTTGCTGAGTTCAAGACTGGTGCTGAAAGGAAAGAGGCTGCTGAAAGCACCCTTACTGCCTATAAGGCTGCTCAGGTTTGCTTTGACATTTATGGGTTTTTGGTTGTTGTTCAAAAGTTTTTATTTGTTGCATTCTTCGTGATTTAGATGCGAACTGGATTGGTTCAATTTGGATGCAATTGTTACCTTTTTTTTTTTGGTTCATAGATTTCCAAATCTGGGTAAGGAAATGTGGTTTTGGGTTAAAAAAGAGTTTTTTTTTTTTTGCATTTCCAATGTTAAAATAGGAGAAAATGGTTGTTTGAGCTTTCTGGCATCATTCAATGCGGTTTGATGTGATGGAAGGAAGTTCCATCTTTTTATCCATGTATAAGGTTGTACGCGTTACGCTATTTTTCCCTCCATCAAAGAAAAGAAAAGAGAGTCTGCATTGGTTTTGTTAAGAAGCAGAGCTTATTCCACTGCTATAAAATAGTTTCCTGCGTCTTGTATAACCATATGCTATAGAAAGGTTTATAGGAAATTGGCAAGAATTGGAAGCTAACATCTAATATCCCTTCTTGTCATAACATGAATGGTTACATGTTTGATTCCCTTTTGTTTTTTTGGGTTGGGTTGGCTGTGTTCTTTCATTGATGCTCAACAGAAGCTTACACGAGGGAAGGGGCATACCCCTTAAAACATTACAAAAGATAGACTAGTAAAACAGCAGAACAAACTCGACATACAGACCTATACATCAAATTGATAAGGAAATGACAGCTCTAAGCATGCATTGAAGCATTGATTCAACTGTTGTTTCACTGAAAAAATGTAATGGGGCATAGATTTGATTGTTCTAACCATTTTGATAGTTCATCAGTATTTTACTTATGACTGAGAGAATTGTAGTCCTTGAATAATGATGATTGAGCATACAACTTCTTCGAGAGATTTGGCTAAAAAATGGTGTAGGTTACTGAATTTGTATCTTTTTGTCACACTTTCATTCTAATTGTTGTTCTGAACCGCAGGATATTGCAAACACAGAACTTGCCCCGACTCATCCTATCCGGCTTGGACTGGCTCTAAACTTCTCCGTCTTCTACTATGAGATTTTGAACTCTCCAGATCGTGCTTGTAATCTAGCAAAGCAGGTGAAAAATCTGGATGCAAAAATTTCCCTTACTGGCTTTGGCTAGGCAAGAATCTGGCTCATATTTTCTTTTTATATTTCCCTCTATAGGCCTTTGATGAAGCAATTGCTGAGTTGGATACCCTAGGGGAGGAGTCATACAAGGACAGCACCCTGATTATGCAACTCTTGCGGGATAACCTTACCCTGTGGACATCTGACATGCAGGTACTGCATTTTCTTTGCACACAAATTCTCCTCTTTTTGTAATATGGACCTCCTTGCTCGTCTTGCCATGGCACTTGTATGGATTTTGAATTTTTAACAATCGCCTTTTTTTGTGCAGGATGATGGAGCTGATGAGATCAAGGAAGCTCCCAAGGCTGATAATGAACAACAGTGAGGATGTTTGCTCTCTGATTGGGGTTTCACTTCTCGTCTGGTGGTTTTTATTCGGAGAAGTTACCTATTCTGATCGTCGTGCCTTTCTTTTTCCCCACCCCTTTTACCAGTCTGGCTTTATTTTAGGTGTTCGCAATTGTGTTATTGAACCTCCTTTAATGTATCCATTTCGTCTTCAGTTTAGCGTTCTCCGGATCTTATTGGCTTTTAGCTGTGTCATGGAAAGGTGGAAAGGAAAAGGCTTTTATATATGTTTTACATCTCTTTGTACTTAATTAAGTTGTGAATGAGCAAGATTGAATAAGGGCCTAAAATCCTGGAATTATCGGAAGGGGCCAATAACCAAAACTGTTTTCATCCCCTGTTTGGAACCCAAAATTCAAGGGATGTGTCTTGATTGATGCTGAAATGATTAGAATATGTATCCACTGTTAGCAAGAAAAATTGGCGTCATAAGTTGGTTCTTTGAAAGTCCACAATTAGTCTTTGATTCGTCCGACAGTGGGAGGGAGCACGAGGAGATATTCACTACACTACAATGAAAGTGATTGAGTGCTTTCTCAATCGATGGATGGAAACGAACGTGATGTAAAAAGAAGAATTCTCCATACCTCAACCATTGGCAATAATGGATCTTTCGTTTCTCTTGCAGAGGGTGAAACGAAAAATGTTCTTAGGTTCCCTTATCGAAGAGGAGAGGAAGTGATGAATTCTCCAAAAACCACTGAGTTTTGGCTCAGTCACTACTATAAAAAAGGGATTAAGTTCTTCTTGGGATGGTAAGTTTTGGATTTGAACTGCACCTGCAGTGAAAAAAGTTCAAATGAAATGTTAGAACGTTCCTTTAGTGGATTCATAAACCTATTAACCTGTCATACAGTCTCTTTAACCTCTTCCTTTTCGTAGAATAGAATAAATTAAAAGCCTCCCTAAGCTCTCATTTCTTATAAAATAGGATAGATTAAAGCCCTTTCCTGGCCGTAAAATAAAATAGATTATATTATATAAATATTATCGTTGCCAAAAAAAGAAGAAGAATTCTCCAAAATTTCCGCTCATTAAATATCTAGAAAAAGATGCTCCGTAGTAAAAAATTCAAGATTGCCTCTCCACAATGGCACAATGGAAAACGTAAAGGAAGGGGAAATGACTCTCCTTCGTCGCTCCACGCCTCTGTCTTGTTCGGTGGTGAGGAGACAAGTCCAAGTAAAGAAGAAAATGGGAAGAAACTAACGACAACCTTGTTTATACAACATAACGAAGTTTGGAAGGGGTAACAGAGAAACGAAAACTGCTTTAGGAATTGTGCCGTTTAAAGATGCGAAGGCCAATCCACAATGGAGAAAAGACAAGTTCAAGATCAGTGGTGGCGGAACTTTTGATTTATTATTATTAGCAGTAGCATTAAATAATCTAATGGTGCAAAATTACATACTAATTTAACATTATGTGAAAGACTGCAAGATGTAGAAATAGTGAGAGCAATTCTTTAAATTTTCAACACCTTTGGGGCAATTGTGGGTCTAAACGAAATATTATTAAAATTCAGGGCGCATAAGAGTGGGGCAATACAACAAAATATAGAAATTCTTTGTAGGTTATTCTATATTTTCGAGAAAAAAAATTTCTTTTGAAGGGTTGCAATTGAGACGAGACGTACATGGCTCCGGCCCTGTTCAAGATGCAGTAGCAGACAAGATAACAGGCGGAGATACGTTACAAAGAATTAAAATCGCATTAAAATGGCATTAATACTCTTCCTTTCTTCCATTTTACTCTTCTCCAACCAATCCCTCTACTTATTATGAAGCTGAAAAAGACTAATGTTAACCTACTTTGACGGATAAACAAATCACATGAACCACAGGAATAACAAGAAAAAGAATGACCAGGACAAGGCCTGACCAAAAGAGTCTCAGGTTCTGAAACTTCTCGTTTTAATCATTGGGGAAAGAAGCATATTCCTTCTTCCTTGAAATGTCTCAAGATTCCAGCCATAGGATGCTGCCAATGTTCGTTGCAAAGGCACTCAAAATGGAGAAATTCTCACATCCGAAACCTGCAGTTGTGTCCACTATGATGAGGAAAAAGAAAGTTATGTCTGATTCTTACAAGACGCTCTTGAGGACGACTCCTTTGACTGGTAGCAATACTAGAGGTGGCAAAATGGGCGGGATTTGCTTGGATTTGAGATGGAACCGAGTCATATGAGTTTGGGCCCAACCTTACCCATATGTGTTTTGGGACTAACTTGGGCGGGATCATTTTGGGATGGGTTTAGATTGATCCCGCCCAATACCCAAATCCATTTTCTACATATTTTTTTTTCCTTTAATTCATTTTTTATTTTTATATAATTTTAATATTTTTGATTTATTAAATTTCTTTTAGTTTTATTAAATAAACATGCAAGTGCTTTATACTCAAGATTCCCACCAAAAATTGGATTAACAAATAAAGGAAAAGATAGATATACAGCCATATTCCAACATATATCAAGATGGCCAAGGTCCTTAGGATGTTGAATATTTATCCTTATCATTGTCCAAGGATGACAGGTCTAAACTAATTGAAATGCTGGAAATTCTTGTGGATAATGACTAGGAAGACTACTAGATTATATTCGCTGGTATGACTATAAAAATTGTTAAAGATAATTTTTGAATCTAAGATTCCGTTTGGATTGACTTTTTTTTCAAAAAATAAGTTTTTCAAATACAATGTTACAGTAATATACAATAACTCAAGAAACATCCCATCCATATTAATATATCAAATATTTCAAAAAAAATTTATAGTAAAAATTTTTCATATACACTGCTACAATAAAATATTTCAAAAACACCTACCAAAAACAGCTAATCCAAACGGAGTTCTTGCCATTTGAGCCCAATGGGTACCCAAGTATTTCCCATCCTTTCCCATTCATTAATGGGTATAGTTGGGATGTGTCCCAACTTAAACCCAATACCAAATTATAATACCCATCCCGCCCAAAGTTCCTTTGGGCATGGGTAGCCCATTGGGACTTGGGACAAATTGCCAGCTCTAAGCAATACTAACCATCACCTAAGCAAGAAAATTTCATACTCCTACAGAAGTATGAATATCACCACCACCAAATGTCAAGCTGGGCAACAGAAGACAGAATTTCTACTTCAATAGAACGAAATTTTGCAAATGCACTTTTCTAAGTAATTAGCCAGGTAGAGAACTTCATATATTGTGAAACCAAAGACAGAATGACAGCTGAAAGCAAGCGGAAATTGCGAAATTTATAACAATGAAAAGCAGGATCAGAACTGAAGCTGCAACTTCTTCTCCATAAGGCTGGTCAATGACACAACCACCACCTTAGGCCACGAAGCCATAATCTTGATCATAAAGGGTTCACGGGAAGTTCAACTTGTAATAAAATACAAAGTAACGATGCAACTTTTCCAAAAGAACTCTTACCTTTTCCAAGTGCAAACCAAGGTCGCAGCCTGTGTGTGTTCAAAGCAAAAAAATAAGCTGGATACATACAAAATCCATTTGTTTATACCACATTCTCCATTAGGAGAGATGCCGCAGACGGTAACTTCTCCGGGAGTAGCACATGGGTTTTGAACTAAGCCCCAAATGTCAACATTAAAATGCATCAGGTTCTACACTGATAGCTAACTATCATCAGAACTTCACAAGATTGTATCCACGGAGACAGCACTACATGCTCATCTAATCGCTGTATATACCAGCAGATAATAAAAACACTCGGTCAGCTCAGCTAAGACATAACTGAGGTGGTACGAACAATGGAGTGGGAAGCATTCAGAGAAGAGTTTGCAGCCACTTCAACTGCTTGTTTTTGCCCTCTCCAAAGCATGAAGAGTAACAAAAGGCTGAGGAACATTTCTCTTCCTGTACTGGGATTATAATTTGTTGTCAAGAAGCACATACCTGGTAGCCTGATCAAACAAAAATCATCTTATCTTGGCCTGCCATCCAGATATCAAGCAAAAGCCAAAAAATTAACCTCCAAAGGGGGTATTCCCGTTTTGGCAAAGTAGGCAGGGAAGTGTGTGAAAGAGGATATTTCAGGAAGTCATCACAGTCTCTCTAACAATAACCTCTCATCCACTAACAATACATGCAGCTAACTAAAGAAGCGTCAATATTGTTATCCAAAAAGAAAAAAGAACTTATAACCGAAATGACACAAGCTGATTGTTCCAAATTGTGAAACCACCATCTGCAACAGTAAGTTTACCCGGTAACATTAAGGAATAGAGCTCCTCACAATTATACAAAGGCTAAAAGCCTAAAAGGTCATACCATTTTGCAATTGCTATTACTAAATGATGCAAAATTTTGATGCGAAAGGGCAGGCAATTGTGCCCCATAAATGATAATTTTGAACTTACATATAAGTACTAATATCATATCATCCCACATAAGAAAGATCCACCCTTTCCTCCAAAATTTGTATCATCTTTTTCTAATACTTATGCCTCTGATCAATGTAAAATCATCTGATATCATCAACCAAGCATCAAACTGAAGAAATTCCAGCTCAACTGGTGCAAAGACTTCCATATGTTACCAGGGAAATGCAATACTCTCATTAATCCCCTCAAGAGAACACATATATTATACTCTCTATAGAGCTGATCAAAAATTAAAACTACATTCAACGTATGAAAAACAAACAAAAAAGCCTGCAAATTTCACAGATGTTAACATATGAACAAATGATCTTCAAAGATGTAAAGAACAATCCCTATAAAATACAAATGAAAGACAAATTTTTTGAAGTAATCTTTGACTACCTTCACCATTCATGTACAAAACAAAATCTAAATGAACCAGTCACCACTGCCAGCTACTACCGCATCTTTGCACTCCTGCTTTTGATACAGACCATACGCCCCCCCCATCCCCCACCACCATGTACATGCCAATATTACATTTTTGACCCTATAACCTTTATAACAAAATAGTTTTAACTCCCAAAAAGAACAAAATTCTCCAAAATGATACCTTTTGACTCCCCTTTTTGTCAATTTTCCTCAAATACCCTTCCATCTCGGGCTCGGCACCGGCAGCGAAGGAGACAACGGCAGCTGCGGAAAACCTAGACCCGTCGGCGAAAATAGCAAGCTCGGGGACAGTAAAGCGTAGGGCGACCTCGGCGACGGGATACATCCAAAAGCCAGCGGCGAAGTCGGTGGAAGCACCGGGAACTGAGGAAAACCCTGCGGCGGCGGAGGAATGTTCTGCTGCTGCTGATGCAGCGCCGGTGGCGGCGGCGGCATCTGCGGCGGCGGAAGGTTGTTCCACTTGGGAGAAGCAGCCGAGGAGACCGAGCTCTGGAGAAACCGCATGTAAGCGGAGATCGGAGACTCCGCCGCCGCATGCACAGCCGGGAACGGCGGAAGAGGAGACAAAGGCTGCCGTTGACCGACGAGGAACCCCGCCGCTGACGCTGACCCTCCTCCTCCGGTGGGATTACCACAGGTCATCGGGTTATTAATCTGAGGCAAGGGAGGAGGGCGGTTGCTAATCTGGGCGAGGGGAGGAGGGCGGATCCGCTGCAGCCGTGAGCTGGGGGGCTTCGGTGGCTGTATAGGAGGAGGAGTCGAAAACCGCTCGTGAGCTGGAGAGCCCGTGAGACGCTGAACGACGTCACGGAAGTCATTCTTGTTAATATTATACACGGGCGGCTGATGCTGCTGCTGCTGCTGTGTTGCTGGGATTGTTGTGATTGAGCAGCAGGCGGCGGCAGCACTTGTGGTGGTGGTGGTGGCGGTGCTGAAATTTCCTGATTATTCTGATCAAACACGGGAGGCCGACGAATGGGTTTGGAGATTTTATGTGAGATTTTGTTGAGATGTTTCAGATAAACATCTCTGTTATTTGTATTGTTGCTGTTGTTGTTGTTGCTGCTGCTACTAATGGTGGTGGTGATACTACTGGAAGTTGTAGTAGTAGCAGCACTACTGGCGGTGGTAATCGAAGAGTCACCACCACCAGCCGCGCCACTAGAGGAGGAATGACAACTTTTTTCCATAAAAAAACACACAGTCACACACTAGAACAGAGATGGAGAGACTTGGGCAGCAGCAACTCTCTAGTCTCCGTAACTGTAGACTCATAGACCAGTGGGAGAGGAGAGGGGCCGTCTTTCTCTCTCTCTCTAGAAATGTGGTTGTGGGCTATGAGAGGGCCATATTATTTATATTATATATATGTATGTATGTAGTAATGTTGATGGAAATGTATGATTGTATGTGAATCCTCTCTTCCTTATCTTACAGCGTTGTGGGGTCCTTGACAATATCTCGTAGTAGGGACTTGAGACAAGAAAAACGTTAAATAATTTAATTACCAATTATAAGAAGGAAAAAACCACCAGCTTTTTTGGGCTGGACTGGTGGCCACCACCACGCCCTTGAGGCTTTGGTGGGGTGGGAGACAAGGTTCAAACCTTACCTCCCACCAAAATGCCACTCTTGTGGTTCTGCTTCAAATTCAGACGGGTCCGTCTGGTCCGATGGTGGTTCTATCCCCATCGGTTTCCATAGGCTCAATTGAGCCTCCCGTAGATAGAGTAGGAGTAGGATGACAATTGACCGAAAAAAAAAATTATAAGAAGGAAAATGCTGCCAAATACTACAAAAGTACTCAACCATTTTCGTTTTGTTCTATCTGATATATATATATATATATATATATGAGCAAATAATCCTGATAATCACAAAATTTTTTGAATAATAGAGAGTTTTGGCCACTCCACTTTTAAAAGAATTTACTCACTAAACTATAAAAATGTAAATTTTGAACCATTCAATCGATTTTCTTCATTATATTTGCCAAATTTGGTTATGTCTGATGACTTATGCGACTTTTAGATTTGTTAGACTTAATAGTAAAAACAGATGAAATGGCCAAAATTTACATTTATAATAGTTTAGTAGGTAAATACATACTTTTGAAAATTGAGTAGTCAAAACTCTTCTATCATCCAAAAAGTTTAGTGACTTTCCAAATAATTTGCTCTAAAAAAAAAGGGTAAACGGACAAAGTGTCGTGCATATTTTAACATAATCACATTAACTTTAGTGTGTTTCGATACACACTACCATATTGAGAAAAAAAAAAAACAATTCAGGGCACTCTCTTTTTCACTATTTTTTTTATATTTCAATCATCTTTTTATTTGACATATATATAATCACAAAAAAACAGTTATAATACAAATAAAAAATATTATTTACAATCTATGTTTTGTTATTTGTAATTCAATTATTTATTTTATCATATAGTATAATAAATAAAAATATTATGACTAAAATGATAGTGAGAGTATGAATAACAAAGAGTGGAGCGCAAATAACAGGTACCTACAAATATTCTTCAACCAAAACGCACTTATGACACACCTTTCTAGGAGTTTGGAGCCTCTATAATTTCATACTATATCAATTAGCAACTCAAATCAGGTTGTAATTGATATAGCTTAAATAAATACATTACATTTAAATTTATTTTCGGAAAAAAAATTGAAATTTAGTATTTAACGACACAAATTAGGCAACCTTAGACCCAACACCACGGTTTGGGCCATTAATGGCTTATGCACCTGCCTCTAAATCCCGCTTATGTAAGGATTGAAGTTTAGAATTCCCAAATAAGCACGTTTTAAGCGTAAAAACGGACATATGCCCATATAAGTTGTAAAGGTTCTTTGTGAGACAGGCAAATAGAACTCTCACGAGACGCCAGCTTTGGTTGGTATGCATCATTTTCTAATGAGTTTAGCTTTCAACCTTGTCTTATTTTCTCTTTTCACGCACCTTCACTTTCAACTAGTACATAATTTGTTGTTGGACACTTATTGGTCTTGTCAAGCAAATTAGCTATATATCGTATCAGGAAAAGGTTGGATTTGATGATAAGACGAGATATCATATTATTAATCGGTGATAATTTACTAATTCATTCAAATGGCGCTAAGTTCATATTCAATATTTGCAGGCAAGAAACCGACAAGCAATCCAAGATTTGAGAATACTAGTAAAAAAAAGCCAATTCTATACCAGCACATTATTGATAACCAAAAGCAGCCTGATAATTGGAATGGTATGAGCATCCATTGAACATCTCAAACGATCGAGAGGGATACATGGCAAGAATAACGAAAGATGAAAAGGTCCAAATTGCAGTAGTGTTGGGTGCTTAAGCTTTATCTTTTGGTGGCTTAAAAGAAGAGAACGGACAATAATTTGTGATGTCTGACCCCTTAGAAGAAGGAAGGAAAAGGAAAAGAGGCACTTGGCATCTCTCTTTCTCAGAGTTTTCTTTGTAGTATCCTTTTTTTGTTGTTGTGGGCTGGAGAAATGAGATGCATTGCACCAGGTTTGCTGATGATGATGATGTCTATGCCTTGCGAAAGCCGTCCTGAAACGGTATTTTTCCATATTTTGCAAATCGTAGCTGACATTTTTCATTTGTTTTTAGTACATGCAAGGTCGGGGACTGTGAAGAAGGGAAAAGACAAGAGGAGGAGAAAAAGGAAGGTTGGGGGGGGGGAGGATACAGAGAGATGAGTTATGAGAATGAATCTTCTTGTCGGTCTGATTAAACCTTTTCCTAATAGCATGATTAGAACTATGATTTATCATTATATGGCTAAGTGATAAAACGAATTGCGCACCTCACTCGCATGTTTTCCTTCGCATTTCACGAAAAATGCGCAACGGATCTTCTGTCTCACACTCTGTGCCACTTTTTACTATATATGTTTGTTTGGATAGGGTATTATTTGAAATATTAGTTGGAATAATTACTGTAGCACTTTTTGTGATGTGATGTATGTGAGATAAAAAGGTGGTTGGGAATATAAAAAGGTGAGTTGAAAAATGTGTTTATGCTGCAAGCGAAATATTATTTGGGATAAGTTTTGTATCCAAAAATATTGTTATTTCTCCTATATAAACATCATGTTTTAGTTCTTTTTTGTTTTCTTAAAATCCAATAACTATTAATTCAGTAATACACAAAATTTATCAAACTCAAAAAATCAAAATGCATAAAAAATGAGATTTTTTTTAAATTTTTTACTGTATTTTTTAATTTTCTATTATATATTACTTTTTTGAAGCTGTTGTATTTATTTTTTACTGAATTAATAGTTATTAGATCTTAAGGAAACAAAAAAGAACTAAAATATGATGTTTATGTAGGAGAAATAACAATATAATAAAAAGTGGGACAGAGAGTGACACAGAGTGTGGGACAGAAGATCCGTTGCGCGAAAAATGTGTTTAATGCATCTTCTCATGAGCTATTAACGTGGTGATCCTCAACTCCTTTGAACTCAAATTTACTGAGATCCTTACTTAATAATTTTATTGAGATCCTTACTAAACGTTGAGATACCGCATATTTTTGTTACATGGTATGTATCTAATACATTCTCATGAGTGTTGTAGCAAAACTTCCTCTTTTTGGATTTTAAATAATAATAATAATATTTTTTGAATTAATTTCATATATAATGACAGCTAACTATGTACATATGTCACTTATTTTAACTTTACTTATATAAATGTATGGCGTGTACTAAAGGTGTTAATTAATCCTCATTTTTTTTTTAAAATACGTTTTACAACCACCTTTTTTTTTCCTTATCTAACATACTTATACCTCAATTTTTTATTAAAAAAAAAAAGTGTTTCAACTAAATTTCCCTTTAAAAAAAAACTTTAATTGAACCGGTCTCTTCTCTTGAGTCAAGCATTTCAAGAGCTGAGTTGAGACAGGATGACTTGGCCATGTATTTATTTAATGATTAGCTTTTGAATTGATTTTTTTTTCACACTAACAATCATGCATATACGTCATATGTGCGTGATTTGAATTTATGTTACGTGACAATGATCTAAACTTGCTATTATTAAAAAAAAAAAAAATTATACGCTCACAATGTATTAAAAAACATACGCTTACTTAATCTGAATTTCATCTAATCTAATGTATGTTCAATTGGGGGTTCATGAGCTTGGTGCCGTTGTAAGTAGGGTCCAAATCAATATTGAAAAGCAAGTGATCGTGCGGAATACGTTTGATGATTAGGTTCTCAACATGATTTGCACTGTACTGATGTCGTATTAGGAGGAAGACCAGCACATTACTCCTAAAGCAAGTGATCGTGTTTATTCCGCAGTTGGGCTATAGTTTCACAGGTGAGCAACGAGGGCGGAAAAAGATGCTTGCTTGTTTAAAGGGCAAAGAATATAATCATGCCGATTCCAAATTAACCAAGAAATTATTGGTGGGCTCGACTTTTTCATTCTTCTTTCGTTACTTTACCTATGAAGTAGCCGTTTTATCATGTTCTGATGGTAAATTTACGTTGTTTGCTTTGCCCTTTTCCAACGACCTGCTGGTCATCAAGTGAGTTTCTTGATACTTGATACTACTACTACTACGGACTACCTGTGACCGTGCCATTTTTTCTTTGTTCCATTCCAATATTATGACGGTCGTTGCTATATGCGAAGACTGGTCAAACAATAGCTTGACCTGATAACCAACAAATTTAGATAAAGATTAAACTAATGTAATCATTATCTATTAGTCCATTAACACAGTTTCGATGCTTCAACTTTCATACGTAAGAAGCTTTTTCGTGTATATTACATTGAGAAATCTACAAATTTAATCCATGGTCTCACAAGGTTCAAGTTTTATTGCCTTTTTGTAGTCCCCCCTTTAATAACTTTGGGGGTTCCAGAGGTGTTTGGATTGTAAGTTATTTGATATATTTTTACTGTAGCACTTTTTGTGATGTGATGTATGTGAGATAAAAAGGTAATTGGGAAGATAAAAAGGTGTATTGGAAATTGTAATGGTGATATCAGCAAATATATTTGGGCAAATAACTTACAATCCAAACATCCCTTGGGAGAACGAAAGGGAAATTGCAGCAAACAATGAAGGTATGGTTCCTGAGTAAAACTGCACAGAGCCCTATAATAACAATCAACACGAAAATAACATGCAGCTCTTTTGAGAAGTGTAAGCAACCTTTCAAAAGCAAAAGAAAGAAAAAGAGAATTGCTTTGTGCATCGCTATCTCCTTCCAAAAGAAACTGAATTTTAAAATGAGAACCGAATAAAGTACATGTACAAGATATAACACTTGGCTACATTATGAATCTTTGAAATTCAAACCAATATAAGTTGGTTCAATTGGTAATGACGGATTACGTTCTCATAAAAGATCTTGTATTTGAATTTTGCTGTCGATGTGAGAGTTGTGTTGACGTATGATCTGTAAGAACTCATATAAGTTATCTATGACTTCGACTGCATGCTTTAACTCGCAGTGATGATCGGAGCTGAACCCATCAAAATTTTTTTCTTAAAAAAGGAATTCCATTGCCCTTGAGATAGATGCTGATTATACAATAGAACATAATTGTTTTTGTAAGGTACTTAGCTTTGCTTAGGATCTGGAAGGTTAGAAATTGCCACGACAAACAAGAACAGACGGAGGAAACAGGTTCTATCATGAAATATTAATTTCAATGACGTTGTAGAATTAGTATGATTTAATTGCACGCACTCTAATCGTCCATGTGATTTGCTGCTTATCAGTTGTCGATTTGATGAATGTTAAAAAAAAAATATGTGAATGTACCAGACCGCCGATGCAGACATTGAAAAATTATTTAGCCAGTCATGGGTAAGATGATCTTCCAAAACGTATACTTTCATATTATTTTTTCCTATAAGTTGCTATTCGTGTCTAAGGGGCATCCCATGAGGCATGATATTATGACTTATTCTACGGATGTTTGGATTGCGATTTTTTGCAAAAAAAATTTAAAAATTTTATATTTTTCGTGAACATATTTTTTAATCACTTTTTGTTACATTACATATTTCAAATCGTTATAATATATTTTTCTATAAAAACTCTTAAAAATAAAATTACAATTTTATGGGTTAAATTGAAATATGACTTTTTGGAAGTTGGGTTGACAAATGACAAACTTGAATATCTTAGAGAGCTTTGTTGGATCTGACGACATAAAATTGTGCTCAATTCTCTAACAATATGCCCTTTTACCCGAGTATAATAATCTGATTGAGACATACTAGCTTTAGCAAATGGTAACTCGAGACAGAAACCATGAATGAAACTCAAACGATGAGGTGAGATGGTTTGAAAATCTCAATCATTGAATTAACTTTTCCTATTGTCTGCTTAAAGGCTTGAGAATTTTCACACTCATATGATACAAGTCTTCGATAGTTCAACATCTTCGGCTTGGGCCGACATAGGTTTTGATTGCCCAAATTGATGACCTTTGTATAGAATCTCTTGCAAAGTTACAAGCGTCTAATACAAGAGGATTTAGGCAAATTTTGCTGGAGGTCCACGAGCTATACAAGCAGCTAATGCTAGGCTCTTAGCCCTTCTGTTTATTCATTTTATGTCATGCAATGGTATTGGCATGCCACCTGGTTTTCATATTACTTTGGTTTCTTCAATTACATAAAAATTGGGGTGGTTTAATAATAATCATGAAATAAATCGCACTTTTTTTTTTCTAAAATTTTGACATGGTTTTGTGTTAAATGTTCAAGACATAAATGCAACTATGAGAATTGGGAATCCTTCCAACTTTCAATTCCAAACACAACATTGTTAGCCAAGTGATGTAGTACTTTAAAGTTTTTAACTATCAGTAACTTCCCCATTGGATGCTGCATAATTAACGTTCTTTTCTAGGCTCCTCTATCCTCTTGCTCCCATTTTTCCCTTCCACTTAAAAAAGAAAGAAAAAAAAGAGTGAAGAGGGAGAAGTTCTCCTTGTTTTTAATCATAAATCAGGCTTAGATGTATATAGAGTTCCGATGCTTAGTGGATTTTTTTTTTTATAACAAAACATATTTCATTGACGAATTGCTGGAAATCGTCCAGAACGATTGATATAAAACGTTGCCCTGATGGCAGATAAAACATGTACTAAAATTGTAGATCTGCAATTTAATAGAAACAAAAAACTTGAGAAATTAAGAACAGATCTAAAAAATACCATCAAGTTTAAAATCATCTCCTTATAGAATAAATCGCTGCAACCCACTCTGTGCATGTTGCAATCGTCAAATCTGCTAATCAACAGTTGTAAATTCCAATAACGATGATGAGATATGTCAAATAGACCCAAATCTGAAACAAATTCAGATCTGAAATAAATTCAAATTTAAACAACAAAATAAGGGAAAATAACACAAAATCTAGCTAGAAACTCCCAGGAGAACAAAAATTCTCACTACGAACCCTAGGAGAAACAGAGATCTCTTACTAAGAAAAATTAGGAGAGACTTTATTAGGAAAATAACAAAAACGAAACCTATGGAAGGGAGATCATGCCTCCCTGTCGAAGAGGAAAGGATTCAAAGAAAATGAGCAATAGAGAAAAGTTGGAGAAGAGGAGTAGTAGAGAGAAGTTGGAGATTTGATGATGCTTAAATGCTTTACTACTTACAATTTTTTTTTTGTATCATAAATTATAACTTTTTTAATTAATTAAAACATAAAGCATTATTAACGATAGAGGATTGATTCCCAAAAGGCACCGTGAAATGTCTCCAACTCATTGGGTGAAATTCAAATGGCATGAATATTATTTTTGGCAGGGGAGTCGGGACCAAAGGCAATATTGGCAGCATTAAATTAGTTAAGCCTAGGATATTGATCTAATATACCGAATATTAATAAGGAGAATGAATGATAACAAATAAATTTATCAAAACCATATGAAAGTTAATTTTTAAAAATTAAAGCTAGTTTCATTTTTTTTTATTTTAGGGTGGGGAATCTGGGATTAATGAATTTGGCAAACACAAAGATGGAGCTGCAAACGAATCAAGTTCAGACCCGCTAGTAGCATTACCAACAAATGCCCGAATGGAGAAAGCCCATCCATCTTGTATTGTATGATTTGAATCCTCTTAAGGGCAAGGGTGAAGGGCCAATTCGTTAAGTCCAAGTCTAGAAAAGATCAATGTAATAATTGAATCAAATTTCAGTTTAGGCTGACTAAGTAGAATCAGTAGTGTATAATCAGTAGTGGATCTTGATCTTCAACAAATGTTCTCAATAATCCCCAACAATGACAAGAAGGGTCCCTCCCTCAGAGGTCAACCATCAAAACAAAA
This sequence comes from Coffea eugenioides, assembly GCF_003713205.1. NCBI lineage: Eukaryota > Viridiplantae > Streptophyta > Magnoliopsida > Gentianales > Rubiaceae > Coffea > Coffea eugenioides. The sequence goes on from NC_040044.1 coordinate 6,071,293, forward strand.
GTCTTCTTGACTAAACCAACATAACAAATGTTGTCAGTGCTTGGAAATATGTGTTTGGATTGTAAAAAATTACACTTTATTTACACCTTATTTACACACACACTGATTTGCTTGCATCATCAACATATTTTCCAATCACCTTTTTATTTCACATACATCGTATCAAAAAAGTGCTGCAGTACTTTTTTTACAAAATTATCTCAAATAATTTACAATCCAAACACACTTTTCCATCTTTGGTAACGAGCTACTTCTTCGCACCTATTAAAAGTGTCATACTTTTTATTTTATGATGTTGAAAATGTTTGTCATATTTTTAAAGTAAAATTTATTTTTGATTTTTTTAAAAAATATTATCCCTATCTTTACCTTTGCTTCACATTAGATTCAAATTTGAATTTCGAAGTTCAGAGGACAAAATTGAAATTAAAAGTACTAACATCACATCAATTTGGTCCTCCACATTTAAAAAAAAAATTTTTAATTTCTCGCATTTAAAATCAGTCAAAATGGTCCCTCATATTAAAAAAAAAAAAGTCGACTTATTTTTGCTGACTTCCCCGGTCAAAAACCGGATGCCTGCATTACGTGCCCCATCTATGTGAGCATATGGAACATTTGAAATTATGAACAAGGGTGCGTTTTTGACTAGTTGGTTGGTGATGCACATATCCAACTCTTACGAAAGCAAGAAATTTGTTAGACAAATCTAAGCCCCGAGAATACCTTCAAAAGCCGGCAACTTTTGAAGGCTCTCAGGAGACTTATCTACCCAAACCCCAACCCCCCAGTACCGATGTGGGATAGAAACCCCGACAAGGGCCAAGCCCCGTGGACAGCCGCTACTAAACCCTAATTGCTTTTCTCAAAATTGCTTTTCTCTAAGCCCCGTGGTGATGCACATATCCAACTCAAAATTGCTTCTCTCTAATTCTCTCCATTTTCTTTACCTTTTTCTTAGATCACGTACATCATAAATTAAATAGAACACCTTTCTTCATATTTTTTAGGAGATTGTCCTGCTAGCTAATAATTGGTCAGCTACAGTAAAGATCACCATTAGAGAGCCGGTATTCAATCCAAGAGACTTTTCAGCGTTCATGCCAGTGCAAAAATTTGACGTGCAGATTTTTTTGGCGTTTCAAATTAGTAGGGAAGAAGATGTATGAAAAAACAAACGAGTAAAGATTCAAGTATTTCGTGATCCGATATACTGTCACAAAAAAAAAAAAATTTTAATTAATGTTGGTCTCAATCAGACGATTTTTTCTTTCAGTCAATTGATGATGTTATTTTTTTTGCACCTTGTAGAATCACAAGCCACATGCATGATTTTTTTTTAATCAATTGATGATGCTATTCTATAGTACTTACATGCATAATTTTTCCGAATAATTAGTCATTATAAAAAGATTCCCCATACAACCATTATAGCGAATTGCCGCTGCACTGCCCAAACAACCATAGATTGCCTCCTAATCACTTTTTTACACAATCAACGAGGAGATAGATGAACAAAACTAGTATTAAAATGGGAGAAAGTAAGAGGAATCAACGAGAGTTACTTCTGCTGCATTAGTGTCCACGAGCAGTCAGACACCACATAGGCGAAAGAGGAGCAGCGCTACTCCGAGAATCCCGGTACCCAAATTACCCATATATATAACCAAGTACCGTGGGAGTCAAACGTTGTAAATCGAGCGCGAATTTGAATTTGACGAGCTTCAAATTTGAGATCGAACTTCAGTTCGAATTTTATATTAAGAATTCACTCAATTTGAAATCGAAGTTGAGTTTAATAAAATTAAATCAAAATTTGATTTAAAATTCGATTTAAAATTCGACTTACTGATTTACTGATCTAGCCTGAGCTTCTTGTCAAGGCCTATGGGGACTGCATTTAGGGTAGAAACAGTAACAGAGAAATAAGAAACAAGTAGCACGTGTACAAAAGGAGAAAGCATCGAAAGGTCAACTGCAATATGCGCTTCAGTCAAGCAGACTGTAAAACTCACTCACGTTCACGGGAGTAGTAGGTTGGACCATGAAACTTTCAAATGCCTGTGGCTCCCTTTTGTCTATACGTTAATAAAAATATTTTACTACACCCTATCAAACAGAAGAAAAAACGCACGGAAACAAGGAAAAGGAAAAGAAAAGAAAAATACACCCAGTCGTCATGGAAGCCAAATTCCGGTCAGATACCGCAGGAAAGCCCATAAGATGCAGAGGTTCATCTAAAACTATCCGCTGAACAGTTCTGATTTCATTATTTTATCATGGTTCTTATATGTTAATTGTGGCTAATTAGATCAGTTGTTGCACGATACATGATCCCACAGCTGCGGTATGCAGAGGAGCTGGAGAGCCCCTAGTGATGGAAGAGATTCAAGTAGCTCCTCCCAAGATTGGGGAGGTTCGAGTCAAGATTATTTGCACGTCCCTTTGTCACGGTGATATTAGCTTCTGGCGATCAGAGTCCGTTAGTCCCACCAAAACATGCTTATCTGAATACCATTTTTTAGTCTGAATGAATTTCTTTCTGAGGCATTATTTTCATATGATTTCTTAGGGGCCATTCTCATTTTTCCCAGGAATTTTTGGTCACGAAGCAGCCGGGTAATTATGCACTTCTTTCGTATCTCTGGAACTTGTTGCTTGCTACTAGCGTATCTTCTTGACTGTGAAATCGAATTTCTTGTGCTCTTGGTCATAGGATTGTTGAGAGTGTGGGGGAAAATGTGGTGGAAGTACAAGCAGGGGATTTAGTACTACCAGTAGTGCAGAGGAACTGTGGAGAATGCAGGGATTGCAAATTTAAGGGCAATGCTTGCACCAAATTCCCAGCTGCATCACTCAATGCGATGCCAAGGGATGGAAGTAGCAGGTTTTTGGACAAGGATGGACAGCCTTTGCATCACTTCCTTTTTGCTTCTAGCTTTTCTGAATATACTGTGGTGGATATGACGCATCTTGTGAAAATCAGCCCTGAGGTTCCAGTAGACAAAGCCTGCTTGCTCAGCTGTGGCGTGACCACGGGTTAGTCACATGATCATGGACTATTAGAATCAAACTTATCTCAATTCTGCTCCTATTATTAGGCAATGTTTTGGTTGGCAGATTTTTCGATTTCTTTTGGCTTCCTCGTACAATCCGAGCTTTTCGCGATGGAGAAGTCACAAGAATTCCAAGAAATCAACATGTTTTAAGTTATATATGAACCTATATATAGGTCACCATTAATTCTTGCACAATCTCTGGGGAATTTGTTCCCAAAGGGAGAAGTTGAATGTAAGGTTTGAGCAATTTATCGATGGTCGACCTACTGCAGGAGTTGGTGCTACAATGAAGGCTGCACAGATTGAGGAGGGCTCTACGGTAGCAATTTTTGGACTTGGAACAGTGGGACTTGCGGTAGCATTAGTCTTGGCCTTCAACTCTTTAATCTTTTGTTCATGTATTTCTAAACTAAGATCTCACTTAATTAGTCTGAAGTTGATAAGAACTGTTTGGTCCCTTTGTTTTCTAGATTATTTATAGTCTGAAGTTGATAGGAGTTGTTTGGTCCAAAGTTTTCTTGGCCCCCCAAACCATCCCCCCCTCCTCTTCTTTCATTGCATTTTATTACTACCTTTTTCATTCCTCACTTGGTATCCATCTCAGTAATCTGAAGATGACAACAACATTAAATTGTAACAGGTTGCAGAGGGAGCACGGATACGTGGAGCTTCAAAAATTATTGGAATTGATAAGAATCTTGAAAAATTTGAAATTGGTTGGTTTGGTTTCTGATCCTGACATTCAATTTTCCTATACCATACAGCACGAATTTTAATTCCTCTTTTTTGGTGTTCAATTCATTTGGCTCTGTAATGGTGTGAATTTGACAGCTAAGAAGTTTGGAGTTACAGATTTTGTTAATCCTACTTCTTGTGGGAAAGATTCAGTGAGCCAGGTATAAAGCATCCATTTTTAGCAGTACATGTGAAGGGTTATCATCGGTAAGCAATATGATGATGATTTCTTGAAAACAATGGAGCAGGTAATACGGGAGATGACAGATGGTGGTGCTGATTATTGCTTCGAGTGCGTTGGATCAACTTCCCTCATCAGGGAGGCTTTCGATGGTTCTCGGCAGGTCTCCTTCTCTCTCTCTTTCCCTCCTTTTTCTTTCATGTTTTTATCCATCTCCAATTCTCCATATATCTCATTTGATAACGCCAGCAGCCTCTTGCGCTGTTGGTAGCACCAAAACTTGCCACTTAATTGTGACTGTCACTTTCGGGTGTCTTCCTTCGACGGAGTTTCCCGTCGACTCTCCTTCCCCTCAGATAACATTTTCGTTGTCGTTGCGACAAAAAAAAAAAATCTCATTTGATAACATTTTCTATGTCATGAAATTTTCAGAACTTTTATACATTTCATGACTCCTACACCATTCGTTCCCCCTAAAACATTAGGGGGAATTCTAAGTTGGCAAAACGGATACCTTATAAGTTACTAGTTACAATCAACTCAATCAAAGACGATAGCCCATTCATCCTTTTTCTTTTTTAAAGGAAAATCTAACAAATTTATTAATGGGATTCTTGGAAATTGTCCAGCACTATTTGCTTAACAAAAGTCGGAAGGAAATTCTAAAGAAATGTGTAAGACGGATTAGATAGTGTTGATTTTTTTTTTATACTAATTAAGACTACTGATTATGCATGATATATCGTAATTGTTTTACCATCATCTACCATTTTAATTTGCTAAACAAAAATTCCTGAAAGTTGTAATGCATTGTGATTCAAGTGAGGAATGTAGTGTAATGTTGATTTTGTGCATGTTCAATGGTTCAGGGATGTGGAAAGACTGTTATATTGGGTGCGGACCTTCATGGCAGCCCGCTAAGCATCCACCCTCTTGAGATCCTTACGGGGAAAAGTATAATGGGAGCTACTCTTGGAGGAATCAAACCCAAACAAGATATTCCACACCTGGCTCAAAAGTATCTAAAAAAAGTAAGTTAATTTTAATTACGTAAATATCCCAAAAAGAAAATGTTGAAAAGTAATGTGGAGACAACAACCCAAAAAAAAAAAAAAACAGTTTTTTGGGATCCCATCAGCCAAAAGAAAAAAAGCTTTATTTTATCAACCATTTAATACTCTGATACCAGCACCGACGGAGGTACAAAATTTTACATTCTCATTTGTTTCGACCATTTCTAAAGTTATTTGAATGAGTTAGCGTTGATAAAAGAAATGGAAAATATGAACAACTTTTTCCCACTTATGGTGAATGAAAAGCATTGAAGCCAAGAGAACAGGGCAAGAGTTAAATATGTTCAAAGCAATATGACAAGATGCAATTCTCTGTCTTCTTCTTCTTTTTTATTTTTTGTTTGATGATTTGGCAGGAGCTACGTTTGGATGGTTTCATAACACATGAAGTCAACTTTGAGGACATAAATAAGGCATTTGATTTGCTTCTCCAAGGGAAGAGCCTTCGTTGCATTATATGGATGGATAGATAGAACCCATCCTACTGCAGTGTCGGCAAAAAGACACTTGAGAATTTGCCAATAAACATTGTATTTACGGTTGATATCTAAAAAAAAATTATGTGATCATAAACTGTACGTTCTCAATTTTGGCTTTCCGGGTTTCACTTTTATTTGATAATCCAACCCAAAAGGGGGGAGAAAATTTTATGGGTTCTGTTCATAGTTTATTTCGAAATTGAGGTGAATGGTGGCATTAAAAGAAATTGTCAGAACTGTCGTAACCTGCTGAAAATCATCGATGCTTAACTAGAAGTGAAGCTGATTATGTCTCACCTCTTGCTGCCTGCAAAGTTGAAGGCCAGAATCTCAATGCTTTGGACTGTGATAGATTCCAACCATTTAGCTCCAAATTATACTAATGTGATGCATTTGCAATCTCACCACCTCAGTGGCCACTAACAATCTGAAAGAATCATCATTTCCCTCCACCCCCCAAAATTAGCATTGATTCGGTTAGCACAAACCCAACTTCCTAGATATAAATCCGATCTCCTTAACAACTCTAACAAGATCTATATGTTAGTCTATTTTTGATATTAGATCTCTGTGTTTTTTTTTTTTTCAAAATTGATTGTAGAATCTGATATTTCTTAGATCTAACTTGTCAGATTTCACCTTAATGCTTGGTTTTTGAATTAGTTGATTAGTAGATCTGCAAGGAATCGTGTAGTATAGTTGGGAAGGATGTACAAATAATCTTTGAGTTACAAGTATTTTATCTTTTGATTTTTTGGAGTTTCCGTATAATATTATATTAATTTTCTAGATTCGTAGTATTAAGTATTTATTCTTCAGATTTGTTTGCATTTATGTATGATTGATATAATTTCTATCATTAATGTAGATTTTAATGAAATAATTTTTTCTATAAAAAACCAAATTTAAAAAATGCAAAATCTGATACTCATAATTGCTATTCATGATTAGTAGTGAATATCTTCCTGGTCAATACCGAAGTATAAACAAAAAAGGCAAAAGGTCGACTCAAGGCTGCAATCGAACAGCTGGAGTTAGAACTTGAGTCAACGTGGAGTTCAAACTCAGCGTTAATATATACGAGTCGAACTCGAGCAATCATTTGTTAGATTGGATTGCTCCACAAGCCGTTCAAAAAGTTCGAATTGATGTGAAACTATAAAAATACCCATACATCAATTAAAATTGAGCTAACTTCGAGCTCCTCGCGAGTTAGAATGTCGAGCGAAATTCGCGTTGACGTCTCGAGCTGCTCGCGAGCCAAAAACAAGTCGAGTTCGAACTTTTCTTTTCCTAAGTTGAGTTGAGCTCGAATTTCATTTTTTTGGCTCGACAAACTCAAGTTCGCACATTAACAACTCCACCTCAACTTGATAAATTCAAAACTCGACTAGACTCGACTTACAACGAGGCCCATGTCAACAGGCATTAACCTAGGTAATAGTCCTGACTAGACCTTATTGCTCAATATTGGATTCAGGTGAAAACCCAAAGAAGTCCAACTCCAACCGGCCGAGGATTTAGTGAAACGTGGCTTGCAGTGAGTGGCCTCACCGGCTAACAACTGCTAGGCTCGACCAGTCTAAGCTTCACTGCTGAATTTTCCAGTAGAACCTTGTGGACTGGTAGTAAAAACCTAAGGCAGCTCGATCGTCTCCATTCATCCAAACCAAACCGGCCCTTCTGTTAGCTGACTCAGAATTCAATGGCCGACGTTGGAACTGCCAAGCCCCCGTCCTTATCCGAGGTCTGCGCTTTTTTTGATTGTTGTATGCTGCTTTTCTTTCGGGGTTCTTGAAATTTCAAATGTTGTGATGTTATTGTTGAATTCTTGATAGTTGTTGAAATGGGTATTTCTGGGAAATTGAGGATCTAAATTTTGTTTAGGTTTTTTATACATCTTGTTTTTATTGGGATAGGGAGTTGTTCTTGTGAAATTGCTAGTGTTTGCTGGAATTTGGGATTAGGATGGTGAGAATCCTCCTGATTGAAGTGTGTCCATTGCTTTAACTAAAAATCCGCTCTTGAATATGTGGAGATTGTAGGGAGAGGAGTGTTGAAAGGAGGAATGGTATTTGTATGAGGACAATTGTAGGTTTGTATTTGGATTAAAGAACTTGGATCTGAGAAAATGTGATGGAGGCCTAGTTTTGGAGTATAAGGACAGAAGATAAAAAGGGGAAAGAAATTGTGTTATGGGAGAACACAAAAAAGACAAAAGAGGGGAACAATTTGTTAGTATGTCTTGATGTTTGTTTGGTGGAAGACGTCAAATTTTAAGAATTTTAACGAAAATGTCTTGCTTTCTCTGAGGATGGAAGAAACAAAATGAACTGCTGGATAGTTTTTTTTTGAAGGTGTTTCCAATTATTTTTCTTTTCTCCCCATCTGAAAATTCTAAAGGAGTGAAAGTTTCATTTTCCTCTGCAAATCTTTCATTTCTTTCAGTTTCCTTCTGTCCAAATGAAGCGTGATTGTGTTGAAATCACATTCTTTCTGAGACCACATGATTGTATTGAGGACAAGGGATCCAGTGTTTTCAAAGTAACAATCTTGTTGTCACTGGTTTAAAATTGATGCATGCTTAAGGTCATTGTTTGTATCCTTTAGATGCAATCCAAGATTGCTTGAGCAAACCCATAGTATCATAAATCGTCCAAACAAGTGATGATTGAATGATACATTTGACATATCACCTGTACGATTGAATCTTTAAAATTCAAGTTGGAACATGTTTTTCCCTGCGATATTGCGGACTAACTGCATATGAGAAGTTCTGTAAGCAGTTTATCTGATAAGTAGGATAACAAGTTATATTTTGCACGATAACATAGTTTTTATGAAGTGTGCATTCAATCGCTCGTAGCCGTGAATCAGCCATGTTTACTACTTGTACTATCTAGTACAAAGGAGCTTGTAATGCAATGTAACAAGCTTAGGGCATATTCCCTGAGCTGAAGATGTACTGTTTAATGGACAGTTTGCTTTCAGAATTGCTTTACAAAGATTTGGTCTTTTCGTGCTTTTCAGTTGGCAGAGCTGATGGTTATCCTTGTACAACTCAAAACAGAGAGAAGGTCCATATACAAAATATATCCAGAGAAAATATTGAGCTTATTCAGTAAGCAGTTATAGATGAAAAGTATGCTTTAATAGTTGTTACTGAAAGCAAGGGTGCTAGCTGATATGTGATTTTAGCTGGAGCGCCCAAGTATCCTGAACTTACTTGACCTGAGTTTAGATAAATCTTTGGTTCAGTAAAATTGAGTGAATGGAAGTATGGTAAAAGCTTAGATAAAAACTTACTAATGAGTGAATGCTTTTTTACTAATATCTTAGGAAGGAAAGATTCATGTTTGAGTAAAAGCAGGCAGACTAAGAAAAGAACCTGGTCCACTTTTACAATAAACCTCCAAATTAGTGGTTCAGGAACAGTTGAGAAGCTGGAAAGACAAGCTTTAGTTTTGGCTTGCCTTCTTAAATGCTTGTGTCCTTAAACGTTTCCTCTCTGTGTGACATTTTCATGGCATACTGACGTCAGAATTTTGTGATGTCTTGAGCTTTCATCTTCCACGATGCATTTGTAATTTTCTTTTTGCAAACTTAATATGCAGCTTTATATTACAGATTAAACCTTGTCATGCCTCCTTGACTCCATTCTAGTTGGTTAGTTTTCTACAGATTCTGCACAATTGATGCCAATTCATTTCTTGTTGTTGCCGTACTTTTGTTTTGATGACTTGTGCATGTGGATTTGGATAGGCAACACTTGCTTTCTTTTGTTTCTCCATGATACCTGATTGTCTGATAATTCTTTTGCCTAGCAGCAATATCTATTGAAGGGAAAGGAAGATACATCTGAAGTCATAACAAAACCTGTGGAAGAAGCTGAAGTTAAAACTTCAGAAAATATTACTGTTGCAGAAGAAGTTGTCGAGAAAGCTGAGGATACTCCTGTCGTTGAAAATAGTGAAGTCCCTCCTACTGGTGCTGATGGAAGCAGTGAAGCTTCTGATACTGCTGCTGGAGAAAGCACTGAAGCCACTCCTGCTGCTGAGGCTGGCTCTGGAGATGATACACCTGCTAGTGAAAGTGCTGAAAGTGAGGTGGCAGGTGATCAAGAATCCATTGAAGATGCTCCACATTTTACGGTTGGTTTACTTGCTAATTGATTTTGACCTTTATCCATTGCTTGTACTCCTGATGTTTGGTTTATTCATCTCTTCATTGTCTTCGCTACCAGCTTGAGACTGCACCTGCAGACTTCCGTTTCCCAACTACAAATCAAACCAGGCATTGCTTTACCCGATATATTGAATACCATAGGTGAGTTATTCTTGTTGGCATCTGCTCTATCTATTACTTTTTATTTCGTTAGCCTGTGCAGACTGTGCTTGAGTTAGGCTAGTGAATTAGTCCGGGCATTCCAACATCATAACCCAGTTTATTTTCTCAGGTGCATAGCAGCAAAGGGCGAAGGTGCCTCTGAGTGTCAGAAGTTTGCCAAATATTATCGTTCACTTTGCCCAGGGGAATGGGTATGTTGCTTTGCTTTCGCAACTTTCTACTCATGGACAGACGGGATACTCTAGGATGTTGGTGCTAGAATCATAAATCCATGACACTGGTGACATCGTGCTTTGTCCTGGGCCTCCTGGCCTCCTTGCAAAGAAGTAATAAAGTAAACCCAGGATAAAATACACGGAGATTTCTGATAAAAATGATTTTGTTGTCTACTGGTTGGACACAATAGCTTGCTACTTTTCACTGCTAGATCACGACTGCAATCTAGATGTCAAGAAAGCAATTCAAGTCTGCATGAACATTGAAAGTGCATTTCCTGGTTTCTTTCTAGTATTTGGTTTTTATGTTTCTGCATTATGTTTTAACCCTGCAGATTGATAGATGGAACGAGCAAAGGGAGAATGGCACCTTTCCGGGTCCTTTGTAGATGATGCCAGCCAATCGAAGATGGTTCCTGGAGTTGACTTGCGAGATGCCTGCTGTCTTTCCATACGCATAGAGAGAATCCTTTTCAATCAACCGAGATAATAAAAATTTTGGCTTCTGTATTCTATATTGGAGCTTGTTCAAGCACGAAACTTGTTGCTCCTCAACCAATGAATTTGTCGCTGATGAATGATCATACCTTTGAGTAGACCTCTCTTTGTTCCCTTTGTCAAGCTTGACATTTGTAACAGTGATGAATCATTGGGCGGATGCCCGGTTAGAACTTCTTGCTGGGCAAACGATTTTTTTACGTGTCACAGAATAAAGCTTATTAGAACTTGTGGAACTATTTGGTAGTTACCATTGCTAGATTTTCTAGACCAGTGACATGAGAAAGCAGACTGATGCATGAATCTCAGTAGATGTATACAGATTGCTTATGGAGTTATCGTCAAGTACCCTCCCATTCCAAAACGAATTTGGTTTGCTTCATTGCTTGTTTTCGTCACGCAATGATGGAACCAAAATGCAAAAATTAACATAAGTTTAGAAAGCATGGTTCTAATATCGAAACAGCTTTTTATGGGGTTAATTACACTTATCCACCTGAACTTGGGGAGTGAGTAACACTTTGCCCCCCAATACCTAGGTAATGTACACTTTACTCCCATGTTAACATCTTGAGGGTTCTGAACGACATCATCAATTTTCACTCCAAAACTTACCCCAACTGAAATTCTTATACATGGAGCACAATTTGTAATACTATCCTAATGGTCACTTTGTTAATTGTTGCTCAATATTCTCTACAAATTTGGCTATAGAAACCAAAGAAGCAACTGTTGAATCACTATACCATTTGATAAACATCCAGAAACCCAAACGAAATGCACAAACTACAAAAGCAACTAGAGAGCAGAAGATGCATAAAGCCTCATGCAACATTTAAGACATGCAGCTTTGAAAGCTTTAACCATTCAAACAATGAATTACATTTTCATATACCTTGTTGAAAAAATTGAGTAGCAAAAAATTTAAGTGGTCTTGAAAAGATTTACGAGTTGAATCTAATTCATTTAGTTGTTAAAATACTTTTTTGTTTTTGCATAATTATAGAAACTCTTACACAAAAGAATGTCAAAGCATTTTGTTTTCCCCTAAACATGCAATTGTATGCATTTATTTCAATGGGAAGCAAAATTATGTGAAGCTTATCGACGTTTTCAAGTTACCAATTTTTGTACTTTTACAAGAACAAAATGAAAATCAAACTCCATTTTTCCTTTGGACTTAACAAAGATATCAGATAACAGTTCACATCTGTCTCCTTTTCTACTCTTTTACTTCCAGTCGACTACTTACTGTCACACACCTTATCTTCTCTGGTCCTTTTTTTTTTTCCCCTCATAAAATTCCCAAAGGAGGCCTTGGATAATAGCCATCCCTTTCTTGCTACTGCCCAGTTCAAACTTGGCTCCATCCTGCAGAAAAAAATGGGACTCCATTGTTGTTTAACTAAAACCAATTTTCAAACGTTAAAATTGGCTACAATCCCCTGCTCTTCCTCCTTCTCCTCGTCAGTCTCCCTCTCTCCACTCCCCAAAGTCAGAACCATCACCACCATCTCTTTTCCAACTCCCCGCCATTTCTTGTTCGCCAGAGCTTTCTCTTCTACCGCCACCCAAACCACCATCCCTCCTGCGGTCTCAGCCCCCGCCAAGGATAGCAACAAAGGTCAGCAGCAGTTCAACTCACCTATATGGTTTTGTGCATCAAATTTTGTGCTTTGTTTTGGGAAAAAAATTGAGTCTTTGTCGTGGGTTTTTTCCAATCTTTAGCGGTGAAGCCTCAATGGAAAGCAGCAATTGATTTCAAGTGGATAAGAGAGAATAAAGAGGCCGTGGCAACCAATATAAGGATTAGGAACTCCAATGCTAATCTGGAACTTGTTCTTGAGCTTTATGACAAGTTGTTGAATGTTCAAAAGGTAAGGCTTTCTATCTTTTCATCTTTATAGGGAACCTTTTTTACATAATATATATTTTTGTCATGCGTTTTCTTGTTGCAAATTTTCGCTTCATTGCAATGCTAATTTTTGGATTGGGCCAATTAGCAGCATTAACTTCTTTTTCCCCTCAGTTGGATTGGTGCTGCTGTTGTTTAATATATAATTTTGATCTTACTGTTCGGGATGTGAAAAATCACCTTTTCAATTGTTAATCTTCCTATTGACATTGATATCATTGAATGCTTTTAGTTTCTCTTTCTGATTCTTGGATTAAACAAAGTTACTACATGCTGGTTTCTTCTCAATTTTAGCTAATTTGATCACAGATAACAGGAAGTTGAAAGGCTTCGAGCAGAGAGAAATGTGGTTGCAAGCAAGATGAAAGGAAAATTAGAGCCTTCTGAGCGTCAGAAACTCATAGAAGAAGGTTTGCATCATATTCCCTCCTGGAATCTTTCAGCTGGTAATACTATGATTCAATCTGCCTTGAAATTTTTCTATAGGAAAGAACTTAAAGGAAGGGCTTGTTACTTTGGAAGAAGATTTGTTAAAGCTTACTGATGAACTTCAGAAGGAAGCACAATCTATACCAAATATGACGCATCCAGATGTTCCAGTGGGAGGTGAAGATGCCTCTACTTTGAGGAAAATGGTTATACACTTCTTCGCTGAGTCCTAGAATCACTTTGTTGCTGCTTTCTCTTTTTGGCTCATTCTTTGACTTTCTGGTAGGTTGGTGAGCCTCGTAAGTTCAGTTTCCCAATAAAGGACCATGCACAACTTGGAAAAGACCTAGATCTGTTTGATTTTGATGCTGCTGCTGAGGTATTCACTCTAATCTAAGGTGTTTAATTACTCTATCATCAGTTATTTGCATATTGCACCCTGCTTCCTATCTTCCATGAAGACAAGACTTTAGGACCTCCAGAGTGTGATTTACAGGTTTCTGACCCTGAGTTGCGCGTGGTTGCAATTCAAGTAACATATAATCTTTGTTTCTTGTCAACGTGCTGAAGCTCCTTTTCCTTGCAAAGATGGCCATAGAAAAATAGTTGCTATTTATGCTTTATTCTGTCTGTTGTCTGTTTATAATCTCTGTGCACTATACTCTCCCTTTTTTTTTCCAGTTGTTGCTGTAATAATGTGCTTCCCCTCTCAAATAGTCTCATATTCAAGGTTTATAGGGTGTAGAAAGAGTTGGTTGTGCACTATTTTGCATGCTTCTTCCAGTTTATGTGGTATTTCGGCCTTTGTGGAAGAGTGGGGGGTGAGCCTAGTGGGAAAAATGCTTATTATTGGGTTCAACACAGTCAAAGAATGCAGATTTTGTTTTTGTCATCTCAGATAATCCAATTCCCCTATGCACTGTAAATTTGGAACTTACAAATTAAGCATATCCTGTAGAATTATACATGGCACAGAACATGCTGGATAATCATATCTTTGCACATACTTATAGTTTGCACGATACACCTGATTTTGGCTGCTCTTTTTTTAACAGTCAAAATTTGGTTCCTGTGCTATTATGTCTTCAATCATTCCATAGTTGCATGGCACAAATGATGTTTGAACTTGATTACCGGTGCACTACTTTTGCATTCATGTATATATTATGTGTTTCTCGCAGGTCAGTGGATCAAAATTCTATTACCTAAAGAATGAAGCTGTTCTGTTAGAAATGGGCCTTGTAAACTGGGCAGTCTCAGAAGTAATGAAAAGAGGCTTTACACCTCTCACAACACCAGAGATTGTCCGGTCCTCTGTTGTGGAAAAATGTGGTTTTCAACCACGTGGAACAAATACTCAGGTGATTAGAGATGGTGCCAATACAAATGACCTCCATTGTTGAATTGTCCAAATCTGGGAAAAGGATCTGGTTATTTCCTTCAAAGTTTTCTTTTTTCTTAGTTGCAACATCCATGTGTTTATGTTGATAGTGTTTCATAGACAGGACATGAAGTTCAGTGGATTTATTTATCATTTTTAATTGTAACAAATACTGATAGGTTTACTCAATTGAGGGAGGTGATCAATGCCTTATTGGCACCACAGAGATTCCACTAGGAGGAATTCACATGGATTCAATTCTTTTAGAGTCATCTTTACCTCTGAAGTATGTAGCTTTCTCCCATTGCTTTCGCACTGAAGCTGGTGCTGCGGGCACTGCAACTAGGTAATAAACAAATCTTTCCATTGAAGATGATATTGTTCTTGCCTCTGATTTACAGTAAAATTTCCATTTTTGTACTCTTGAAATAAAGTGTTGTGCCTTGTGTTGATCTCTTGTACTTGGTAATTAATATTGTTTCATTCATTGTTTAATTTTGCTTTAATGATTTGTTCGAAGTTTTCTCCTTACCGTTACAAGTGAACTTTAACCGAGGAGAATGGTATTGCGGGCATGACGAGCACAAAATGAGAGGATGAATGGGCAATTATCTAAAAATCCTTTAATCAGTTCGTTTCGTGCTTTATCTTTTTAAAAAACTTTTTTGAGGACTTCTTCTTTTGGTTGAATTTCAGTGTGTAATTTCAGTTGCAAAGCACTAATTTTTTTTATTTTAAAATGGGGGTCTAATCGGACTTCTTGCTAAACTGGGATATTTTACAACTGAAGTTATAGATTATAATGCCAAAAACTTCATGTCATGTAATTTATTTTGTTCTCACATCAAATTAATCATTGGGCTATATTATTGGAGCAGGGGTCTCTATCGGGTTCACCAATTCAGCAAGGTGGAGATGTTTGTACTATGCCGACCAGAAGAAAGTGATTCTTTCCATCAGGAACTGATTGAAATTGAAGAAAGCCTTTATTCATCACTAGGACTTCATTTTAAGTGCGATTCTAATTCTACTTGCAGTTCTGTTGTGCATATAAACATCTTTATGTTCCCAAGAGTTCAGCGAATTCACCATTCATCAATCTTTACATGTCGATGCATTTCTCAGGACATTGGATATGGCATCAGAGGATTTAGGTGCCCCAGCTTACAGGAAATTTGATGTGGAGGCATGGATGCCTGGTTTGGAACGTTATGGCGAGGTATGGGCATTATTCTTGCTTTCTTCAGCTGCCAAGAATCTAGTATTTCAACTGTAGTCTAATTAGCTGCTTAGACATCTAAGCTGCAGTTTTACAATGCACTGATTCTCTTAGCCTTTCGTCCATATGTTTTTGCTATTGCGTTTTAGGATCTTCTGAGCTAGTTTGTTGGATTGATGGACAGATTTCAAGTGCATCAAATTGTACAGATTATCAAAGTAGACGACTGGGAATTCGATTTCGACCAGAGTCATCATCGTCTAGTCCCAGAAAGGGCAAAGGCAATTCCGCTCCCACACAATTTGTGCATACGCTAAACGCCACAGCTTGTGCAGTTCCACGGATGATTATATGCTTGCTTGAAAATTATCAGCAAGAAGATGGCTCTGTTATTATACCTGAGATATTAAGGCCTTTCATGGGTGGGCTTCACGTAATCTCCTACAAATATAAATAGGATACCTTTGCAATATATACATTCTTTTTCCATTTTTGACGTTGTAAAAGTTGACTGATTTCGACATTTTACCAGTTTTCTAGTACGATGAGTGAAATTATGCTACCTGGGAAATTGAAAAAAGATGTAGTTATCGGACTTTTATCTTAAACTACTCAAAAAAAAAAAAAAATGGTTGTTCCAAAGTAGGATAAATTTGCTGTCTCCGCCTGCAGTTCTTTCTCAAGATTGTCTTTTCATTTACCTTTTCCTTCTTATCAGCTTTTGTTTACGCATCCCCTATATGCTAAAGGCAGGAGTTGAAGAGAGGATTTGAGAGTATTACCGCATCAAAATACGTTATTCAAGTGTGAGTAGCACATGATAACAAGACGAAAATAATAACCATCTTATACATGCCACAAAGCAACAAATTAATCAATGCCAGGAGACTAGATTACGTAAAGTTTGCTAATTTGGCAAAAAGCAGTAATTTGTTCAGCCATGTCCTGCGGCAAATCAAACTCTGCTATCTGAAAAATGTGGAAGCAAGTCTGCAAAACCTATTTGGTTTAAAACAAGTGGTATTCCTGCCAATATTTTGAACCCGATACGCTGAAATTGGCGGTCACGTTTACAGTTTGAGTTTGCTCAACTCAATTTTCTGGACAGGATAGGTATATGCTTCATAGTTGATCTGTTGGCCCAAAGAACTCAGTTTTGTGAGAGTTGTTATCAAGTCAACCTGAAAAAACAACCGATACCACTGTCAGCATACATCATGGACATGCAGCTTAAGCAAGAATCAATAACTTGCAAGCATTTCTTGTCACAACATACAGCTTCACGATCAATGTGTATCATCAAAACCTATTTGTGATGGATTAGTTCCAGAGGATAAATTAACTACCAACAAGTTTGCCTGAAGAAAGACAACAGATTTGGTGCGTGATCTTGAGCCTGTCAAATTGTAAATTATCAACTTGCTAAACATTTCTTTGATATGGTACTTAACACAGATGCTCAGCCAAATACTTCTCTAGCTACACTTGTCAATCAATTTTCTTGGATAAGAAGAAGAAAAAGGGACATGGTCCTTGCCTCGTAGTCGGTTTGAGACACGGTCTCTCGGCTGCGTTGATATTTCTGAACCCATGGAGAAACATCTGGATCTGTTGCTAGCAAAGCTTCGGTTGCAGCCTGATCAGGCCCCAGGAATGCAGACATAACAGCCAGCTGGGCAACATGACATGAATATGACTGTGTGATCAGAAATAAACCTCTTTTTTCCCTAAGATACTTTTGCAATAGAGGAGAGTGGTATTCAAATGCAGAGGATACAGCTATACGGGTAAACCAACTGGGCAAATTTGGGATTTCTGAATTTCTAAGATCAATATGACAATAACTAGATAGAAATGTAATAGGCATCTTGCAAAATGTGGTAAAGCATATGTTAATGGAGAGGAGGAAAGGGAAGATTCATTGAGTAGTTTCTTCAACAAGAAGCCTAAAGCTTACATGACTACAGTTCAAAAAACAAATAGGGGAATGTGCATGATATATTTGAAGATAACAGACTGCAAGTTTCCTTTTGTCTTTGTTTTAACTGAAACTCAATGTACCTGACGTGGACCAAAGCCGAGAGCAGTGAATTTATCTTTCATCTCCTGAACACTTGCTTTCTCCCACTGAGGTACCCTGCCCTCTGGATCAGGTTCTTGGGCATCTGACCGCCCAAATTCCCGATTAAACAGGCCCCACTTTATGGAGAAAGTGCACGATCATCAGGTAGAGCTATTTTCATTGTTTTCAACATTTAAATGCAGGAAAACAAACATGGCGCATTTTAAAAGTTGCGCAGGTAATGATTGATAAGTAGTTCATCATTCTTCCTATGGTAATGACAACTAGGAAAAGAGCTGCCCAGCAAAGTTTCTGGGCCATGTACATTATTGCACTGAATTGGTAGTAATGAAACAAATGCTAACTTTTCCAAGAGTGTGTGAAAGTTTCTATTCTGCGACTTTTATCATGCTTGGAGCAGTTTTTTTCAGAGGAGTTCCAACTTCAAGAACGAATTCACCGCAGAGATAAAGCTATATGTATCATTCAATTTAATCTTTGCAGGTGCTTCACCTATACAGATGAAATTTCAGGGTGCTTGAGATATGCATTGAGATTGTTTTGATGTAAAAACTCAAAGGCTTTTACAACAAAAGAAAAGATACTAATTTTTAATACTCTAGAATATTTATTTGGACTCCAGTTTACCAAAAAGGTAAAATAAAGATAAATGCTTTTGTGATATGCAATCTGGGGTTACACAAAAATAACCTGTCCATTTGACCCGTATGCAGTGTATAACAAATTGCCTTTTTCTTCATTGCCACCACATTTTTTAATGGCTGCAGCTAGAAAGGTAGATTTTACTGCACTTTGTGCTGCACCAAGCAAGCAAATCAAATTAAGAAAGGAACATTGAGGCAATAACATGAAAAGATTTGAATATTTGTGTTTAGCAAATGATAGCAGTGAAGAAAAGTGATCAACTAATATCCATTTTTGTTAGAGGCATCTGAATAAATTCCTAGACTAACTTGACACTTTCATTTTGCTTTTCATCTTTAATGGCAGTTTGCAATATTGTACTCTGAATCTGGACTCTGTACTTAGGATGTGCACTTGCTAACTGTACATAGCTTTTTCTAGTTATGTAAAAAGCTCCATGCTTTCAGAAAGCTAATAATTTTCTTCCTTTTTATGCTCTATCATAGTTCAATATTTTTGAATAACAGCTTTTTTTAAGTATTATTCTGGTAATGGAGCAAATTGTCAGTTGGAGTTTGTTTAACATTGAATGCTGTTCAAATATAATGGTGCGGTGCAATAAAATGCTGAAGTTCAACCATGTTCAACCTATATGCCTCACCTGCATATTGTATCAGATCTGCATATGAGATTGGTCCCCCTTTGGAATATGAATCAATCTCCTTTTTGGCTTCCTCTAACAGGTTCAATGCAGCCGCAAGGCCCTTATTTTCTGGTCTGCTGATCTCTGAGCTTCAATCAAGGGAATAAAAAATAAGACGAATAAGGCTATCTGGCTTATCTAAACAAGAAGTTAAAGTGCTTAAGGCTATGGAGTTGAGAAAATCAGAAAACAAGTTTAGAAACTTAGCTATCCATATTTTTCTATTTTCCTATCCAATTTTGTGTTAATGGATGCTAGAGATTTCAGAGTTTATCTGCCTTTATGGAGAAAATCAAAGTAGCAAGCATCTGTAGCACATGGAATATTAACATTGGATACACTGACTGAACAACTCAAAAGTCATAAGATACTTCACTATTCAAGTAGGAATTCCAGGTAAGATAAACCCTTACGACGAGATTGAGGCCAAAAATAGCACCCTGCAACATGGAAATTACAACTACCTGAAACGAACTGATCCATTTGGACCGCCAGATTTTGTACTCTGTAAAGCAATTATGAATAAGCAAGTCATTTGTGCTTCCATTGAATAAATGTATGCAATTTACAAAACTCAACCCTGACCTTATCATAAGTCACAGAGTCATTAAGTGCTAAAGTCAATATGGGTGGAATGAGATCTGGATTCCCCTGGAGAAAGACACAGACCATAGAAGTGATAAATTGCTCATTGACATAAGCTTAATCCATTCACGTGACATAATAACCATCATGAACTCAATTCCTTTTACCTTTATAGCTGTAGCGAGGGTAGCCTTGACGCTTGCTAAGATAGCAATAAGAAGGAAAAAGAAAGGACACAAGAAGTTCATCCAATGAAGAAGAGAAAACAAAGTGGATTTCAAAATGACACGAGTATGGATAGCTCACACTGAAACTCTGAACGCTGTCTCCGTTGTATCAAGTCAGCCGCATTGGCCACTTCAACAAATAAGCAGGATCTGGCCATTACGTCCTATGGGAAAATTATAACTGACGGAAACTCATCATCAAATCACGCTTAAAGAAACAAAAGCCATTCTTTTACTAGAAAAGAACTTAATTTTTTCAGCTTGTTTGATAGGGTTTTACAATCCACTTTTTCCAATTGCACACACATTTTTTTAACTATCATCAGCATACCTTGCTCTAGTACAATATCTCACTAGATGTATGTGAAAAATATGATCCCTGCGGCTAGTTTCTTTTAGGATTGTTAGCAAGAATATATAAGCTTCTAAAGTTCTAAAGTAAACTATACAATCAAAACTTAGAAGCCAACAACTCAAACATGGAAACTCTGAACAAATGTAAGACGAAAGAATCTCACCATGCCAATAGTAGCACCAATGCCGTGCAGCATATCTCGCCTACGAAAGCCATGTCGTTGCACATTATCCACTTCAATCTTGCAGCAAACTATGCCCTGAATACAACAAAATCTTGAAACTAAGATATGGAGTACTACATTGTAGCCATTTCTGGACAGAGTAAAAACAGCAATATCATATTGACAGGGTCCAACATATAGTCATAGCGGTAAAGAAAAAGAATGTGAGAAAGAGAAACAACAAATAAAAGTGCTCCTGATTGCAACCAAGCATGCATGGACAGTTTCGCTTTAAATGCAACAGATATCAAAGTAATTAAGCTGAGTACACCATGGGTTGGGTGGTTCGGGGGAAGGAGTGTAAGTGAGAGGTTTCAGATTCAAGTCCTTCCATTTATACTAAGAAAAAAAGAAAGAAAGCTGAGTGTAGTGGTGGAAAAAACAAAAAACAAAAAACAAAAACAGAAAAAATTCGAAACTTATTCAGTACAACAAATTAATGCAGACCGCTATGTACTTACAGCATTAACGGGGTGTCTAGAGGTAGTGCTGGATGGTGCAGGAACTACTGCAAGGAAAGAAGGGACGGTTGAGATGAAGGAGACCATCCCCACTTGATCTTTCTCGCAGTTTCTTCCAGAGGGAGGGATGGATAGTAGTGTCTCTGTCTATGTATGTGAACTGTGTGAAGTAGCGAAGAGGAAGGTGCAAAGGATATTGTATTATTACGGGGCCAATTGGGGGTCGACGTGTGACTATGTACAATGTCCTCTTCATCATCATATCTGAATGCGCTGTGGTATCTAGTTATCCTCCTATCCTTTAAAACTTTCATTTCCTCAACTTTAGATATGCACCAAACTGGAAAAGAATGGCAAAAAAGAAAGCTCAAAAAATGATAAGCTGGTAATTGTCTAACACTTGGGGAAGAAAAATGAAAATCTAACAAAGAAGAGGGTAAAATTTTTTTTTTTTAAATTTTAGCTGGTAATTGTCAAATTCAATTGATAAGCTGTGATATCAGATAACTGCAAGATTTTGTCAATTATTCGAATTTCCAAGATTTAGGACTCTCTTGTCTTCGCAATTCACCAAAGCAACGGTTCCATTGGACCCATGGAGTAATTTCTTTTTCTCTTTTCTAAGTTTGGTAGATCTCTATTAGTAATTCATGTTCGAAGGCTGGAAAAACCTAGAGTTCTTGGATTGCGATTTTTGGTCGGAAAATTACGTCGTTTTCCGTGATCACATTTGCCTATTACCTTTTTCCCTCACATACATCAAATCGCTACAGTAATTTTTCCATGAAAAATCATGGAAAATGCAATCCAAACACAACCTAGCGTGTGATTCAATTTATTTGGCGAAAAAATAAAAATAAAAAGTTATAAACAGAAAAGGATACCTAGCTCAAAACTATGCATGAAAGACATTAGCCCATTTGCCAACTTTGCAAGAGGAAAATAATACAGTGAAAGAGGAGCAAAATGTTAGCCACAAGATCAGAAGAAAAACCCTTTACTCCCCTGGGAATCTGAACAGAAAACGAAAAGGCAGTTTAAGAATCAATCAAGTTCTTTGAAGTGAAAAATGATCTCCCATTTTTTATTGCATTGGATGAATATCCAAGAATGGCTAATACACCAAAAGCTTAGCTTTATTGTAAACGAACAGAATGCTTACATTGACTTTGCCTATTGATCTCTTTTTACAAATGCCTCCTCTCCTATACTCCGCTGAAAAAACAAATCCTATGCTGAACAAAATAAGTGCCGACCTAAAATGATCTCTCTTCTGCAATCGTTGCAAATGATTTATGCGTATATCTATCAGTCAAGAGTCTCCCTGGATCTGTGTAAAAAGCCTATGCACATCCGATGATCTATAAATGGTGGCACCAATGGCCCGATCTTCAATAAATAATTACATGCACATTGCGGCGTTGATGCACACCCAAAGCCATAAAAGAACCAGAAGAATGTGTTCTGCACCTCATTGGCTACCTTCTGATTCTTGAACTGTTTGTATATCGAGATTCCTTCTGACATAAACAATCTGGCAACGGGTTCACATAAAATGCCTCTTCTGACCGAAATCTATCAGTCCCCTTCGTTCCAGAAATTGGGCCTTTTCTCTTCCGCGGAGATCCTTGCCTGGCAATCAGTATTAGACAAGTAACGTAAATATCGAAAACCAATATGTTATTCATATGGAAGTAAGTTTCTAATAGCATCAATGTGACGCAGAGCAACTGAATGCTCATAATTCACATCACTGCTAGTTGCTATGATCATCACTGTTACATTAGTAATTTAATGCACACTAAATTTGATATGAATTGCACAGTAAGTTTTACACATCTACGTTCATGCACTTATTGTATAAGCACTCTAAAAGATGAAATGGATCTTCATGTAGAACGTAATCCTGATGCTTAATGCTAATAAAACTACCAGTTAAACAAGACAAGCATAAAACTACCAGTTAAAAATATGCACCAAATAAGGGATATTTGCTTCAACATACCGCCTTTTGTGAATCTCAATGACTCGACTTGCCACGTTTTTTCCTTCTTTCATCGTCCCCAGCTCAATTTTGTCAAAAAGACGAACAAGTGCTTTGCTGATAAATCAACGGATATATACGAAAGCAGTTTTAGTCCTGCTGGAACTGGAAGTGAGATGCAAATTTTCAAAACCTAGACAAAATCCTTACCTATCCGGTAAAATAGTTTTTCTATGCCCAAGAAAACGTCGATGTCCCTCCACTGCCCTTGCCATGTTTCCAGAGTATGAAGGAATGAATATGTCACTCTCAACTGATACAATGTAGTCCAATGCAGCCATTTGAGAAGCATGATTAGTAAATGGTTCAAGCTCCTCAAAAGTGGCCAACGTTTCCTGCATAGGAACAGTAAATCTAAACCAATCTGCACTTCATCAGAAGGTAGGGGGAAAATCATGCAAATGAAAGGCATCTCTCAACTTATCACAAGGAATCTGCTAGCCCCAATTTTTTTGTACTTGAAGTCCAAATTTAGTTTGGTGAATATCAAAAGGTAAGAATCTTCTTTCGTTTTCTTGGCAGGAGGACTTGAACTGAATAATGCACTTTTACAATGATCATTGTAAACTCTGCTATTCCACATGTATGGCTATTTTTAACTGGATAGCATACTTTTACAATTAAAGACATTTTTCTATAATTTTACCTTGTTCATCAATAAGGGAAAGCGTGACCTTAGATCAGCCATCCGGGAATCACCTCCATATATCTCTCCAGCAGCAATATATATAGGGGTGTTTGATGAAAATCCAAGAAGACTAAGGAACATCCCAACCTCCTTTGGAGTCAATGGACAGTAACCTTTAGCTCTCTGCTCTATAGGATCAATCTCTTTTACTTTCCACCAGGTGGTGTTTTCTCTATAAATTTAATAGGATACGCATCAGGGAAGGCCATTAGTAAAGAGGCACAAGGACCACTTCATAATCGTACATGATAAGACGTACCTAATTGCCGTTAGTTCTTCAGCTTCTTCTTGGGATAAATCATGCGTGCATCCACTAAAAGCAAGCATATCCTTCTCGTATCTTAAATGCAAAGCAATGTATGGACCAAAGGCCCTCATTCGCTCCACCAACAACTATATGAGAAACAGAAGCTGATTCAGTATCATAGACGAGAAAAATAAAGCAACTAAAACTAAAGCAGCATTCAGCCTGGAAACAACCTTTCCCATTGCCTCAATTGTGGGAGCAAAACGGAGTGCCTGATAACAAGCACGACAACGCAACTTTTGAATATCTGGCGGCAAGTTATTATTTGCCAAACGAGAATCAGACTTTGCTGCTCTAATGACCTGCAACTATTAAACATTTAGTAGCAAAACAACAATCTATAAACCAGCATCCACCAAATTATATTTCCACAATATGCACCTGATACTCTTCCCACATGCTAGCTATCTCTTCCTCATAGTACTCCACACCAGACCAACTTCTGAAGTGCTTAACCGCTCTAGTAGCTGCCACAAGTTCTTTGGGAAGCTTTTTGATAACTCTTATGTCATTTGTCAGGGAATTAATGAAATGATCTTCATCAAAGACATCAGAAAAATTGCTGCAGTTCAAGATAAAAGAATCAAATGTCAATATACCATGAACATTTTAGTTATGTGAGATGTGTATCCACTAACAATAACATAATAGAGTGCCAGGAACAGTTTACCAATTCTGGTCCTAATGAAACAAAAGAAAGGGGGGAAAAAGGTACCTAGAGTCCTGCCAAAAAGAGCGTTTGTCAAGTTCTGGAATCACAAGAGTTGCATTTATAATACGAGCAACAGCAACCATGTCACATATCTGCAATTAGCATTAATCAGGTTCTTCAACTTCCAATTTGGTTCCGGAATAAACATTCACTCATTAAAGTATATACTTATATATGTGTAGGAGTTCTGTACTCCACATTCACTGCGCAACTGGACAGAAAAGAAAAAAATTATTCTCACTTTCCCATGCTAAGTCCCACTGTGTATGTTAACAAACTTCAGTTCAGAAAGCACTTTTGTCTTAACTTGCTTGCTATTGAAAAGAAATCCTGGAAGAAGTTCAATATCATATGCATGGCACAACTTTGTCCCGGTTTTGTAGCTTAAGCTACATAAATTAGAATTAGTCAGACAAGTGCAAGTTGAGCAGGGGCGAAAAAGTTACATGACATTGAATATGGGATAGCACAAAAAGCAGAACAGTAACCAAAACAAAGATTCTTAGCAAACTGTTTCAATGGTTGATCACAGAGAGCTATTAGATTCAGAGGGTGAGCACAGAGCAGTTAAACTTTTCCTTTCCTAGTGCTGAAACAATTAAAGCCTTTTCAAAATCCTGAGCACAATTTGCTTATGTTCTTGGCAAAACAAATAAACTTTATCTAGCAGTCTAGGGAACTGACTTGTTAAAGATTCACAAGTATTTAAGCAACATCAACAAATAAATGCAAATTTGAATATTTGAAAACGTGATCAAGCAAAGTACGGTTCAATGTTAACCTGTCCCAGCCCCAGGAAAAAAAGGAGCACAAAGAGAAAAAGAATACAGAAAGAGGATATTTGAAAAGAAAAAAAAAAGGTCCCTGTGGCAAAAAGAAAGAAAGAAATGTGCAGACTGCAATTGCTTTTGAACAGACTTAGGAGGAGAAACAAACCCCAGCTCTCATCTGATTCAGTCCACCATTTGCATGAACCAGCAGGTAACCACGAGGTTCCGGAGGAGCTGCAAAAAAAATTAGTGCATTATTAAGAGTTGGCGCCACATCAAAGTCTAATATGAGCACTCAGATAACCACAACTATCTCGCCTTGTCTGGAATGAAGAATAAAACAAAGGTTACTCACATGCGTAATATGGACTTGGGGCAACACAGGGTTCATAGTCCCGATTTGGTGGCGGCTTCCATAACTTGTCCAAATCCGAAGTACCACTTGCACTGTCCAACTGTCAAATCTAAAAGAGTGAAAACATGAAAGATGCATGACTACTTTTTATGGAACATATGCACACATACAACAACAACACTCAAAATCAAGCCACATTTTATATGAATCACCACAAGCACATCAGTTTCTTTGACGAGCAATAGGAAAGAATGCAACTTCTTTGCAATAAGTCAATTAAAATAGAAGGACACTACTACATAAACCAAGAAAATACAGCGTTTCAAGGAAAAGCACAGCACCGAGCGAAAGCGAGGAGATTTTGGTAAATGAGGCGGAGAAAAATCTTGATTCCATCTTTCCTCTCTTTGCAGGTTCTGAGACATAATTTCATGTTGCTACAAGATTAAAATTACCCATATCAGTAAAATTCTTCAAAAACAAGACAAGCAACAATGAGAACTAAATTTCCACCATGATCCTACCTAATCTCAAATATAAAAATACCTATGCCGAAATATGAACTTTCACTTAATCAAATACCAGTATCAACGACCGGATTGCAACCGACATCCCAAATTCCTTTCTCTTCCCCCCCCCCCCCAAAAAAAAAAAAGAAAGAAAGATGCTTTCTACTGAATTGGGTTGGAAAAAAAGGCAACTAGCAAACAAATACTAATAGATTGAAAAAATTACAAAATTACCTCAGAAACCGGAAAAATGCAATATAGACATCATAAATGCTCTAATAACTTCAAAACCCCAAAATTTCATTTGACATAATCAATAAGTAATATCAAAAGAAAGCAGAAATAAATGAAGAAAGAGAGTAAAACAGAAATACCGTTGTAAGCGACCTGGTAACAGCAGAGGGAGAAAGTCCCAGATGAACATGTACTGACATCAAAGCCACCAAAGCTATTGCACCTATGGCCAAAGTCAGCAACTTTCTGACCAGCACCACCGTTTTCCACTTCCTCTTCTGCATCACTACCACGTCCTTCGAAATCCCTCTAAAACCCACCAAGAAATATCAAATCTTTACACATTTTAGCATCCCATATGGGCAGAAAAATATGATGAAATATAGAAAAAGGGTCGGCTAATTTTGACACTTTCTTGAGTTTAGAGTCCAAATCTAAAAAGTTTTTGGTGTGTTTTGTGTAATGGTTCTATTGTTTTCAGGCCTTTTTGGTGTTTGGGTCGGTTATAGAAGTGGAGTTAGCATTTATACACAATTACTGAGATGAAACAGTGGCATGGTATGGTATGAAGTAGAGCGGAACAGGCCGAAGAATCCTACGGGGATGGACCAAACCAATTGAAAAAGTAGTTTTGGGGAGAAAATAAAGATGTCAAAATCAAGATTATGTGGGAAGGGAGAGATTAATTATTGATTTCCAGAATTAGAGTGGATCTTTTTTTGTGCTTTTCCTTTTATTTTTGCAAGCTTTACTTCCAATAGTTGTGACTATGTCCACTTTATATATACCATTGATGAGTTTCAATATTGCTGGAAAAAGAATACAAATGGTAGGGAATTTAACTTGGTGAAAATTGGTCCCCCAGTCAACATACAATAATGCATTGCAATTTTTGATGCCCTTTCTCTATTTAGGCAGAGTGATATTGCTTAGCAGAATTGCGTAATGTTTTCTTTCAAAAAAAATTGCATAATGTTTTACTTCACATTATGTTGTATTGTGCTAATGAAACATTTAAAGCGCTGTTTAATAATTCAATTCAATAATTAAATTTAATAGATTCAGATTTTATCATATTTACTTGTGTTTGACAAAACTTATGCCAAAATAAAGTGACATTTTTAATTTTTAATTTTTTTTTGGTAAGTGGGAGGTTTTTTCTAGTTACAATCACTCTTCTTTTACGACCTAACCCAACTCTTCCAAAAGAAAAAAAAAGGTGGTAAACTATTTACTAGGGGTTTGTTCTCGATTGATTTTTTTATTTGCTTTTAGCTTCCAAATTTAGAAAAAAAAGTTATTTGATTTTCTTAATTGCTTTTTGCTTCAAAATTTACCTTTTTAAAAATTAAAATAAACTAAAGTTACAAAGTACTGGTTTTTTGATTTCTGAATTTGGCCTCTTAAAAATCAGAATCAATTGAAAACAAATTTCTTAATATTTGTAGAATTTTGAATATCAACTTGAATTGGAATATTGGCATTCCTAGTTGTGCTCACTAATTTAGGCTGTACTAAAAATTCGAAAAGCTTTCTTTTTTCTTTTTTCTTTTTCAGGAGAAGTACAGGACTTTCGACACCAATATATTCCATAGTGAATCATGATTAGAAATATGTGAGCTGTATATCGAGATTGAACCAAAATTGTCACATAAAATTTTCCACATGGTCTTGGCAGTTGGCACCCCCCCAAAAAAAAAAAAATCACTAAAAAAAGTTTATTAATTAGCACAAGCATTTAGACGGGTGGCTTTCACTATCCATCTTAACTCTGGCGAAGTTATTTGAGCATCGCTAACTACAACCGTTACCAAATTCGGTGGCACCGAGTAAGCCATTGAAAATGCAGCGGCACCAAAAATGTTTGAAGTTTATGGAGATGTCACCTTTGAACGAGTGAATTAATTACTTTGGCAAGTTGGCATACTTATCAGTATTTATTAATAAATGCCACATATTTGTACTTTTAAAAAGTTTTAATGCCTCAATAGAAGAAGGGAAAAATTGGCATGACAAGGTTTCAAAACTACGGGGGTTTTTTTGGCTCAATGCAAGAAATTTACCATATGATAATTTATAAAGTTTCACGAAATATTAGTAAATTCTCATTAATACATGCGTTTCATAAAACTAAAAACTAAAAATCGAAATATGAGATCTGAGGCATATGAACTTATTGAATTATTAAGTATTAAAATCCTAACATTTAAGTATATTTTGCATTAAGTCATAATTAAGTGAATAGATTATCAATTATTTTTTGGAGTAAGTTCTGCCTTAAAAAAATTAAGTGCCGCTTAATTAATTAAAATATTTTATTTTTGATTATTAAATGCGTCTAAATATTTTAAGATGTGAACTTATTAAATGAAATGTAATATAGTAATTAAGCTGAACTTATAATGTCTGGTGTCCCAAACAAAGTAGTGTCTTTAACGAGTAATCTCTGATTAGAAGGGGTCCATGAAATGAGAAAACTATTATCTGTGTTTGGATTGTAAATTATTTGAGATAATTTTGTGAAAAAGTATGATAACACTTTTTTGATGTGATATATGTGAGATAAAAAGGTGATTGGAAAATGTGTTGATGATGCAAGCAAATCAGTGTGTGTAAAAAAGGTGTAAATAGAGTGAAATAATCGACGATCCAAACACACTTGCCTAAAGTCGGATTAAAATACAAGAACACAATGACATAATGCTGCAATTTTGACTTTGGTTGCCAATTCTATGAACGTGAAATGTTACTGCCATGTCAAGTCCCAATGGTTAACAGGTCCTCCTTTCTCACCGGTTAACATAATAATATATATATAAATAAAGGTGAAGACTTGAAAGAGAAGAGCATAGATATCAAGGTATAAGGTTAAGAAAGCAGCATCGATTGATTGAGCATGGCGCCCAATGCATGCGGAATAGAAATCCTTTGTTATTTGGCCTGCAATCGGCCTGACTGTGAGTAGGTTTTTACTCGGTCCAATTCTTCGTCATTGATTGATATCGAGAGTTAATGACGGAACAGTTTGGTTATCTAGAAGAAATGAGGCTGACAAATAAGTAGTAGTAGGTAATTGGCAATTAATTACCCAGCGGCCTGCTGGAAAAAGCAAAAAAAAATTGATGCTATGGAAAGATTATAAAAAAATAAATAAAGAAAAAGGAAATCCCTCCTCTTTCACATAAGACCCAAGACTCCAAGAATAGGCAGCTATAAGTAACCCAAAATCCCAATCCAGAAAATTATATAAGTTGAAGAGAAGGGGAAAGAAAAGTAGTAGATGCTTCTTCGGCTTTTGAAATCTCTCTCTCAAAAACTTTCATCCATAGAGAATGAATGAACGAATGAACATGCTGCAAAAACCGAAACATTCTCAAATTGTCATCTCATCGGTTTGCATGGTATACAGTTTGCAGATTAAAGACAGTTATTATTTCCACTAAATTAAACGTAACCCCAAAGATTTTCATTCACGAGACTCTGTTTTTTATATTTTCTCCCTCCGTCTCACAAAGATATTCTTATTTTTATTTTCACACAGACTAAGGCGTGAAAATTTGAAATATGTAGTTAAAGCAATTAAAATGTTTAACTAATGAAGTAGCATATTGTTAATAAGATGCACGTTAAATATGAGTATAAAGATTTGGGAAATCGATGAAGTGCTGAAACTTTTCGATATTGTTTTGGATTTTGGAGCGTCATTAAGTTCGAAATCTCGATAATGAACATGTACGAGGTTGTAGCCAGTGTAGTTCATTGAATTCTGCAGCAGTAAAATTAGAAAATGTCGACCCACTTAACTTAAACTAATTGTTTGCCTTGCCTGTGAAGCTGTGGCTTGGTAATGCTGCTTATGATCTTTCCTTTGACAGTTCTTTCATTCAATAATGTAGAATGCGTTTCAGCTTTTTGAAGCTGGATGGCAAAGCTGAAAAGACGCATCTGATCTGACCACTTGCGGGATGTATTTTTAAGATTCGGACAAAAATAGAGCAAGCAACAAGATCGAAATCAATATCGAGTAGATTCCTATGTGAGCGTTACATCAAAAATCTCTATCAGACGAAACACTTCTGCGAAGATAATAACAGCCATGAAAGATTTTGTCAAGTTAGATTTATGAACTTACTTCAGCATCATTCTGCTCTCCTCCAAAACAAAGGAGAAGAAGGGCACACAAATGTGAGGAACCCCAAAAAAAAAAAAAAAAAGCAGCTCAAAGAAAGCATGCATTTTTACTTTCTTGATTGTCGAGCACTTTAATTCATTTACAGCGAGAAGAGCCATAAATAAGATTAATAAGACTAAACTGTGACAGATTAAGGGGAAAAGAGATACTGCTGTAGTCACCACATGTGATACATGATGGACAGAAACTGCTGGTAATTATATGATATCGACAAACAGAATAACTTTTTACGCAATCACACACATATAAAGCTTCAGGTAAATTCTCACTTCTTTCACTTTGGATTCATAGATCTTGATTTCCATCCGTTACTATTAAAGCAACTTTGCTACTCAAATTCATAGTTTTACTTCGATGGCAACACTTTATTTTCTTTCTCCGGTTAGCTTAAGCAACTTTTTGTTTCATGATACTTCGCACAAAACCAGGTTAGAATGAAATTAATTACAGGAGCTTGTTTACTTCCTTTTTTTTTTCAAAAAAAAAAAAAAAAAACCACCCAATCCAATCCTCTTCGAGCTTGTTTATTATGAATGTGTCTAAATTAATTAGTGGCATTTGTGTATGTTTGTGATTAAACGAGAACTGATGTAGAAATCATCTTAAATATTGTGGACTTTGTGGCAACTCATGAGCATTGGAAGTAGAATGCTTCTATCCATGTAATGTTGTAATAAATTAACAAGAAAATTATCCATGACACATTTTATTAAAAAAAAGTTTTGGTAATGATTGTCTAGCATGACGAGTCCCCAATTTAAAATTTAAAAAGAGAAAAGTTTGTCCTGTTGACGTGTTTGCTAGGTAAGGCATCCTTTTGTTTTCGCAACAACAACAAAAAAATATTTCTGTTTGATGTTTTAGGGATTTTATAATTCCATAATAATGCTCAATCTCATTAAAACAAAAAAAAAAAAACCCAATTTTTTGAACACATAGAACTACATGGGAATTTCACTACAGTCACAAAGTCGTAAGTAGCAGTAGTTAATAGAGAGTTTGTTAGCCGCTAATTTTGTAAATCAATATGTCTTAAAAATTAATGGGTTTGTCAAACGGTATTTAATGGGTACTCGTTAAGATTTACTTTAGATGTCATGTTTTTTAAAATGTAAGATTAATTAGATAAAGTAAATAAATGCAAGAAAAAAAAGGTAAGATTAAATTTGAAATATATATAAATGTAGGAAAGGGTAATAACTACAATATGCATATATACAAAAAAAATTTTAATATAGGGAGTATCCTAATTTTACTTGACTAATCTTCCTGCTCCGCCTGTACACCTCGCCCCCAAGGATACAAAAGCGATACAGAAATGATTCGAACACACAATCTCAAGACCTAATTAGGTTACCCAAAATCATCCGAACCAACTCCAAGAAGCCAATATGCACCTACAACCTACCAAGCAATTCATCAAAATGACTCTCTCCCTTTTTTTATAACTGACGTGTAAGAAATTTGATCTAGTGTACTTTTATCTGTCGTTTTATTATCCCCATACAGTATTAATTATTTTTTCACAATTTTACCCTTTTATCTCTCTTTTCCAATACAGGGTTCTTAATTACTACTCCTAGTAATTATTGCTTCTCTCTTTGTAACAACCCTAGTAATTATCTGCCCCTCCGTATTCTTTCTTCTTTTCTCGCAGTATGTTGAACCCCCTTTGTTCTTCTCCATCACCGCCTCCCTCCGCATCAACCACTTGCAATTCAACCATCTTTGGTGGGAAAGTTTTTCATTTTAGAAACATTTAGTTTCATTTTAGAAATATTTAGTTTGGTGGGAGTTAGTTTGCATTGCTTTTGACCTAGTAAAACAGCACCATTTAGTACTCTAGTGAGAGAAAACATGGGTGAATTGGACAATTAATAAGGGTACAAAAGGAAAGTAGTGTACAGATTTAAGCAATAAAAAAATTTTCTTAATTGGTGTGCAAAACCTTAAACGTCAGTTATAAAAAAAGGAAGTATATGGTATGCGAATTTTAGATGCGTCAACGAGTGTTATTGAACAACGCGGGACAGAAAACCTAGAGTTAATTCGCCAGCTGAAAACATGGGTCCAAACAGGAAGCAATAAAGGTACAAACTTTAATGTTGTCCTACGCGTGTCAACTGATCCATGCAGGTTTCTTAGGACGAGTAACACTCCAGTGGGCCCATATCTTTTTCTGCACATTCTGTTGCTTGATCGGAGGGAGAGCAGTTCCCATCAAGAAAAGTACATTTACACATGCACATCTCTGGGCTTTGGCCAAGGGGATATTACGGGATCCGTAACATGGCAGTCTCTCTTATATATTTGTGTGAAAATACTCGGGAAAATTCATTTGTAAATCACGTGAAATGTTCAAAACTTGCATGGGTTTTTCTTTTTTGTATTTGCAAAATTTCTAACGTCATT
Organism: Coffea eugenioides; assembly: GCF_003713205.1. Classification (NCBI taxonomy): domain Eukaryota; kingdom Viridiplantae; phylum Streptophyta; class Magnoliopsida; order Gentianales; family Rubiaceae; genus Coffea; species Coffea eugenioides. The sequence goes on from NC_040044.1 coordinate 6,104,308, forward strand.
TGTATTACATCACCATGACTATATAACTCCAGAATATACTAAATGACGTACGTATAAACGGCAAACCTGCTCCGTTTGAGTATTTTTACTATTGATGCAGCTATCTTTTCTGTAGTATAAAGCCATTTTTCGGTGGGGTTCGTCGCTCTTGTAACATTATAGAGTTCTTAATTTATTCTTAATAAGTTAATTTAGACTGCTCACTATACCTAATAAGTAGGTATGCAAGTTCATCAAATAACTCGGCTTGAACTTATAAGTAACTCATGTTCGGCGTTGATTGAACTCGAGCTGCTCGTTTGCCTACACGAGTTTAGTTCGAACAATGAAATGCTAAGATAGTAGGCTCATCAAGTTTAATTGGACTTCTAATGTATATTTATTTTTCAAAACTTTTATATTTATTAGTGTAAAATGTCAATTATATCCCTTATTTAAAACTATATAAAATATTAATGTATATTATGTAAGTTCGATTGGGCTCACTTAAACTTGATTACTCTAGATTACACTTGAGCTCCAGCTTGAGCTGAAGTTCGGATTTAGCTTTTATAAACTTGATGAGCTGAAATTTAGATATTTTATCTCGAGTTGAGCTAAAATAGTACACTATTCAAACTCGATTTGAATCGAATGCACTCCTATACTAATAAGCACCAACTAAGTATGTTTACCCATTCAGCACCCACTTAATCTTGTTTAATCTCTACGTTATACATTCGCCTGTCCATTTACAAATGGCTCATAAAATTGTAGCACGTAATCAAAAGGTTTACAAGTTTATAAAAACAAGGAAAAAAATACTTTTGCAAAACTGTAAAACCAATTTCTATAAATTATCTATAATTTTTATTTGTTATAAAAACAAACTAATAAATCCCAATACAAGTATGTTCATGGAGCCAAGTATTCAAAGTAAGTTTTCACAATAATGTCTTTTTTGCGAAGCTCTCCGCGTCATCCGACTAACATCTAAGTAATCACATCCTTCACTTCTCCATATGATCATATCTAAACTGCCATCTTGCTTCTCTGGACGACTGCATGGGAACAAGCAACACATTTGCAACATTCAACACTGGAACTGGACACCATTTTCCCCCACGTTTTGATTTGTCAGAAGCATCAAGAAAGCAATTTCTGGAGCGTTAAGAAAGCTAATTGAGAGATGATCCAGAACAATCGACCAGTGAACCTGTGAAGGCAACGAAATGTTGTTCAACAACGAAGAAAAATTGGATTTAACAGTACGTACAATTTTCCATTAGGCTGCTCAACAGAGAATCTACGAAATTATCTAAAACTTGCAATTGGGTCCTTGTATAGTGCCCCCGGAAGCTTCCGACAATGAGTTTCCATGAGGCCTCTCAAATTTGTATTTTTAGACTGATACCTAACATGAAGGTTATGCTAGGATCAACCTAATGTTGGGAAGAAATAAACATCAATTGACTAGATCAAAGTCCTTGGGTTTGGTTAGAAGTTGAAGTATTCATGTAAAATGGACATTAAGAGGTCATTCAATTTCCCTGTTTCTGGCCTGACTTCATGCTTTAAACCATTTTGATGCCATATTTTTTTGATTACTAGGACAAGTATGGTTAATATGCGTTTAGTCCACAGAATTAATTAGCCCTGTCATTCTCTTGGCGTTGCTTTACAACTTTGATCAACTCATCCCACAAGATCATCAAGAAAACAAGATTAACCAACTTGCAATTTTTGAACCTGTTTGGATTGCTATTTTTTGAAATTTTTGTAAAAAAAATTATTGTAACAATTTAATGTATTTGAGGTAAAAAAGATGACTGAAAGCTGTGTTCTCGAAAAACATAAAAAAAATTTTGGAGAAAAATGACAATCCAAAATTGTGCATCAAGATTGTCTTGTGGAGAGGAAAATTAATGATTCCCCGGCGTCCTTTTGAATTGTGACGTATACGGTATAACTTCTGGTACAGAACTTTGTCAAAGGGTTTTAAATTATAAGAACAAGCTTTTCTTGAGTACAATTTTCTTAAAGTCGATGAAACTTCTACAACTCTCTCAAGTTGATGTCCATTTATCGATGACTAGTCATAGGCATTTTTGTTTTGAGTTTCAGGGTGATCAAGTCGCTAATCTACAGACTAGCTATCATATCAGCGACCAGATCACTTAGAAAAAAGCAGTGACTATCTATCACCAGTTCAGATCAACAATATATGGTAAGAATTTATGGTTCCGAGTCATCGGCCCACTTCATTACAGCTTTGAACTTGGGAAGTTCTATATTTGTGCTTTCTGAGTCTGTGTCTACCTAATGAGGTCGCATTGGCAACTTCCAAGTCTTCCATTTCATTATTTTATGATTGTCAAATGCAACAAGGTTAGTTGGAGAAAAGTAAACCATGCATTACTCTCTTTTGTATGTTTCCCACCCCTCCCATCAATTAGTCGCTCTTCATTAATTAATTATGTCAGTTGTCTAGACTGGAGGCATCTGAGTCTTTCTTTCTGGCGAAATTTTCTTTCGGGACCTCCATTTCATAATGAACTAGTGGTTTCTAAGCCATCTCTGACGATTAATCAACAATTCAAAGTGCTTTTCTTGTGTCAATTCCGAATTTTGTTATCACTTTACAGGGGTACTCTTTTTGGCATCAAGACCAAATCATATAATCCAAGGGGTATTTGAGTTGGTCGTTGGAAGTGGAGAGAAGGCATAATCCTTGAATGTAAAATGGGGAGGGGACTGATTCAATCCACGCAAACTCATTAGTCATCATTACATAGGAGCACTTAACTTCCCATGTTTAATGGATGGATTCGTGAGTGTTTTGCCTTGGAAAGTAAGCCTCGTGTTCAGAATATATGTAACTTACCTAACTCAGAAAAGGACTGGAGATTATGAACGCTACTAGGAGCTCAGCAGGTGGGACTTAGTGCTCAGTTGGGCACTCACTCTTTGAGGTGGGTTGGTTCTGCATACACCACTGAATAATTACATTGTCAATTTCCTATTATAAGTTTTTGGTCTGGCACTGCTACTAATGTATTAAACTCTGCAGCCAATCCCTTTCATTGCTTCTGCTGTTACATTGGATCAAATTGCTTGGTACATCATTGAGCGATTAGAGCTGAGTGATGATCTTAGCAGGTAAGCATGCTGAGCAAATATTTGACGACTTCAAAGTTATGCGAATGCCTATACCGTTTATACATAAGATTAGAAGGTAATGAGCACCCCATAACCAGCCCAATTAAAGGTCGTACTAGCATGTAGCAGGGAATAGATGTATAACTAACTTCCAATTTGATGAATTGGTAATGAGAAGGAGAGGGAAAAAAATGATGTCTTAATTGTATATCCAATTATTGGGAATTTAAGAAATAAACTTATAATACCGGCTCCATATAGATTAGAAGTTTTTAGGAAGTGTTTGTTAAAAATTTTACTGAAACGATGTACGTGAAAAACAATTCATATAGATTGTCTATTTGGATTAAATGTTTCTCGAGACGTTTTTTTGAAATATTTTTAAAATTTAAAATTTTATTAAGATATTTTTAATTTTTGAAAAATTTTCACCACTCACCACTATTGCTTCCCTCCTCTATTGCCACCACTGCCCTTCCTTTCTTCTCCTTCCTCTTCCCCTTCACCCTCTCTCTCTTTCATCCCTCTCCTCTCCTGCCTTCCCTGCAACCCTCCTCTCCTCTCTCTCCTTCTTTGGTCACAACGGTTGCGACCAAAAAGAGAAAAGGAGGAGAAGGGAGGGAGGAAAGAGGGAGAGGGAGGAGGAAAGGGACAGAAAGAGGGGGGGAAGAGAGGAGGAAAGGGATAGAGAGAAAGAGGGGAAAAAAAACGAGAGAAAGGTAGCAGTGATGGTGAGATGAGTGATGTGTGGAAGAAGAAAGAAGTTTAAAGTTTATTTTTACTTTTACTTTTACTTTTTTTTTGTGTATTTTTGGAGTTATTTTTTGTGTTTGTTACCATAGACTCCATAAATTTTTAAAAAAAAACATATTTTGTCTCAATCCAAGCAGAGCCATCAATGAATAAGTCAATGGATTTGGATCTACCATGATAACTTTTTCTTTTTTCCAATTAAGATATCAATATGAATGATATTTTGTTTTAATTTAAGGAAGATCGAAAACAAACAATTGATCTTTTTGGATATAAAGGACTGAAGATTTCACGTTACAGTGGATTCTTAAGCTCTTGAAAGTGTGGGGCTTCAGTTTCAAGATAATAATCGCAAACACAAAATCATCTCTCAATTGACCGAGGAAAAAAAAGGAATTTTTTGCAAGTAAACGGTGAGATTTTGGGCCAACTTTCACTCACAATTACAAAGTAGGATTATCAAAAAAGCTATTACTGATTTGGTTTGGATCAGATTGCGAAGCTTATTTGCAAAGGGGGCACCATTTGTAAGATGGGCCTTTGTAAGATTTACTTGATGTAGAATCGGGACAATTGCAACTCACAAGACAGTCCAAAATATGAAAAGGTCGGTGGCCTTTTCATATACTGTGATTCCTGCTTGGGTAGTCAACTGGTCTCCTTCGTGGGAACGGGCGCTTAATGGGGCTTACGGCCCTTGCATCATCAAACTTCCCCATCCCCCCCATGCCGCACCAACCCCAATCCTCCGCCCCGCCCCACTTAAAAAAAAAATTATTATTATTAATAGATTAGTAGAGTTGTAAGTAAGAAGTTTTGAATTTAAATCCTTTCATTTACAACAAAAAAAAAACTTGATCGGTAGAAATTAAGGTCTTGAAACTACCTCTCAAGTTTCTTGTCTAATTATAGACTTGAATCATAGTAATATCAGACATTTGAATTGATTATTTTTCTCTTTTATTTTTAGTGCATAACTTTTTTTTTTTTGAAAAAAATCAGCTTTAAAAAGTCATTTAATGCTTTTCACAACATATCTATGCTATAGAAACAATCGTCATAGGGATAATTAAAAACTAGGAGGTGAGTCAATCTTTTATTTTGCTTCTATCTAATAGAGTTGTGTATAGGCTCCGTTTGGATTAGCTATTTTTGGGGGTGTTTTTAAAAAATTTTGCTGTAGCAGAGTTTTTAGAATATATTTTGGGATATTTAATAGTAGAAGAATTTCTAGAATATATTTTGAAATATTTTTAAAAATTTTAAAAAAATTTAAACTAATTTTTAGATTATCTTTTAGAGTACTTTTTAAAAATTTTTATTGTATTTGAAAAACTAGCCCACTATATTTCACTTAAAAGAAAAGGAAAGCCTTTTTTTTTTAAACAAAAAGATGAAAGACTTTATTCCACTTCTATACGCAATATTAGTCCATCACATAAAAAGTCCTTTTCTTGACTATCAATTTGACTTCTACTTGTATTAGCCCATACCTTGCTTTTCACGGTGGTCTTTTTGCTGGGGAACAAGCAAAAGAAATGGACACAAAAGAGAACAGAAACCATATGAACACAAAGCAGCCGCAAGCCACAGCGGATTGTATGCAAATTGACCGCCCACAAATTTTCCTAGACGAAAGCAACTTCACTCATAACAAATAACATGTTCTAATTTGTTCACATCCGGTACTTTTTCGCTGAATATACATTTGCAATGAAAAATTCGAGGAATTTGGTCAATGTATCAAATCTTGGTTGGGTTGTCAAAATCAAAATTTTCATTCTTTGCATATGACTTCGTCCAGCATGAAAAGTACTACTATTATATCAAAGAAGAAGAAGAAAAGAAGAGTGAGGTGTGGGGTATGTATGATTGTGATTCATCAACGCATGTGTATTTGATTAATCAAAGAGAGTCTTCGTGTGAAGTTTCCTCGCGAGGGGAGTTGGTCATAATTCGTCAACATGCCAGGCAACAGCCTAGCAATGGGTGGAGAATCTCGGGGTTCTTTCGCGGAATATTTTGTCTAATCGTATGATTTACCTACTAAAGACAAAACTAGTTGCTTCTTCTTCTAACCAAACAGATATTCCTATATGCTTATAAACTAAGGCACAAATTTTGAAATGATCTGGCTGTTATGAGAACTACTATCTAATTTGACATGCAATGGATCTAAAGCGTGCCACGTAGTTACTTGATAAAATAATTAGATTATACTAAAATTCTGAGTACCGGTCAACTAAAGCTGTTAAAAAACGAACCGAACTGTTCGATAACTCGGTTCGTTTCGACACGTTCGTGTTCGTGAAAGATTCGTTCGAAACCTTAAACGAATAGAGTTCGAACGAATTTTTTTGTTCGATTAATAATCGAGCGAATACGAGCATGTTCGCGAGTTTTAACGAACGTTCGCGAATATGGACATAATTATCATTTGATAAATTTTAGGGTTAATTTTATAGCTAGACTTTTATATTTGGAGGGTTTTATTTGTTATTTTTATGTTAATGTTAGTTATATAGTTAATGAATAATAGAATTTAGTCACTTAGTGTTTTAATTATTTTTTAGAATGATTAATGATTTGTATGGCATATTTAAGGTTTAAAATAATTTGGATTCGAGCATTTCGAGCATGTTCGCGAATGGCTCGTTTATGTTAAACGAGTCGAACACGAACTCGAATTCGAACATGAATTTTGTTTAACGAGCCGAATACGAACATAGATTTGGAGTTCGAAAATTAATGAACGAACACGAACGATGTTTGAATCGTTTGACGAACAGAGGTCAAACATGAGATACTCGATTCGATTCGACTCGTTTACAGCTCTACGTTCAACCTTGTCAAGTAATGTATTTATAATATTATAAAACCTATTAAAAAAATTGAGTTTGAAAACTTGCTTAAACTCGAATAAATTCGACTGAGCTCGATTTGGTCGAGTTCAATCTCAAGTTCGAGTAAGGTTAAATAAAATCAAACTTGAGTTCGAGTTCAAACTCAACTTTGAAGAACTCGATATGTTTGAACTCAAGCATTTTTATTCGAGTAGTGCACTATTTGGAATTGAGATAACTAGTTAGCAGCCCTAGTGCACATTTAGATGCATTCTACACATATAAAGTTTGGTGAAATATTCCTTATTTTCCCTTTTTTGTGGTACAAAAAAGTTCGAATGAATTCAACTTCAATCATCACTACGGGTTAGAACATATCTTTTAGACTTATTTTTTTGTGATACGAAAAAGTTCAGATGGATTTAATTTCAATTATCACTACGGATCAGAACGTGCCTCTGGAACCATAAGTCATTTACAGAGATTGTTACAGATTATCTACCAATTTAACTCTCATATCGAGAATGAAATTCGAACATATGACTTTTTGTAAGTAAATAATTTATCCTTATCAGTTAAATCAACTTATGCCGGACTTATTTTCCCCTCTCTGTGTCCGTAGATGTCACTCTGTATCTGAATTTTGAATCCTCAATGGTCAAAATCTTGTCTTGAATACTTTACCGTGGAAATCAATGTACTTTTTTGCACAGCTTTTGAAAAATAAGCTCAGTCAATCACGTTGTTATGACTTCAAGTAATACTTTGACAAAAAAAAAAAAAAGACTTCAAGTAATACACCTAAGCTTTGAAACTTTACAATTAAAAAGGAATTTTTTTGAGGAGAACTGTGCAATTAAATTAAGTCATAGGCCGGAACTTTTTTTCTAGAAAATTTCTGATCCCTGCTTCCAATTAGTTTCGGACAACTGAATGAAATTGCATCTGGTCCAAATCTAGCCCTCTCTCTCCTCTGGTGTTCTTTTGGGGCTCCAGGCCTATGAACCACAATCTAACTTATAGAAATTAGAATCCCTTTTGTAACTATTAGAACTCTTCCTTGATAAAAAAAAAAAAAAAAAACTATTGGAACTCTTCCATCAATTGAAATTTCATTCGATAGATAAATTGAAAGAAATGGTTTCACCATAATAAAGACCAAGGAAACACAGGGAGGGTCATATACCAATGGTGAAGCAGGCAGCTCATGCTGAAAATAAAGGATGGATGTGATTAACGGATAAAAGATGATTAATGAATACCTCCAGATGTACGTACGTATGGCAATACAGATCTACTCTAATTTCTTTCATTAATTCCATATATAATAATGAATCACAACATGGATGTGAAAAGAAGAACAATTTATTGTCTTCCTTTAATTCTGATCTATGTATTTACTCTATCTCCTGTTGTGAAAAGAAAGGAAAAAAAATACCTAAATTGTGAAATCCAAGTTTGAACACTATACATTCAAAATCGGCAAAAGATTTTTTTTAAAAAATGGTATAAAGAATCAAGGAATATGGTATGTCCATCAATGAACTCTCGTCACGGTCCTTGAATGAACCAAACCCTCATCAATCCTCTTGCTTCTTGGCCGTAGCAATTTCGACCAAAAGCCACTCTTTTTCTTGCCATGATCCATAGCAATAACCTCGCCTGCATCTCTCCTTCTTGTGATAAAAGCCACTGATCTACTCTTGGTGAGCACATTTCTACCACTTCTAAACAAACTGAAGGAGGACAGCCCTCTTCCATCCGAGGTCATTCGATAATGATGGCTATGCACGGGTGAAGAACAAGAAGAAGCGCTAGCGGAATAATGAGACGACGACAAGGATGACAAGGAAGAAGAGGAACAAGAAGAACCAACCGTGGTAGCAGTAGCGTTACTACGTGATGAACTTGAGGATAATTGCGAGAGCTTTTCAGTCAAACAAATTGAGCAAACACCTGGTGATTGTTGATGTTTTGGATGCTTTTTGCACATCCCATTTGGCCTCGTTGATCTAGCAATTTGTTGATGCCTTGGCCTCCTGAATTCCATGGCAAAAATGTGGGATTTTTTTTGGTTGGTCATAGAAGATAGGTCATGTATATTTATAGATGGTCTTTGGTATTCTCCTTCTCGTTGATTTTTGCATGGTGTTATTTCCTTGAGATTTCATGGGAGGTTCGCTGGTGTTTCACAACACAGCTTCTTTTGACGGGTCGTGTAGGTTTGAAAAGTCGGCTGAGGACTAAATGCACGGTTGGATGGGGAAAAGAAGTTGGGAGTGGGCCCGTCGCACAAGTTGAGTCGGTGGCTGAGATGATTTCGGATTTCCTCATTGAGCGATAGAAAGTTTTGGGTGCTACGCACGGACTTGTTTTGCACTTTTTTTGTGTGGGGCGGCGTGGAAATGTACACGACTATTCCGCCACGCATGTACAACTTAATCTAGACGATTAGCTGAATAAGAACTTAACAAAGACCAAGCTCCCACGACTCCTGTTTCTATTCCACCATTTTTTCTTAGATTTTTCTAACAGGTGCCCTGTTAACTCACCTAATATTCATTTAACCTATCATATATATATATACATACTAACAATGATTATTTTCTTTTGCATTTATATAGTTTTTCTATTTAATCTTACTTATCTTCCCTTGTATTTATTTACTTTTCCTAATTAATCTTATATTTCAAAAAATATAGTACCCAAAATATATCTTAACGGATAGCATCCGTTAGACAAACTGTTTTTCTTAATATAAAATATCATAATTTGATTAAATCTTCATTAGTGACAAATGTGAAATAAGGCCACCAAAAGAGTTTTAAAAGCTCTATTTGGATGAAGATCAAGGGATCAAATCTCCTTGCCTACATTCTAGAAATCCAGGTTTTCTGCACACCCATTTGGGCCGGTGGTGGTTCAGTTCCTTCCAAAATGTTCTTGAGTCTCTTCAGATCCTCCTCCCCTTAGTATAGAGTAGTGTAGGTCTATCGTGTCAGACAAAAAAAAAAAAAAGAGGCATATGTGAAATAAGGAAGATCAGAAAAATTGAATATAAAACAAAAAGTTGCATTTTGAAGCTCTAAACATAATTTCAAGAACATCTGTGTATGTTGCAATTGTCAAAGCTATATAATGAGATCCCGTTCTATTTCTTCCTAGTGTGATATTTGTTTAACAATACAAGGGAAGATTTTGCGAGATTTTTTTTTAATGAGAAATTAGTGAGAGTTGAGAAAAAATACAAAGTGTGACCACTTTCTTATTTTATATATTTTCAGTTGAGTTGGAAAATTGTTGTCGGATTATTGATCATTCTTTTTTGTAAGTTTTCATGGTTAAGAGGGACTTTATATATTTTGCCACAGTTCAGTTCATCTTTTAACTTTATACAGTAGGAACTTTTTGTTATATATTTTGCCACAATTTGTACTTCAGTAAATAAATGTCATTTCCATTTAACCTTATGAGATAATTTTGCACCGTTGTAGTACATTTATTTCCAGAGAGAGAAACATTAAAAAGAGGGGCAACAAGAATTCCCCTTATTTAACTCTTTTTGTCACACTCCCAAAATTTCTCTTGGGTTATTTGAAAAGCCATAACAATTACTGGGAAATTACTTAACATGCTGTATTTTAAGTTCAAAGTAAGACTATGAACATATTAGTCATTAAATCTCATCCTGAACATTCTTCTTCTTCTTCTACGTCCCCCCCCCCCCCCCCCCCCCTCTTTTTTTCTTTTGACAAGAACATGGCTCCATTTGTTTGACAAGAAAATTGTGCAAGAAAGTGCGTAACGGGAAAAGTGAAAAAAGTGAGGTGAAGTGATGTAAAGGAAAAGGAAACTAAATTTCCTGTATGTGTTTGATAGACAAGAAAATAGTGTAGGAAAATTTAAATTGTTGTATTTGGTTGATAGGAATATTACAGGAAAATTATTTAAACTTCTTGGATAGATATTATCGAAGTACTAGTACGCATTGAAATATAAAAATACATTCATTTGCTAAAATATTACCTAAAAGGAGCATAAAATAAGTAATAACATATTTAATTGCATAATTATTTCAAAAAAATAAATAAAAACTAACATGAAAATAAAGTTGAATGCATATACTTTTATACTATTAAATCTAAGTAATTTATTCAAAGTCATACCATGAAGAGAAGAAGATATGAAGATGAAAAGAATAAAAAGAATGATATTTTTTTTGGAAAGAGGAAAAAAAGGAAGATTTTAATCTAAATGTGTTCTGCTATGGTCTAATGGTGGTATATATAGATGATTGAAATAGATAAAAAGATTTGAGGAGAGATTTTAGGATTAGTTCTACCTCTGACATATGAATGACAAAAAATGAGATATGATAGGATATATGTCGGTTTAAATAGATACCATGGTTAAAAAAATTTATCTGTTGAGATTTTCCCATCACTTGTTTTCCCATGATTTTTGCAGGATGAATTTTGCTGGAAATTTGACAGGGAAATTTTTTTTTCTTGTGGGTCCCACTACTTTCTTGTCAAACAAACCGCAAAAAAAAAAAAAAATCAAGAATTCTCTATTTTCCCTCACTTTTCCTCTACTTTCCTTGCAACCAAACGCTATGGAAGGTTTTTCAATAGGAGATAATCCCTTTCCACCTAAGTTTCAAACTCTCAATGGGAAACAGTCTCGTGTTTTCAATACATTTTTCCAAACTAAACGAAAGTTTTATGGGCTTGGCAAAAGAATAGAGTATAATCCACAGCAAGGATATTATGGTTTGCTTTACCCCAAATACAAGTTTAAGAACAAACTTCAAGCTTTGTTCTGCTTTATGCAAAATCAGCCCACCCTAGAGTTTTAGGCTGTCCTGAAGGGCCTGTTTCAGAATATGACCCAATGATGTTACCTAACAGCGCGCTAGGGGTTGGCCATAGGTCAATGCACCACTTTCCGTTCCTGACATTATACATCCCTTCTATAAAATTTTTCGAAAGAATATGAATCAATGGATTGTTATCAGTACCACAATTGATAATATCTAAATAATTTTGTTTCGTTCCAAAAGCACTAAGCAGCTAATTAACAATCCAACATGTTATATGAAGAAAAATAAAGCTTATGCTTTTTTTAAATCGGGAAGTGCAATGTTCTTGCTTTGATCAAATAACCTTGATTGTCATATATCAGTGTGTATCTCCGATCTTCGTTTTCAAGAATGAGAATTCTATAGATAGAAGCCCACTAATAAACTGAAGTTCATGAAACAAGAAAGAGAATATCTATAGATCGATCAAATATTTAGAGCAAAAAACACTTGAAACTTTGTGTAGTAGTAGATGTGTTTGACCTTTGATGAGGACCATGTTTCTTGCATGCATTGTCATTTGTCACTGCAATGTTAGCAGACCTTGTATTCTTGATGATTCACTACTTGTCCACTTTCCTTTTCTGCAATTTTCAAGCTCTTTTCCTTCTGCTTTCCTCGTTGTCAATGGAGTATGATTCAAAAGCTTTATTTTATTTTGTCCATTTTCAAAACTTTAAGCCTACCCTATTTATCTCACACCACTGAACTGATCCAAGTTGCCAGCTCTTCTGGACCATATGAACTCGAATTTTTATCACACCCGAATGCAACAAACTCCTCAGTCCCTTCATTGAACTCGAATTTTTGTCGCAAAGATCACAGGTTTCATGAGGGGCCAAAAGGCAGTTTAGACACGGGAGTATAATAGAACTTCACTATAATACTGGTGAGTATATGGTACTTGCAAGGCAAGGTCTATTCATTTCTTTGTTTTGACGCAGGTGCCTCAGGTTTGCAGGTTTAAAACAGAGGGAATCTCAAATCTTTATACATGGCCCTCTTTTGTCGCTGGATTTAGAGTTATCTGAAAAGCAGAACATTGAATTTGATGGCATTCTTGGATGGTAATCTAATTAAAGTGATAGGTTGATAGCTGCCCGGATGAAGCAACAAACAAGTGTGGCCATGACACCACCATTTCTTTCCTTTCCCATTGAAATTGGAACGGACAAAAAGTGGCCTTGGCCCTTTGGCTTTGGGTCCCCTGGCTCTTTTTTGGTTTTCAGTATCATCATCTGGTGGGAAAAAAAATAAATGCAAGCAGAAAGACTAGAGCCATTCTCATTTTGGTAATTAGGCAAATAATAATAGAGCTCATGGTAACTATTCTTTCGCGTTTATCAAGTTCTGATCAATGCTAATTGATTGATTTTTTGTTCCTTTTTCTTCTTTTCTTCTCTTTTTTCATTTTCTTTTAGGGCATGACTTGCCTTAGAGTTGGCAAGCGTAAGTCCCACGAGTCTTGAATACAGACCTGCAGCCAAGACTGGCCCTTGATACTAATCGTACATGTTCCCCGGGATTGGGGCACGGTTGGCATTTGGTATATTTTGTAATATTCCTTTCATCATTTGGTGTATACTATACACGATTGTACTCGTATCGTACACAAATAAAATTCACATGCATAACAAAGCAATATGAATGTATTATCATTTTCTTATAAAAAGTACAACTACTGTACCCAAAACTCGATCGTCGCCTGCTCCAAATCGATGTTCCCCTTGCCCTGGCAGATATACCATAGCGCAAAACTTCCTGAAGTTAACATCATGGTGAAAGGGGAGCTGGATGGAGGGGTAGGTGGGACTCGAACTCTCTTCCTTCATGAATCTTTTGAGGTTTACAGGTAAAACTGCTCTAGCTCCTGTGTTGATGTTTTGATGCTATGCTACCTCGTCTTGCCTTTTTCTTTATCAATGTGCATTACAAGGTTGATGTCAAACTCACATACTACAGGTGCATGGTTTCACGTAGAGTGATCAATTGGTAATCAATGATTGTTCAAGGACATGAATTCAGTGTCACTGCTAAACACTGACGCTCTTGCTTGTACGAAAATACTACGAGTTAATATCCGACATGATAGTTAATTAGTAGGAGATACTTGACATTTCCGCCAAATTTATACCATAAATTTCCTCAAGAATTGTTCAGAAATAAAATTCTTTCGTGTCGAATACAGTATATATACTATTACATTGATGATGCAAAAGACAAGTAAGCTTTTACACTACAAAATTCTTTCCTTGGCTTCTTAATACTTCAAACTTTTAGGTGGATGGTAATCAAGATCATTGGTTTCTTGGATCAGAGAAGTACCAATAAAGGGGTGGTGCTTGATCAACTGAAAAGATGTTGCACGAGTCATCTGCATAACTTGAATGATTTTGGTCTTGCATTTTCATAAATTGCTGCTGGTAATCCTTCACCCTTGAATCCAACAAATGAGGATGGTAAACTGGGGCAGATAGAGAGAAAGCATACTGATCCAATCCATTGAATGTAGGGTTGCATGAACTTAATTTTGATACCAGTGGCTGCACATTCAGATTGTTGCTATCTTCATTCAAGACTCCACTTGAGTCACTGTCTGATAAGCCATCTTTCAAATCAAGAATCCTTTTAGTCTCAGATGACAAGTGCAAGTTTGTGTAGACTTCATGATTTGCATGTGTTGGCCCAAATTCACTAGAATCATTACACTTTTCTGAGGCCATTTTTGGGGAACTCTGTAAAGTTGCCACCTTTTCAATTGAATGATTGGTTTCTGTATTATCCTCTCCCAATTTTTCCCTTAGGCCCCTTAACTGCAAGATAAACACAAGACAGTAAATAGTGATACCAACAAGAATCGAATATAGCCCAGTAGTTAAAACTCAAAGGGCTTTTGTTCTCTGCTCATCATCCTTATCTACTTCCTGTTCCTTCCTTCCCACCCTCCTCTGCTAAAAGATTAACAAAAAGATGTTAAATGTACAGAACATACCTCGGCAACTAAACCTTCTTTCTCTTGTTCAACTTTACTATAATTGAGTTGAAGGGCTTCATAATTGGCCTTAAGAAGGTGATAATCCCTCTCCAGTTGCTTAGTCTTCCATCGGGCGCGGCGGTTTTGGAACCAGATTGCAACTTGTCGTGGTTGGAGGCCTAATTCTTGGGCTAATTTTATTTTTCGCTCAGGGTCAAGCTTGTTATCAACCTCAAAAATCCTCTCGAGTGCTTGGACTTGATCAATTCTTAATCTCTTTTTCTTCCCATTGCTGCAGTTGTATTCTTCTATGCTGTCTTCATCATCTAAACCATCTAGCATTGCCTGGAACTCATTGCTGTAGCCCACATTTTCCCTTGTATTGTTCTCTACTTTCATCAAAGCATGATCCAGTCAATAAGATTCCTCAGTGGATGGTCAGAAAAACATGCCAAGAAACTATAGAAGAAAACAAAGTTACCAATTTCTGCTGAAGCACAATAATACTCTAGCTTCCATAATTCTGTGAGTAGCATGCAAATTAAAACGTTGTAATTCTAGTTTTCTGTTTCCTTTCTGATTATTCTTTTAAGATCTTCCTAAGCTGGGAGTCCAAATTATTGAGGAACATAAGCGGAACACCGTTGGAGAGCAGAAAACTTTGCAGTAACTGATAGAATTCATAATGCAAAATTACCTGAAGAATCAAAGTAATTGAACCTGTTCATAGCTGCTGTCAGTGATAATCTTCAATAAAGAGTACGAATAAAACCACGCTTCTTCCTTGTGGTTCTCCAAGGAATGCACTCAGAATGCAGGACTAACTCAGAATTGTCAACTTCATAGTTCACATGTACATGATATAAATTGATGCATCTTCCTGAGTATTCTTAGAAGGCTTCTGGACTGAGAGCTGATTTTCTAAGGTATGGACATAGGTCAAGAGGGGCTATAAATTAAGTGAAGAAATTGGTGTCCGTGATTAGCCAATCAATCCCAATAGAACAGAGGAAAAGGGTGAGACATTTTGATATGCTTTTCAGACGTCTAAAGGCTCTGAACAATAGTAAAGTGTGGTTGTTGCTAACCAGCTATGTGTCTCCTTTTATCTGATGCGAAACGAGTCATTTGTCCTTTTGGATTCAACCGTTGTTTGGTACTTTTGTTTCACTGTAATGCTTTAACGAGTGATCATGTGAGATTAAAAATGGTTAAAAAGATTAAAAAAAAGGGTAATTGAAAAGGAAAAATCGCTCAAAATATCTCTTATATTTCGTCAAATGAAGTTTTTCATCCTTCACTTTTAAAATGGTAAATTTATGTCTCTCACAAAATTAAGTTGATAAAATTTGGTCACAATTTAGATTTTTTTTTACCGTGTTTTACCCTAAATTCATCACGTGAGCAATACATAGTCAATTTTTTAGGAGAAAAAAAAATTAAATCTCAATTATAGTTAAAGAAATAATCTGATTTATATTCATTTTTACCCTTAAAAAAATGTAAGATTTGACTTGAATCATATTCATTTTTTCTACTAAAAAAGTGAGATCTGACATTTTTCTACATAAAAAATGATTGCATGTTGGTTACATGGTAAGTTTTAGACTAAAAAGTGAACGAAAACTTAGATTGAAATCAAATTTTATAACATTGAATTTGTAAATGATGCAAAGTTAATATTTTAATAGTAAAAAATAAAAAATTCATTTAGTGAATGTGAGGGACGTTTTGAATGAGTTTTCTAATTGAAAAATATGTATAGAGATTCTCAATCAAATTTTGCTCCAAATAATTGTTTTCCAAAATGACCCAAATTATTATTTTTCTTCTTTCCTTGAATATCATTTCTCATTTTTTGAGGGGGAAAAAATTTACTGTGTTTTATTCTTTGTTGTTATTCGGATTCTAAAGAAGCAATCGAGCATCAAAGTCTTCGTGCTTTTTCCCCTTTTTGAAAGTAAGCATCGAACTATTTGAACTATATTTTGAGGCTAGGAAGAGAAATACAAATTCCATGACAGCAATTTAACTTTTGTTTACGAAATTTTCCAACCAGGGATGAGAGTAAAGCTTGATCCTTGATTAATCACATACTGCAGAACCAAATTATCAATCAATTAAATGAAGGTGAAGTTTTTATGATTAAAAACAGGAAACATAGAATTGCCATAAGCTTTCAATATGTGTCTGATTTTCTTCAATGCATTCTTGATCATCACTTTCCAATTAAACATGTGGCGAATGGGATGATATTAGTGAGGGAAAATCATCATCAAATAAATTACATTAAATGTATGTATAAATTAAAAAAAAAAACTAGTTTACTGCATTGAGTTAGCAGGAAAAAGGATAACAAAATTGATGGTCAGTTGCAAAAATAGGTAGCCTTAAAAGGCCACCATAATAGACAATTTGGTCAATGCATAATTGGGATTTTAAGAACATGTTCACATCTGATTCTTGGTGATTCCTATCATGCATTCATTCATAATCCAAGCTCACATTTGCAATAGAAATCCTTACACCAGTTGAGTTCAGAAGCCAGGCTGTATGCATGGCTTGGCTGAGAGAGAGAGAGAGAGAGAGAACACTACATTACTTGCTATTTGCCAATAAGCCATCTGCCAAAACTGAACTTTGCTACCAACCTCACATGGTGTGTTATTCTCTCTACACAATGTTTCCACCTTTCACTCACACTGCAGTGCACCACATGGTGTGCCCCCTTTTCTTGTATATTTTGCTTATATTTTCATGGCTGCCAGTTGGATAGAGTCTTTTGTAGCAGATTTTTGGCCATAAAACATTACCCCAATGGCATCCTTTACGTCACAATCAATCGAAAGCCTACTAGAATCTTTGAATTTTAAGAAGCCAGTTCTACAGTGTTCATTGCAACAGTTGAACGGTTGATTTGGATCCTTTTCCTCCAACACAAATTTTTTTATTCTCGGATGATCGTATCTTTTGGAAAATGCATGATGCGTAACGCAATTGACGTTTCAAAAAGAATGAATAGGGTTTTCAGTAACGAGCCTAATGAAGCAACTTTAAAGGGTCCATATTCATTTCGAGCAATTGCACAACTATTGTAGGTTTTGGATGTTTAAGGATATCTGTATATCCTTCTTACCAAGAGACGTCTAATTGCGCCTTCAATTTTTTGTCAACTACTAATTCATTGCTCTATGATTGATCAGGGCCAGATTGGATTACTAAAACAGTGCTGTTCATGGTTCATTCTTACCTTATATATCCTGCATAATTTTTTATTATCTGTTTGCTACTTGGTAATCTTGTTTGTGTGTGTGTGTGTGTGTGTGAACATTAGAAAGTCCTAAATTCTCAAGAGCTGGAATTCTCGTTCAAAAGGCAAAAGATCAGCCGAAGAAGTCTTGTGTGTGGTAACCCGTGAATCATGTTGAGTAGATTACACACATTTTTCTTGCATGGTAAAACAGTTTAAAGTTTCTGCCATCCTTTTGCTCCTTTTCTCATATCCTTCGCTCAACATGTATGGCCTCATGTCAGAGTTCACTTTGCTTTTCCATTGCCGACCAAAATATAAAAGAGAAAAGAAATGAAATGAAAAAGGAGGGCAAGAAAAGATTTCACTTTCGTTCCCATGGCTGTGAATATTAGGTGACAGGATCGTTACCTAACCATTGACTATCCGTATTAATTCTTGCACCTCCTTTTCTCTTCATGGAAGACTTCTGCTGATGAGACTTTCTTCAAATTCAGCTTCCAAAATCGTTACACCACCCCAGTTGAACTGATAAAAAATGGTTCTTTGCGTGAGGGAGAGATGAAATTTGCTAGAGAGAGGAAGACATGCATGAACTTCAACAGCATAGTTGGGGATCCAACTAATTAATGCTGCAGCATTAATGGTCCAGAAACCATAAGAATCTAGACAGCAAGGAGCCGGTTTTTCTTCCCTTTCCTTGCAATTTAGTGCTAACTTATTTGCATGGTCCTGAATACGATTGAAAATTAGGAAATCAATGCATCTTAAATGCTGACGATTGACCACAACCGGATTCTTTCAAAATTTTGATTAGCCATGAAATTGGTGCAAGCATTGACTTTTTCTTTGGTTGTGCCTTATAGGTCCGGAATAATTACACAGACGGGGTTCATCTGCACTAGTTTTATATATGTGTTTAGACAAAGTATTATTTGAAATAATTACTATACTAATACTTTTCCTGTTGTCATGTATATGAGATAAAAAAATAGTTCGAAATATACAAATATAGTTCGAAACGTGATTATGAAACAAGCAAAAATAATATAGGGAAAAAAAAAACTTTGCATCCAATCTCTTTTCGGTTTGTGACTTCACTGTATTGATACATGAGAAATTGCCAATGAATTGAAACCCTTCAGATCAAAGGATTTGAGCATAATCGAATTGAACTTCTTCAGTGAAAGTTCCGTCCATTTAGGATGCTTAAAACGCAGTACTGCACATTTCTCTGTCACAAATCTCCCATGTCGGTTCTCCAGATTTCAGAAGGGAAATCCAACTAATAAGTTGATTTTGCATTGTAGAATTTTTCTAGGTCATGATGCAATTCGTGTATAATTGGGTTAAATCCACACAGTCTATACTGGATTCAGGCAATTGTCAATCAATTAGACATGAATGCTCCGTGCATGACAGATTAGGTAGATCATAACAGGAAAACTGGTGCTTCAATATGAAGCAAGTGCTAAATTTCTATCTTTTAGTTACGCATTATATATATTGCAGGTATGGCTATGGACAACAAAGTAGTTGACTTGAGAGAGAAATTGGAAGTGAAGAGGGAAAAGACAACGATGCATGTACTGATAGTAATATGTTCGCCTATCTATCATCAATTTGGCAATTTTGCAGTAAGAAGCGATGTTTGATATCTATATATGTCAATTCCTTTTTCTTTTGAGGGTATCAGCTGGGTTCTAAATTTAACCAGTAAAAATCCCACAAGCAACGAAACACTATTTGAATTATCAATTGTATATGGAAAAGATAACATGCTTTCATATATCATCCCAACAAAGTTGAGTGGCCTGAAGGAGGAAGAAAGTGATGGGATATGTCGTCAACTTGTAGCTGCAAAGCTTTGTGGTTCAATGCGTTTGGACTCCTCTACTGATTGAAAATCTTGGGTGTTTCACAATTAACTTACAAAAAAAAAGAAAAAAAAAGGGTCTAAATGGTTCTGATAAAGTAGACTTTTATCAGGCTCCCAATTAAAGGTTCTGATGAACTAGACTTTTATTAATCTGTCCTCAAAGAAATGTGTTTGACTTACAAAAAACTATGCATGCTTACCTTTTCTCTTTTCAATTTGTTTGTGTTCTACTAGAGGAAGGAAGAGATGAAATTTAAGAAGCAAGAGAGAAAGGAATATTTGAATCTAAAATCTCCGGATTCTGGAATTTTGAACCTTAACTATTAGAATAAATCCTCTTCAGTTAAATGTCCTTACCTAAATTTCAGAAATTAATGCCGGAGTTCAAATTAACTGAAATAAATTTTGACTTCCTGTGCAGATTTTTCCCATCAAATCAAGTTTAGCGACCCATCCTTGCATGCATAACTTACAAACATATGCATTCTCAATATTGTTTTCGTGGGGAAATTTGAGACCCTAAAAAATATTGTCTTCAGATGTCAAAGGTTGAGGATGCTTGCGTGGTTTGATATTGGATTCTATAAATAATCGTCATTTATTAGCATAATTTTGAAATCAATGTTTTATATATCAAGTCTTCTTATGCTCAAATTGGTTTTAATTGATCTCTTAGACACAAACTTGGATATGCAAATTGTTGCATAATAACCGGTTGGTTAACTTGATTTGTGTCGAAGTAGGTATCTATTTTCTTATCCGGGCATTTTATTTTCATACAGAAATTTGGTCAGTCAACTGTGAACAACATCACATATAAGTGGAATTAAAGAAAGATGTTAAATCTTACCCCCTCCTCCCCCCCACACACACACACACAAACAAAATTTTTTTTTTTTCTAGTTGACTCTTTCCCACAAAAAGTGCAGTGTGTTTCAGCACTGTGCACAGAAGAATGACCACGAATGCAGTAAACTAGGACACACTCTTCGAAAGCACAAAAATCTATGCTCGAAGCTGTGGAGAATTGAGGATCAAAATTTATCAATTCATTTGCTCCAAGGGAGTATATACCATCCACCATTTGTCTGCTCAGATCAATCAGAGACAGATGCTCTTGCATTCAGCAGTACATCACAGTGCAGGAGCGTATTGGCCAGAAATTTGTTTCCACCGTACTGTCACGAGCATGTATCTAACATCTGTATCGGTTAGGTGCTCAATGAAAAGTCAATACCAAAATTTTTGAGCTTTTTCCAGCATCAACTACCGTATAATCACTTGCATGTGTCTTAACAGCTATATTTGCTTGAACTGTAGAATATGTACTCCTACAATGTTGAGCTTTTATCAACATCAAACCTCATCTCACGACAACATGAAGAAATGTCGATTCCTGCAACCTCCATGGCATTGCAAACCCATTCAGGCACATCACCTTTTGGGAACTACATGACCAAATTAAAAGATGTAAGAACTATAAACACAACTCTATGTCAAGAAGCAGATTTGAAAGCACTCCTATGGATTGGACAAAATGTGCAAATCTCAAAGTAAATTAGCTAAAGTCATAAGTAGCAAAATAGTAGATCAATGTTATTCTCAAAGTAGCAGAATCGAAAAAGAGACGACGAGAATTCAAATAATCCACCAGGGTGCTATTGAATTCTATTTGACCAAAGATTGATCTAATAATCTTCACATAATTGTGGTGAATAAATACATATATCAGGCCTCCTAATAATTGGGTGTAGTGACTATGGCGTAACTATCATCATGAGGAGCATCTGGTTCATTGGTATCTCCAAATTATAATTGTATCAGAAAGTTACTTTTAAGGGTAAATGGATTGCATCCGTATTTGTCTGTTATATACGTTTAAGTACTTAATCACTAGATGAGTATGGGAGAGGGTTCTCAGGTCACTGATGAAATTACTTATTATCCTGTTCTCTTCCAGTCCCTTAACCTTTGTTTCTAATGTACCATATTTTTTGTTAAGCACGAATCCCATTATTGGCCAGACTTAACAATTCTATCTGAGACACAGTACCAAGAACAATGCTTTTGAAAGAGACAGGAGAAAATATAGTAAATGTGGAAGACTAAAGTACCATTGTCTGCAGAAACTTGCAAACAAACCTGCATTAGCAAAACGAAGGAACAGCGTAAATGTATTATAAGAGATGGATAAAGGGAAAAACAAATAAAAAAGAAAAAAACCAACTGAAATCAAAGATGCATCAAGTCAAGGTCTTTTCCTGATCTTTGATGAATACCCCAAAAAGAGACCATAAAAATAAGTAAAATAGTTTAAGAAATTAAAAGATCACATACTCTGGAAACCGTCCTTCAACAATTGATGAGTGTAGATCTCTGCTAAGCTACAAGATTCGAATAAACTTCATTATTTAGTCTTCAAAGTGATTGTTCACGGAAATAAGATGACTTAGTTATCTTATAATTGATACCTTCATCATGTAATATAAATTGTGATATGAAAGAAGTTGAGATCCCATAGCATCTTTTGTTACTAGGCAATGAATGTAAGCCCTTGTGTAATTTTTACAGACCTACAGCAAAGAGACAGAATACCAACATTAAAGACAACTAAAAGCAAGAAATTAAGCATCTCTCCTGGACATACCATACACTCGCACATGGGATCAATAGGACGTATATCATTAGCCATTGCCTGGTGTTTCAGTTTCAAAACTCCCTGGATCAATGAAATATATAGAATCAGTACCAAAGATCGAGGAGGGGACTCATTTCTCCATTGAAGATAACAGCACGTTTGTTAGGCAGGAAGGAGAAACAACTTTATCACAACCTTGTCAAATTTGTTAGGCCGAGAAAGAAAACCAAAAACAAAAGACTTCTTAGTTCAGTTAAATATTTGAATGACCTACATTTCCTTCTCAAGAAAGCATCTTCAAGTCCAATTATCAGTATACCAATGGAAGGCTTTGATAACATATTACACCCAAGCATCTCAAATATATCCTCAAGGGAATTGCATAAGCCACATGGTAACAGAAATTATTTACTTGGAACTTAAAATCGTAAATTGCTAGTCTCATAAAGGAAAACCTAGACATTTAATGATGGTTTAGGATATCCAATTAATGGGAGTAAAAAACCAGTCCTATTACATGTTTCAAGTTCATCAACTCTGCCATTCTTGACCGGAAAGACATTCTAACTTCATCCCTGGAAGATTTGACTACTGATTAATAAGACAAATTAGATAAAAATGAAACCAGAACTATCCAGATTCTGAAGTCGATATGAGAAAAAAGAAAAAAGCAATTTTCAAACAGTAAGTGCCAAGCTTAAGTAAGAGCAAATACTTCTTTTAACTTGATAAACTGTTTGAAATTGACTTGTTCTTGTATAAAGGAGTTGACATTAGGGTCAAAAGAACATATGCTCACAAAGGCATAGAGACACCAAGGCTTCTTGTCAGTGACAAAAAGATAATACAAAACTGCACAGAGTTCACATAAAGGTCAAAAGAACACATGCTCACGAAGGAATAGCACCAAAGCTGCTTATCAGTGACAAAGAATAATGCAAAAAGTAGCAACACTGACAAATCTGCTGAAAAGAAAAAGAAGAAATTTTTTATCCACACAAAGCTACAGACTCCTGAATAAGCATATGTGGGACTTTCTGTTTCAATCATATGTACCAATGCAGAATTAAATGAGATAAGAAGCAATCACCTCTGGAACAAGAGCTGTGCCAAAGCGAGCTGTACGAGTGGGATACACGCAATCATACATGTCAGCACCTAAAGCACTACAAACAACAATATCTAGAGGGTAACCAACACCCTGTGGGAAAAAAGTAAACCAGATTTAGTTCACAACGAAACTAAAGTGGTAAAACAAAAATCATCTCTGGATGAGTTACATTGCGAAATCTAATTTTACCATGACATATCGTGGCTTATCCTCAGGCAATGCAGCAGTACATTGAGCAACAACACGCCAAAATGAATCTTTATCTTCACCGCCTGCAAGACCACCAATAGCATAGCTGTGACAGAATTAAGTGAAGTTATTTCAACCACTTGGCCATTGAATTCCAACATCTTTAGTTAGATATAGTTGCAAAGACAACAATTGTTTCAGAAGGTATTGTGACCATGTTGAAAGGGAGCCTAAGATACAAACTTGCAGCATGACAGAATATATGAAAGGGGGAAACAAAAATAGATTCACCTAAAATGATGATGGTCACTGAAAAAGAATGCGGAAACTCTGTAAATTTCTGATCAGAACTAACCAACCTAATATGCAAGTTTTGCTGAGAAAAAGTAGCATTTTCAATAGGGTGCCAAATACAGAAGGCTACCATTAGCTTCATTTCTAGTAAAATGAAGAGACCTCTAGACCTCTAGATAAGTAATGAATACAAAAAAAAGGTGCTTACATACCCAGGCAGATTACGTTCAACCAAACCTCTGACACATATATCCCTGACAAAAACAAAGTTATCCAGAAAGCTCAAGATTAGATTAGGCTAAAATCATATGACAACTGAAAAAATCGAAATCTTGCAAAACTGTTACTGATTGAACTTCAAGTCACCTTAATACTGGATCTAAACCACCCTGAACTATCCCAAATAAATTTTGTTCATTTGGCCTCTTGTGAGCTGTCAATTGACCACATTGTATTAGTCTGAGCTTGAACAAAATTAAAATTCTTGACAAACACACTTGACAACGACAAAGCAAATGTCTAGCTATTTTTTATAATTCCCCCTTCACCTTCTTGCAAACATATTGTTTGTAACATCTGAATGTGGTACAGGAGATGATAGAGGAAAAACATAAATATTGGAAACGTTAGTCAAGAAAAACTACATAATCAAATTGAATGACAAAAACATGCAGCATTCAAATTCAAAAATGTTGATTAGCCTAGCCAACAGATAAAAGGTATGTAGATGAACTTGACAATCAGCTTGTCTGCCACAATTTGACATAATTTCTAAGCTTGCAGGAAAACCAATAATATTTTAGCTACTTAGACCATACAACTTATATTGACAAAGGCTATGCATAAGTAGAATAGGCTCATCATATGCTGTCAAGCATATTTACCTGCTATGCACCTGTCTATCCAACGAAGAGTGCGGTACATTGCTTCTTCAATTCGAGGCCCTGTGATAGTGGTTCGCACAACATCATCGAGGGCCATGATAATATCTGCTCCAATTCTGTTCTGCAATCAGTTGTATGCAAAACACAGTACAATGAATTAGCAGTAGCCTAAGGGCCACCCAACTGCATGAAACAAATCAACTCCTAAAAGTCCATCAGCAGGAAATTACAACTACAATTCCTCACATAAATCCATAAGCAATAAGTAGAAACTAGTACCATCCTGCAATGATATTGCACATGCAGAAAGAAGCTCATGTGCTACTATTGCATGTACCAGGAATTGATCGTCCTATAAATCTAGAACAGAAAAGCTGTTAAGAGCTCAAACATGTATTGTGCGTGCTATTAAATCTAAGTAAATCAGTCCACCCAAAAACTGGATTCAGTAGTCTAATCAAATTTCAGGTCTTAATGCAAAAAGTGCAAGCATTTATAACTTTGTACAGCACACAACAAGATAGGATGCATGCCAAACTTGCTTCTCCTGCAAGTCCTCGTTACCAATAAGGGAACTTCCTTAACAATGTATTAACAGTTCATAGGTATCAAGTATCACATATTAAGTGAGCATAACCTGCTACATAATGAGCCAGAAGAAGAAAAAGTGGACCTACTTGAATTTGTATTGATTCTTCGGGTGTAAGAAGCATCGGTTTCCCATCGACAGGTGACTGCAACAAGCAGGAGGGAGAAAATGAGACACCACTTAACAAGCACGGAGATCTCTCAAAGCAGTCAAATAAGAAATAACAAACTGCACTTGTAGGAAGAATAAATTGCAGGCAGGGATGGTTAATTGAAGTTTTGAAGGGAATAGGCTATACACAACAACATTGGTTAGGAAATCAATTTACTTTGGAATGACTAACTCTAGCACATGAGTATGGCAGTGAAACATGGAAAATCAATAAAAAGAAAATATATGAGAAGATTTTACATACATAGTTCACATGAATAGACTCCTGGTATGTTAACACAAAAGGCAGTGAAAACTAGTGTTACAGATAACAGGAAAAAATCAAATGCTACAATCGAACCCTGTTGGAATCTCTGGTTCATCATGAATCATTATTGAAATAGGGAAGCAACAAGATTTACCTGAAATGTGACACCCTTTTCTGTAATGTCAGCCAAATGCAATAAGGATACCTGAAAACAATGCTATCATTAGTTCATTCACCACATAAGGATGGTTAGTCATACATCCTAGAAAGACCAGCAGACACCAGAAATAATTTTGCCTTTCTGATGATAGTGCATCAAACATACTCAGATCATGCACTATGCATGCATTGCTCCAAAAGCAAATATACTCAGATCATACATAAGGAATGTGCAAAAGCAAGCCAACTTCAGAAAGCTAGGAATGCCATGATAACACTGACAAACTACAATAATTGCAAGTCACCAGAACAGGCCAAATAAATGTCCATACATGCATATGAGAAAGAGATACTAAGACTGAGACTGAGACTACCATTTGGAAACCACCAGAGTCTGTAAGCAGTGCCCTTGGCCAGTTCATGAATTTGTGGAGACCGCCCAACTCATCAATGAGCTCAGAAGTCGGACGTAAAGCTAGATGATATGTGTTCCCAAGTATAATTTGACAACCAATTTCCTCCAGCTGATTCTTCGTTAAACCTTTTATAGTTCCTATAAACATGAAAACTCCATTTCTTACATCAATCAACCAGCAGCTTCCTCTTGTTAGCATAAATAAAGTTTCAATTGAAGAAAGTTGACTAGGACAAGAAGCTAACTCATTCATATCGGCGTAACTGTATAAAACACAGATTTGGAAAATGCAAGTGCTATAAGATATATGCTGTTCACTTCTCTGTATTATTTGTACTAGAACTTTGATGCTGCAAGTTGAAATGCAATGCAGGTATTGACAAATGGATCCTTTAGCCTTTTCAACCATAAATTTCAGAAAACAATTTCTTAGACTTGCACGCTTGAGTGTGTGTGCACGCATGAGAGAGAGAGAGATGTGTGTTGCAAAAGTTTGAGGTATAGGTCTAGAGGTACTATCAACATGATTTTAAAATAGAAGACAATAGTATGATCACCCCAAAGTCGAACCTTGGGTACCCACTGGCATAAACAAAGGTGTCTGGCACAGATAGTGAGGGAGAGTGAGTTGAGCTGCACGGGCACGATTAAACCTTCCAAGTACCTGATTAGAAAGAAAAAAGGTGCAGATGCACAGCTCCATAATCAAGCCCAAAAAATAATAACAATAATAAAAGAACTATATACACCAAAAGGGAAAAAAAATTCAGGAGATCGATAACACCTATCTGTAATGCATCTCCATCTAACCATCAAGCAAAGATGACAACCAAGATCACTAAAGATGCTGTTTGGATCATTTTTCAAGTAACAAGCCACTATCCAGCAAGTAGATAGAAACTTATAATTTGGCTTTTTAGCACAAACAGTTTTGATCTTCTACCAGTATCTTCCACCTGACGCCTCTTAATCTAGATGTATTTTCCATAAGAAAGGCCCTCTTATAGTCTAAATATACTTATGTACCTGAAGAAAAAGAGGTACAGCCGGTATAGAACAAGCTGAAAACCACGCCATTCTGATTGGCAGAGTTTAACAAGTCAAAGAAACAACTGGAAAACAAAAAGTATATTACGAAAGAAAATATTCAAAAGAACTAAATGAGCTAGCGAAGTATACCCCAGAAGAAAAGAAACAACCAAATACCAACTACATTGTTATCTGATTCACATATAATGTAGGATTAGATAACGTGCTAAATTACCAGGATAAGAGCTACTTTCAAATAATACAGCATACACTTCGAATTTATGTAATGGATTTCCGAAAATTAGACAAAAATTCGTAAAAAATGTATGGCGTTCCTTTTATATCTTTTTTTCCTTCGTAGAACTAAAATTTAAAAGTGAGAGACAAAAGAGTTACCTCAAACTTAAGAGCCATTAAAGCACCAGCTTCCTTGTTCTTCAGTGTGCAGCAATCTATACAGAAACCACACGAATAAAAAGTAACGACGAAGAAGAGTTGTAAACTTGAAATTTTAATTGTGATTAAAAACTAATTACCGAACGTAATAGATTACATAATGCTACTCGCAAAAAGGAGAAATAGCTTAGTTTCTTGTGAGATATGAAAATGCAGGAGGAAATTCAGCTGACGGAATTGAGCGGCGGACAGGGAACAGGTGGCGGCGGCGTTGAAGTGAAGCGCGAGTTGACCGTTAGCAAGTGCCCTAAACTTGGTAGACCAAAGCGCGCCGGCGGCAACTTGATTTACGTGGTTTATATACATATTGCTTTCTGCACTCTTGCCCCACAAGATATGGGTATTTCGTTTTTAGGAACTCCCGGCAAAATGGGCAATTCTTCTTCCAATTTATTTGCATCTATGGCCACAAAAATGGTAAGTTCTTTTGGTTCAAGAAAAACTTCAAACCTTACAAGAGAGCGGGAAGGAGGAGAAATGAGAGAATTCAGAATTCTCATAAATTGATTACATACGTGACTAATGTTCTATATTAGGTAAAGTAGATTTTAGGACACAAATAAAATTGTTGAGATGCAAGTATCATAAGTATTTTGAATTTTTAAAACGAACCCTTTTGATTCTTTTTTAATATCTGTATACCTTATATAAAGTATTAGAACCATTACATTCGCACATTTCAATATTTGATTAATACAAATTTACATATTGTTTTGTGCTTTTTATTTCTTAAATGATTTTTTATTACGCATAATTAAGGATAACTAAAGTTTGAAATTCTGGAATTTAAGAGGTTTTAAGTTCAAATTTTCTTTCTTTTCCTCACTTTTAAAATCTCGTTCCTTTCCTATTAGAATCATAATTTTTTTTTTTATAAAAATCTTATTCCAAAAGAATCGCCTCCGTTCGGATAAGCTGTTTCTGGGGATATTTTTGAAAAATTTTACTATAATAATATATATGAAATTTTTTTTGAAATATTTGATATATTATATGAATGAAATGTTATTTGAATTATTGTATATTACTGTAATATTGTATTTAAATAATTTATTTTTAAAAAAATGACCGATCCAAATAGACATTTTTCACTCTATCTTTAGCCTAAAAATGCACGTAAAGTGGAGCAAGCGAAGTCAACACCAGAGTATATTTAGGCATTCCAAAAGATATATATACTTACTACTTGTTAAACGTGATGCTCCTAACTAGTTTTTGGTAATTTTAGGAAATGGTATAAAAATGTCGATACAAAAAAAAAGTACTAGTACCATTTCTGATTTCTTGGCCAAAGTTGGCAATTACTAAATTCAGAAAGGACACGAAAATCAAATCACACCACTAGGGTAAGAGTAAGGCCGTAAGCGTAAGGGATTCTGACAGTAGTAAAAAGCATGGTGGCTCCACAGCTCACTTATTCAATTCAAACCCACCCCTGCTGTTTAATAAATAAACAAACAACTAAACAGGAAAAGTATTTAGTAGTACTACTCATAATAAACTACTATTCTCAAAATTCCAGCCAAATTAATTCAATTCAATCTCTTCATTTCCTACTCCTCATTTAACTTCCAGATCTTAAATCACGAAATGCTTGAACCTTTTACCTCCAAACCCTAGCTCCGATCCACCAAAATTTGGAGCTCAGGTGAAATTTCTTCCCATTTCGCATTCTGATCGATTCTGTCGTGATCTATTCTTTGCCATTGTCTTGTGCAAGTTTACAATGTTCGAGATATTGGATTGCGTATGATTGTGATTTTTGTTTCGTTATTTCCAGGTTTGAAAAGGAGCTCAGTTATCAGTGTTTGATCAATTACTTAATCAGAGAAGTGAAAATGCAGCGTCTGCCGGCGACAATTGAGGAACAGTTGATAGTTAAAGCAATTAAAGAAGAGTGCTTGTGGGATAACCTCCCCAAGAGGCTTCAAGCCACTTTCAATTCTAGAGACGAGTGGCACAGAAGGTTTATTTTGCTCAATAACTCGTGGTTTTGATCCTTTTTTTTTTTTTGAAGTTTTAATAGTTACCGAGGTAAATGATCAGAGAAAAGGTTCCATATTGCTTTCTCATTACCAGGTGAAGTACTTATTTTTGTGAAATTGTTCACTTCTTCGACTAGTTTGAGGTTCACTTCTTCGACTAGCTTGAGGGAAACTAGTTACGTACTGCATGAATGTGTGTTTATCGAGACATGGTAGTAGTGGAATGCAATGATCAGAAGTGCAAGTTCCGCAATGCAATCAAGGAGCTGCTTATTGCATTAGATGTTGGCCGATATTTTTGGCAAATGAGTTGCGTGAATTTTTTTTTTTTTTTCAACGAATGGACTAAATTTTGAATCTTGTGATAGTTTAATCAACAACTGTGTCTGTACGCTTTAGAACTCTAGGGAGTGGACTGAGTATGGGCAACTGAGAATTGGTAATATTCCATGTGGTTCAAGAGCAAATTGAAGGACAAGAGTTTGCTGGATTTTCTGAGTCCTGGTGGTTGATTGATCCCCTCTAGCTTTTTACGTTGTGTGTTTTACATGGACTTCTTCAACTTAAGAAGATTCTTGTTGGTAATAAGTAGAGAACATGCTCAAGGATACTTAGCCAACTTAGATATTGTTCTTGACAGCTTGTGATATGCTAACAGCAGATTTTTTGAAAGGGAAAAATACTGGAGCTGGCCTTAGAGTTGCTTTTAGTAACAGCTTTTAGCTTTCAAACACAAAGAGCAAAAACAAAACAAGTTTTTTAAAATTGTTCAATATATTTTCAAAGTTATCTTTTTAATTTCAAAAGAGGAGATGCTGAGAACATGACCTAAAATTTATGGCACTAACATTTATTCTCGGAAAAAAATTTCTGAAAATTTTTGTCCCAGCTGGGGGCATGACTTTCTAACACATGTTTAATAACTTCGTTGATGTTTGGCATCTGTTGGATAATAAAAAGTTGCAGGATTCAAATATTTTGACCCATGTTTTGTTTTTTCCCTTCCCATCACATGCTTAAATGAATTATTTTTTCCCTTTTTTTTATGTTATCGTTTTGCTTTCTGCAGGGTAATTGATCACTGCATAAAGAAAAGGCTCCCATGGAATACTTGTTTTGCTCGGAAAGTATGTAAAGAAGGTGAATACTATGAAGAAATGATGCGCTATCTGAGAAGGAATCTAGCGGTGTGTATGATGAAGGATATTCTTCAGTTCTTTGCAATAAGATAAAGCCATTAATGTTTAGCTATTTATTGTACATTTAATTGTCTATCACAAAGTAATCTTGGGTGATAAAATAGCTTGTCTAAGTAAATAAACAAGCATTAGTAAGAGCACATAATTTAGTCGTGAGAATAGCTTGCAGAAAATTATGCAAGTGTACTTTTTTAAAGTTTAGAGTCATATTTGTTAAAGGCTGTCATGTCAATTTTGGGATGTGTGGTTCATATTGCACTGTTGATCTAAAAGATGATCACAATCCCCAGTTGTAGTGCTATGCGAGAATTTTTGAATTTAGGATTGATTCTCAAGAGATGTCAATTACCTTGGAATATTTCATTTAGATAATAGGTCTTATGTAATTGAACTTTTGTGTAAGTTATTAGTACACTAAGTAATATTTAGCTGGGACTGTGGATACTGCATTAGAAACTTTACAACTAACCTTGTGATGTGAAGGAGTACATCGCTATTTATCAGCGTTGAAAAATATTCTTAGTAGTAGAATAAAGGAAAATTTTCTGTATACTACAAATTTTGAGTTCACAATTTGCTGCTTTTTTTTTTTCCTGTAAGTCTTAAAATTAAGCTGTTCATGTTGTATTTGCAGTTGTTTCCCTATCACCTTGCAGAGTACATTTGCCGTGTAATGAGGCTGTCACCTTTCAGATACTACTGTGAGATTATATTTGAAGTCATGAGAAACGGTACTACCCACTAGAATCCTGTTTCAATAACCTTATATCATTGCTATTAGATATTGAGCCCATGGTAGTTGTTCAATGTAGTTGTTTTAACAAGTTATGAGTTGGATATAAACTTAGCGCTGAACTGAAAGTGCATCTGGTGGGAACTGAACATTGAAACTGTAATGCAAGGTTTAGTCTCCTTGATTGCCAGTTCTCTTCCTTGGAGGTAGTCAGCTTGATGTTCTCTAACTCGAATTAAAATCTGTTTTACATGAATGTTAGTTTTTAAGAGTGCTCGGTATCAATCTGCGCGTCCAATCTAGATTTTTTTTTTTGGGTGTCTCTTTTAATTTCAGCTTATTACTGGCTTTTAGTAGCATGGTTTTGAGCATTTGTTAAATTAGATATTTATGTTGAACTTTTAGTGTTGGTATTGTTATTCTTTGTGGACTACAATACTTATCATTAGCGTTCGAAGTAGTCAAAACATGAACTGTTACTGCTACCTGTACTTGCTTATATGCCTAGTGAACCAATAGAATATCTTTGGTGGCCACATATAACCAAATCACCTGCTTTCAGATGTAGTTAGCAAACTATCAGGTTGGTGATATTTGAGAGTTAACCATCATATTGTACCTCTTGATATTGTTTTGATGCCTGACTATGATCTTTTGTGTTACCTGTTAATGTACTGGGAATAATTTTATACATACTTTGCTGAAGATACTGCTTAACACTCTCAAGCAACGCAATAATGAATGCTTAGCATGAGATTTCTTGGCATTTTTCATACTTATGCTTAATTATTTTCCAAATAAGCTGCACAATTATCATGCTTGATATCTAATTTTTCCTCTTTTTCCTTTTCCCTTCTGTGGCATTGCTTTATCTTGATACTTTCATTATAGGTTTGCTCAGTCTCTTTCTTTCTTCTATCTGCAGAACAACCATATGACAGCATCCCAAATTTTAGTGCTGCAGATGCCTTACGACTTACTGGCATAGGAAGAAATGAGTTTATCGACATTATGAATAAGTGCAGATCTAAGGTAATTTCTGGAATAAGTTGCTCACAATATTGTACTTTGTAGTATGATCTTCTGTACATGTTTGCTCACCGTGGAGAAATCCGAATGTTCAATTTTCCCGCCTTGGTGCAGAAAGCATTGGTGTGGATGCATGAAATAAATTGCTACTATGAATTGTTTGGAGTCTCAATTTTCTGTCTCTTATCTAATTTCACTATGTTGATTCCATTTTGTATATTCGTCTTGGCACAGATAGTTTTCAAGCAGCTTGTCCTAGGTGAAACATGGTGTTGTCAAGCTGAGAAACTTTTTTATTCAAGATATTGATGTATGTCAGAGTACAATTTAGTTCTGTGCAGCTAATGAGGATTTTTAGCTTGCTTAATACTGTGTTGGGGATTCTAAAGATGGGATACAAGAAAAGGGTGAAAGGAAGAACTTTCTTATTTGATTATTCTTCTAACTGTAGTTTATACAAGCATGAGAATTAAGAACCCTTGTTCTATAACTGAATTAAGGCTCTTCGTCCCAAGTTACCCTTTTTATCTCCTCAAACTAGATGCTTTCTGTAACTTTAAAATAAGCAATTATCATGATCTAGAGAGTTAAAAAGGAAAAAGATGATCAAGTTTGTGCATTAACTGACTCCTCTTTGCGTGTGTTTCCATCTACATGAAACTTTGAAAGTTAAAGATATGTTGGGTGAGTCTTTTGACGAGTTTGCTATATGTTATGAATCACTATCACACTTAAGTTTGTAAGCAACGTTAACCAATAGGATGCTTGTTTTTAATTCCTTTCTGCAGAGCTAGATTCAGTCATCTGTTGTGTTCTGACCCTGAAAGTGATGTTTAGAATCAGATGAAGCACCAAATGGTACATTATACCTTTTCTGTCAAAGGTTGTGAAGAAACATCACCATGATGGTGAATCATGTAGAATAAGTTTATAGTAAGAATGATTTTTTTGGACACACAATTGGTGAAAGATTAAAATGAATAAGAGACACTGTGAAAAAGTTAGTTAGTTGATTCTTGGGTACTTGTAAAACTTTTCTGCTGCTGCTTATGGTATTGCACATCTCTTGTAAGATTAAAATGAATACGAGAGACTGAAAAAGTTAGTTCTTGATTGAACACAGATTCTTGGGTACTTGTAAAACTTTTCTGCTGCTGCTTATGGTATTGCATATCTCTTGTAAGCTTGAATTATTCATCTTTATTTTCTTATGTAACATCTGTTAGTACTTTTGAAAATTTTTTAAATTCACTTTCCCCGGCATAAAATATTAAATAACAGCAGTGAAGTACTTCTAGTCTTGATTGTTACAGCTTACATACTTTGATTGGGCCTCTTAATCAGTTTTTTTGGCCTTCAAATGCAATCTTTGATGCTTCTGCATGACCATATGTGTTATGGAGTGATTTGTTGCACAAGCAAGTAGCGAAGAATGTTGTGAAAACAATAACATAGGGATAAAATTTTCCAGCTCATATGTAGAGCCGGAGGTGAAATTAGTGGTATGGCCTCTTGTATAGAATCACTACAGCCGGAATTGGTACTTGAGAGTTATTTACAATCTTCTTTTTAAAAGGCATGTGCTTCTTTACGTGGATTAAATCCCCTAACTTGATTTGGGTAAATTTGGAGTATTGCAGAAGATCATGTGGAAGCTTAACAAGTCAATAGCGAAGGAATTATTGCCTAGTCAGCCGGTGGACTTCACCATTGAGCCATGGTGGGGAGTTTGTCTCGTCAACTTTACTTTGGATGAATTTAAGGTGGATCTATGTTCAACTTCAGCTATAAAAAGGAGTTAATTTTTTTTATTTATAAGTCATTTCTTTGTATGAATGTCTGAGGACTGAATTAATTCTGTTTTTAATCAATTTTAATTGCATCTGAAATTCTCGAATGAAACTAAATATCTATATGATATACTCTCTAATTCGTGATGTAGAAACTTTCAGAAGATGAGATGGCAACGATTGATAAAATCTGTAAGGAAGAAGCAAATTCATTCATCCTTTTTGATCCTGATATTGTAAAAGGATTTTATCGACGAGGACTTGTTTACTTTGATGTTCCCGTTTTTCCTGATGATCACTTCAAAGGTAATTTTTTATCTAACTCAACTTCTTTCTCTTAAGTGAGTCATCAAACTCGTGTCTTTGCATATTTGGATCTCCTATTTTCCATTGATTGGACATGTAATTTAGGCCACCATTAAATGGACACTGAATCTTTGACCTTATATTTGATAAAAGTATAAATGCTGCCCACTTCATGTGAAGGACGTTTGCATCTATACTTTTGCTAGCTGTAGAACTGTAAGATGTGCTTTCAAATTTGAATTTATTGAATGTTATAAAGACACGAGGCTTGGGGAGCTTATGCTCTTGACTTGTTTTAGTATGTTCTGAATGTGATTTCTCTCAATGTAGAGTTCTTAAGTTTTTGGATTTGCAAGTCTTCTTCAATGACAATTCCTTGATGAGTAGGTTTGGAGATGGGTTTTCTTCTTGGCATAACTGTTTAAGACAAAAGGTGGATGAGGCACTTTAGTCCTTACTTTTTTATTTGTATGGATACTATCATGTTTGCACACATACTGAAAAGTAATGGGGAATTTTCATATACCGCTGCTTGTTTGGTAATGACCAAATTGCATACTGGAAAGGAGGGAATTTCAAATCTTTCCTTGTCATGGTTGTTGCATGAACATAAATCAAATGTAGATGGAGTTGTATCCTTATGCACTCAAATAGAGCCAACTCCTTTTCCATTTTATCTGATGTCTAGAGGTATTGTTGGCCCAGAATGGTCTACTAGAGTCAATGAGAGAATGATCAGGGCAGTAAACCTTGGTGCATACTTTTTGAGAAGAAACTATTCTAAGATGTAACAGCTCTTTTTCCCTGGACATACTTGAACAAGAAAGTATTACAGTAATCAGCTTAATTAACTTGTATCATCGTTGAATTAATTTAGAATTTCTTTTACATTTATGTCAACATTTTAGGATATGCTTTACAAGCCCTCCTAAAGATTACATTCCTCAATCTAATGGGGCTGTCTGTAACGAAAATCAGATGACTTTTAATTCTCTTCTATCATTTTTTTATGCTCATCTGTTTGAGATTTTGAGTGTTGATATATGTCGTTGCAGTTTCCAGGCTTGAAGGTTTTGTTTCAAATAGAGAACAATCTTATGAAGATCCTATTGAAGAGTATGGAACTCATTTTTCTAAAAGGAGATATTGTCTACCATTTTGATTTGATTGACTCAGTATTGACCTCAAGATCATATGATCTTTATCAATCCCATCACACAGGTTGCTTTATGCTGTTTTTGTGGTCGCGAATGAGAATTCTACTGTTGCTGAATTGGCTGCAACACTACAGGCTGATCTTTCTCAGCTACAGGCAGCTGCATCTTTTGTTTGCCGATTGGGATGGGCTGAAAAGTTAATAGATCCAGCATCTATTCTTCAAGATTCAAATGTACCTGGCTCTCCTAAAAGTCTGCTTAGTGATGAAGAGGATGCTATCATGGGCTCAGCAAATATGTCAATTGATGGCAGTGCTCCTCCACCCGGAGAAGTTTTATGGACTGATAATACTAGCCAAGCTTCCGGTTATACTCGTGTTGCTTTTGTGGTTGATGCTAATATCACATCTTACTTGATGATGGGATCTGTATCACCAGGTTTGATTATTCTTATGGTTTTGGTCTCTTTTTTGCTAGATTCTCACTAAACCCTGACCTGAAATCTTTTACTCCTCATGCTATGTGCAGGTCTAAAATCTCATGCCGTGACATTATATGAAGCAGGAAAACTTGGTCATGCTAGCATTGTGGATCTTTGCAAAGATTTGAGTACATTAGAGGGTGCAAAGTTTGAAGGAGAACTTCAGGAATTTGCCAATCATGCATTCAGCCTACGTTGTGTCCTGGAATGTCTGACCTCTGGTGGGGTTATTTCTGATGAAAGAGACAAAATTGACATGTCATCTTTAAGTGCAGAAGAGGATGCTTCTTCAGTTATTGAGGCATTGACTACTGATGAGTTAGGAGGTTCTGATACAAAAGAATTTGCAAAAAGTACAGATGATTCAACTAATTTAAGCATATCGATAGAGGAATCTGGTCCTTCTGAACATGTATCTGAAAGTACTGGTAATGACATCTCCTCTGCTGTTATATCAGAAGGGAATGATTCCGTAGTTGGGGATTCTGTTTCAGATCATAGCTCCCAGAAAAATGAGAAACCAGCATGGAGTGAAAGTTCTGATGGTGGAAAAGAATTGTCAAAGAAACAGAGGAGGTATCGAGTGGATATTCTTCGGTGCGAAAGCCTGGCTGCTCTTTCGCCAGCAACTTTAGATCGTTTGTTTTTGCGTGACTATGACATTGTGGTGTCAATGGTTCCACTGCCTCCTTCCTCAGTTTTGCCGGGACCAAAAGGTCCAATTCATTTTGGTCCACCTTGTTACTCTTCAATGACTCCTTGGATGAAATTGGTCATATATTCTGCTGTGGCTAGTGGACCTATATCAGTTATTTTGATGAAAGGTCAATGCTTAAGATTGCTTCCGGCACCATTAGCTGGTTGTGAGAAGGCTCTGATATGGTCTTGGGATGGATCAACTGTAGGGGGTTTAGGAGGAAAGTTCGAAGGAAATTTAGTTAAAGGTAGTATTCTTTTACATTGTTTAAATTCGCTACTTAAACATTCAGCTGTGCTGGTGCAGCCTCTTAGCAGGGATGACCTTGATAAGGATGGAAAAACCATTACTTTGGATATCCCATTGCCCTTGAAAAATTCAGATGGTTCACCAGCTTGCATAGGTGAAGAGCTGGGGTTATGCCCAGAAGAGTGCTCAAAATTAAATGTAATGTTAAATGACCTTGCAAAAAAGATAGATCTCCTGACCATTGGTTATATTCGCCTGCTAAGACTATACAAAGAACAGGAACCTGAAAGCTCTATTTCTGATGATGAGAAATATGAGTGGGTTCCGTTAAGTGTAGAATTTGGAATACCACTCTTTAGTCCAAAATTGTGTAACAACATTTGTAAACGAGTGGTTTCTTCACAGTTACTTCAAACAGAGTTACTTACTGAGCATCATGATGCTATGCAAGACACGAGAAAGAGGTTGCGGGATATATGTGGCGAATATCAAGCAACTGGTCCAGCTGCCAGACTTCTTTATCAGAAAGAACAACCTAAAGAGTCATCTCGGCAACTAATGAACTATGCAAGCGGAAGATGGAATCCGCTTGTGGATCCTTCTTCTCCCATTTCTGGAGCCTCAAGTGAGCACCAAAGACTAAAACTTGCTAACCGACAGCGCAGCAAAACAGAAGTTCTGAGTTTTGATGGTAACATCTTGAGGTGTGTATTTATCATTTTACTGTCTCTGTCCTGTCTGAATATAAAGTAACTTTTATAAACTCTACTTCATACATATTTTTGCTACTTTGTTTCTGGCACTGACATTTTATAAATGTGCTGAAAATTTTAAAGCAAAATGCTTCTCTAGGGCATGTAGTGTATGGTCATTCAACTTTGCTGGTTAGCAAAAATCCTCTGAACAGCTGCCGATAAAATGCTGCAGAATAACAGGAGTTTGAGAATGCACATAACAATCTGCAGTAAAGCCTAGTATATGCCCTGCATAGTTTGGTGGGAACAATGTGAACAGCTAGGAATGCATAACGTATACATTTGCAACTTAATGCTTTTATTTTTTAATTGAAAAGTGAGAATAAGAGAACATAGAGTGTCAAAACATCCAGTGATGGCTGACCCTAAGGAATCTTAAATTTCCCATCCAATATTTGAATCTTGATGGATAATAGGATAAAATCTTGAGTTTGGAAGCAGTTTTTCCCTCATTGTTTATCCCTAAAAAGAATAAATTTTGTATGGCATCCTAGAGCTGATTTATTTTCGTCCCTCTGACAAGAACCAAAATAAAAATGGAAGTACAATAAACTTGTTGAATTTGAACATTTCCAAATGGCTTTGCAGATCTTATGCTCTGACTTCTATTTATGAGGCTGCTATCAGGCCTGATGAAGAATCACTTATTTTAAGCACCTCTAAAGTTGAATCAGATGAAGCTGACAGTAAAGAAGTTGTTCTGCCTGGTGTAAATCTTGTCTTCGATGGATCTGGATTGCGCCCTTTTGATATAGCTGCTTGTCTGCAGGCTCGCGTACCTGTCTCTTTGGTATTTGAGGCCTCAGCAGCATCTGCTAGTTCTATGGTCAAGTAAAACTGTGGAATGTGTTCTTTCATGGTTCTCTAAATTTGAATTTCTCCCAACAATGAGTAGGTGGGAGTGTTAAATACATCATGTGCTCATCACTGTATCGATCTGCTCAGTGTGCTTTGGATGGTGATGATGCAGAAGGTAGCATGGATGTCAAGGTGAGGACAGATGTTGTCTTTGGACATGATGTCAATTTTTTTGGGTGATACTTCTTTTAGAAGAGTATATAGACTTAAGTTCAGTAATGCGTCTTTTTTTGAAATGTTAGACAATAATGTGTAAGTGGCTCATTGTCAGTGCAAATGCATGCAACCGCACACATGCAATAGATCATAACAAAGTAGTTAAAACTGCGCTTGTGCAATCTCATAGCTTTATGTCATTTTCTATAACCAGGATTTTATGTAAAGAATTTGACACCAAACAAGGAGCTTATTCTACCTTTACTCTCCCTTTATCTACTTCTTGGTGCAAACAAGGACGAACAGAAGAGTCTATTTCAACTTTAATAGTGCACAGCATTGTTCCACTTCCATCAAGTAGATTATATAGAAGAAAAAAAAAAAATTTACATCCGCCTTTTCTTTTTGATAAAAAGATTACTGCTATTGCTGATCACAAAGTATTACAGGAAAATAGGGACATACCCCTATATAAACTAGAAAGAATAAAGAAATAACAAGAAAATTGAACAAATAATATCCAAAATCTTCTAAAATAAGTTGAATGGAGCTATTGTTTGCTAAACACTTGTTCTAATGTGATGAAGGTATATTCTTGCAAGCAGCAAGAGTGAATCTAATGCAGAAATGATCTTAAAAAGATTAGTCTGAGTAGGCAGAAGAACCATTTGATTTCTTGCCAGCTGTAGTTGATAACATAGCAGTAGCAAGGACTACTAGTCATTCTTTTGCCTAGCAATTTTTTGAGTTGCAAATGTGGTAGCTTTGTAGTTAGAAATGAACTTTTGGCTCTTGGAGTGTGTGCTGGCTACTGCTGCACTAAACCTGTGTGTGTCTCCTAGCATATCTTCTTGATTGAACCTGGAATATGTTCTTTATTGATCTTCTCATATGCTTATTTTCCTTGTAACTTTGCAGGTGGTTATGTTTTCTGGCTGCATTAGTATAGGGTGATAATGAAGAACAGATCAGTATCCGTGCACATCTTATTTTAGGGGGGGTGCCCTAAATACATACACGTTTATAATATAACAGACATTTTGCTGAGCCAACCGGAGATGTTTTTACTTTTTTTTTTTGCACATATAATCCAATGGGATAGAATGCCATTCATTTGTAAAAAACCTTTCAGTTGTTTTACATAGATAAGAAGAAGTGCTTTGCCTTGATCTTTGAACTGACATTATACTCTTTCACTTTTCTCAGATGGTAATCACTCTCCCAGAAAGGAAAAAGAGAAAGTATGATGTAGTTAATTTTTCACTAGACTATTTTGCCAAGTTATCATGTTTCCAGGCGGATGTCTTTCCAGCTCTTTGCTGGCTGTCCCATGTAGCAATTGATCTCTGAAATTAAGGTAATGCTAGGTCATATTACATTTGCCTCATAGCGCAAAAGATATAGGTTGAAGCATGTCTTCAAAATCAGCTTCCATGCATTTATGAGGTTTAGCAGTTGCCTCTATCAATCTTTTAACGACAATGTGGTATTTGACTGTTTGCCTTGGGTCGGGAGCTGAGAGGTCAAAGTAATGCATTCTATTCGGCAATTCTATTCTTCTGGAGTTGAAAGATAGTCTGAGGTGTATTCATCTACTACTTTTTAGCTTTTGCATTTTGCATGGATCTCGATTTAAAAACTGGAAACTAGATGTAAGGTGCTTTCCCAAGTGTAGAAAGCCACTTGCGAAATAATAAATATCAACAAAATACCTGGACATACTAACCCTTTTTTGTAACTCTTGAGTAGATTATGAAAGGCTTGTTTCTATTGTAACCAAACCTTTTACCTTTTTTTTTTGGTCTTTTTTGTTCTATACAATTATAGGGCATTAACACTATGATGTGCTCTCTCTTAACTCATTCCTTGGAGATGCAACCGATCTGAGGATCTGTTGAATTCCGGCAAAATGACTATTGAGCAACTTCTGATGTTGCTCCCAGTCCTTAGACACATAATCAAATGCGTCCGCACTAAGGTCAATTTAATAATTTAATTCAACACTTAAATTTAATGAATTCAAATTTTAACATATTTAGTGTATTTGATAACAAAAAATAAAAGATGCAAATTAGTTAAGTGATACTGAATTCTATAGATAAAATTTGTTTCAAAAAATAAAGTGATAACGATTCATTTATCATTCAATGTAAAATATGTTCAAATTTTAAGATTTTAATACTTACTAATTTAATAATAATATAGTAAATTCACATTTTAGATTTCAACTTTCATATTTCCTCTGGATTTCTATAAAGACGGTATTAAACCATGCTCTAGTTCTTAAAATTCTTTCGACCACTTGGCTAGAGAATAGAGATTTCATTTCTTGGTGCCGTGACTAATGGTTTAGCAGATCCAATCATTTTGGGATGATGAATTAGGTTGGATTAGAAGGAATTGGAATAAAGTGGCACACTTTCTTGCAAAAACAGCAAAGATAGTTGGTAGCGGTTTTTGGAGTGTTCCTCCAGACTTTTTTATGTACTGCTTTAGCAGCAGATTGTCAGTTGAATGATTTGGTTCACATCCGAGACGATAGCACATTAATAAGTTATCCTCAAATAACTTTTATATTTGATTTAAGTGTATAATACATGTGCGACTATGTACAAGGCTGCAAGGACTAAGCGAAATTGTACCGGATACTGTAGCTATGTAAGTCAGTGTAGCTTGGCGCCAAGTCCCACAGAGCTAACCTTGGAAGTGGCACCTCGAACCCGTGATGAGGTAGTTAATCAGCTTTTTCCTTCATTTTCCGGCCGTCGGAGTTTAACCGCCGGTGGAGAAAACCTCCCGGAAGTCTCCACTTTCAGGGTCCCACAGGTGGACGATATTTCCCCATAAAAGGTCTAATCAAGCCCACGTGTCAACTGTGAAATCTTTATGCCCCCCCAGACTCACGTCTCCGTTCACGTGGCAGACACCAAAAACTTCCTTCCGTGCCGCTCTCGAAACTTACCCCCCCAAAAAAAAAAATGGTAATAATAAAAAAGAAGAAGAGGATGAAGAAGAAGAAACAAAAAGGAAACGTCCAATTCCCATTAAATCCCTCGAACTCTCTGCTCATTCTAAGAAAAAGTACGCTAAAAAGCTAGTTCTAAAAGCCAGTTAGTTACTTCTTCCCTCTGTTCATAGATGCTGTAAAACTTTTTCAGATTCTTGTTGGGAAAATAAAGATGATGAAGAATATGATGGTGCTTTCCAGTTCTGCTACATTCATTTCTAGTAATTTCTACCCTTCTTTCCTGTTGCCATTTCACCACTCCTCCTCCGTCATGGGGTTGGTAACGCTTTACTACTCTTTTTCCAAATTGTCTATCTTCATGTGTAATTAGGCTGGAAATGGGATTTTTGTTTTTAAAAATTCCTTTAGACAAAAAAGAGTAAA
Organism: Coffea eugenioides; assembly: GCF_003713205.1. Lineage (NCBI taxonomy): Eukaryota > Viridiplantae > Streptophyta > Magnoliopsida > Gentianales > Rubiaceae > Coffea > Coffea eugenioides. Next base: position 6,146,974 of record NC_040044.1, read on the forward strand.
TTTTTTTGTTTTGGGTTTTCTCAGTTTGAACTGTTGTAAAAGAGCATCGGGGGAAAATTCTGCCCACAGATTTTCTAGTAAGGTGAAAACGGCTTTGCTTATCTTGGTTTGGTCGATTATTGGGAATATAACATTGAGTTTATGTTATGTGATGGTGCATGACTCTACACCTCTTGGCTTACGTTAGATAGAAGATTATGGCAAAATCAGATTTCCTGATGTATATGCTCCTCGAGCCCAACAACAACAGCAGCAATTGATTGAGGTACTCATAAAGTTTTTAACTTTATGTTTCTGATATTTTCTTTCAGTGTATTCGTCGAGAGTAAGCTAAATGTTGATATTAAAAGATGCTATTCATAATTTCTGCATTTTCTTACCCTTCCCCTGAATTTACTCGAACCAAAAAAAATAAAAAATAACAATAAAAGGAGATTAAGAACTGTTATTAACTTGACTTTGTAACTGTAGGAAGAAGCTCCACCAATGACAGAGGTCATTCCTTCACTAAGAGTTTCCCCAGGTCAGGCACATCCACTTGGAGCATCAGAGCTTGAGAATGGTGTTAATTTTGCCATTTTTTCTCAGCATGCAACTTCAGTCACGCTTTGCTTGCAACTTCCTCAGAGGTTGGGTCCAATATTGTTATTGAATTCCAAGGCTCCTATGTTTCATTCTTTTATTTTGGCTTTTGTAAACAGGACCTATTCGCTTGTCTGGCTTCAGATTTGTCTATTTATATCTAAAGATTCTCGTCAATTTTGTATCTTGATGCTTAGAGGTAGACTGATAGTTGTAGTCAGTTGCTGGAGAAAAGGATTCTAAGATTATTAAATTTTTTTATATATTTGATCCTAAAGCAATGCTGACCTTTTTCAGTATGATGATAATTTAAGTCTATGTAATCTCTGTTCTCAATTACTTGTATGCTGAGCCCTAAATCGCGATGCTGATATCTTGAGTGCAAATGATTAGGTTCCTTTCTTCTGCATTTGATCTGATTTAAGAACGGTTTCCATCATTTAACAAGATGACTGATATTATTGATCAAAAGTGAAATAAGATAGATAATGAAGGTTGACTTATATATTTTCATGCTGGATTATTGATGGTATGATCCTTTCATTTAGTGCTGATTCTTACTTGATTGGCATACTGTTTAAAAGGTCAAAAGTTCTTTTATCTACTTCCTTTTTTATTTTCATAATCTTTCATGTGATTAGTCGGGAAAAGCTTGACACCTTGCATGGAGAGATGATTGAATTGACGCTGGATCCTCAAGTGAATCGAACTGGAGATATATGGCACATTTGTGTTGAGGTAGGCTATGCTTCTGTTCCTGCTGCTTCTCTTTCTTATCATTAGTTGCAAGTGAATGTAATAGTTCATTATGCTTTCTTAAGCATGGTATTAGCATTAGGTTTGACTCTTCTTAGTAGTATTTGAGCTAAGGTGATCTTGTGTCGTAGGCTAACTGTCTAAGTTTTCCTCTATCCCCCTCCTTTTACTTTTAAAGTAGTGTGTAACTCTGTGCGCAGTATGGTTTATGGGATAGAGTTTACTAAAGCAGAAAGAAGATCCCAGGCAGTTACAGTGGAGAAGAAGAAAATATGGGTAGGGAGAGTGGGTTTGCACCATTTTCCAATTAGGTCATATGTGTAAATATCCTCCTTGCCCGATCTAACAGAAAATGACAGTTGACTTCAAAGTTGATGGACCATTTAGAGGGCTTCTCTATGTGCATTCTCATGAAGTCTGTCATATCAAAATCTCTGTTTTATTCACTCTTCTCCTTCTCCAGTTCCTTGTACCCTTTTTATTTTTTTTTGGTATAACATCTTATGTCTGGTGGGTGCAACTTCATGTATCAATTTGCATATGTAGGATTTGCCTCGCAGCAATGTCCTGTATGGCTACTACATGGATGGTCCTAAAGATTGGAGTCAAGGTCATCGATTTGATAGAAGCATTCTGCTGATTGATCCCTATGCTAAGCTTGTTGAAGGCCGGCGAGTTTTTGGAGATCTTAACAATAGAGGGTCACAGTTTTTAGGAACTTTTGACTTTGATACCTTGCCATTTGACTGGGGTGACGGTTACAAGCTTCCCAATATACCCGAGGTAAATTGTAAGTTGCTGCATAAATAGATTAAGCTAATGAGATTTGAAACACGAGTTAGAGCGACAAGTGAATAGCTGCATGTTTATCATGTATAACTGTGAATTTATCCATGTTAGCCACTGTTGAACATTCATTCATTATGAGCTTGTACATTAACCGAGTTTTTTGTGGGTATTTAAACTATGGAGCAATGTTTACTGTTGTTAACACATGTTAATTCACTGAAGGATTAATCTTTGTTAGAACTTTGTGTAGCCATTGACAGAGAAATTTTGTTGAGCTACCTTCTAACATGGACCATTGGACCTTACGTATATGCCATTGGATTTGCAGAAAGATCTTGTTATATATGAAATGAATGTCCGGGGTTTTACAGCCGATGAATCTAGTGGATTGGATCCAAGCATACGTGGCAGCTACCTTGGTGTGATTGAAAAGGTAATGTTGTTATGCTAAGAATTTTGTGTAACAGCCAGGAATTTTGTTGTCCTTTCTTCTGACCTGATTCTTGTTCCCCTTCTTCCCATGTGCTAGCTCTGGGCTTTCTTTCAGTTCTCCATCACTGTTTAATGTTGATCATGCAATCTGATCACCAACTAGTACTTCTGTCGGAACATATTCTGCTAATGTTATAACTCAAATTGTCCCTTAATTTGGTTCACATCTGGTTGTGTTAATCAAATTGGCGTGGTGATGGTAGTCTCTGTCGGAACTAGTGGCTCTTTTTGTTGTTGACTTTCATTTTGTCTCAGGGTTTGTAGTCTTAAATTATTTTCATGTTATGTTGTGTATTCTAACAAGCCTTTTCCTGTGAAGATACCTCATCTCTTAGAGCTTGGCATAAATGCTGTAGAATTGCTGCCTGCCTTTGAGTTTGATGAATTGGAGTTCCAAAGGCGCCGTAATCCTAGAGATCACATGGTGAGCTACTATCACCCTCCCCTTGTGGTTTTGCTGAGAAAAATTGTCATCAGGTGCACAATTGTATATCTGCTTTATCTTTTTACTTGTCAGAGAATGAATTTGGCTAATGTATAATATTCTCCTTGCTATTATCTCTCATGTAAAGTCAAGCCTTCAAATATTGGTTGAGCACCCAGTTTGGTGTCCTATATCCTTACATCACCTACTTCGATTTATGCTTCATGCATTCTGAAAATTTGACTATTAACAAGTCTTTTAACACCCTCAGCCTCCCATGTTCCCATGTAATGGAACTGCTAGAACATTTGAGCTTTGTAATAAGTTGAATGCTACTTCTGTTTTTGTTTTTGGTTAACTTAATTATTGTGATTTTATGTCTGTTTGGTTGCTCTTAGTAACAGAAGACTGATGTCTTATGATATCTGGGAATGACTGTAGTACTAGTTTATGTGTATAGTATTAAGCATATGTTATTTCTGTTAATGGACACGAATGCCAAGTTTCAATGGTACTTATTGACTTATATTTCTTTCAAGATCAACACGTGGGGTTATTCAACTATAAATTTCTTTGCACCTATGAGTCGCTATGCAAGTGCCGGTGGGGGACCTGTCAGTGCTTCTAGAGAGTTCAAAGAAATGGTTAAGGCACTACATGGTGCAGGAATAGAGGTATGGTCTCGTAATATCTTTAAATCTAGCAATGTGACGCTAAATTTCTTAGGTTTCTCTGTCTTGATTGCTTTTGTACTGAAGTCCTTGGTTCGCCATATACTCATCCTTTTACTTTGTACAGGTCATTTTGGATGTTGTTTATAACCATACAAATGAGGCTGATGATGAGAACCCATATACTACCTCTTTCCGTGGGATAGATAACAAGGTGATTGCATGGTGGCATCATAAAGTTTGAGAGGTTATTGCAATTATGACATGCCAATTTCATGGCATGCCTGATGCCAACTACATTTTCTAACTGCATGAGGAATGGCTAATTCTTCAAAATATTTACAGTGGAAACTTGACACCAGAGATATAAATACTGTACTAGGATTGTTGAATCATGGTTGAGATTTGGAAAATGACAAGACCCAGTTGTTTATCTACAGAAACACTATGCTGGTTGACAGGACATCCATTCAACAACAAATACTTAATATAGCAGATGCACAGCTACATGGAATCATGTAGCCTTTGCAGCGAACTTCTAGTTGTAGTTAATTATTAAGTTTATACAGTTTTTCTCATGAGGATTCGCTATTTAGGCTTTTGTCCCTTTACATGGTTGCCCATATTTTTCTTCTATTCTTACCTTTTTTTGCCTGATAAATTGCTTGCAGATTTATTACATGGTGGATTTGAACAATGGTGGTCAGCTGTTGAACTTTTCAGGCTGTGGTAATTCCTGTGTCTTTGTAATGATTTTGTGAAAGGTGGATGTAGGGCATCTATAATTTAGCATCTCTTTCTGTTTGTTCAGTAATTTATGATGGCGAGTTTAGTTTTTCCTATCCAACTTTTGCATGATATTTTTTGATGCGGAGACATAGGTGTCATTCCATATGACCCATAGGGAAGTTATGCATGACTTAAGTTTCAGAAGTTGGAATTCTGAGTAATTAATATTATTGTAATACTGATGTAAGTAACAAATTTGCTTATTATCTGCAGCTGAAATCAAGAATAACTTACTTTCACACAATCTCCCCTGTAGTTTAATCCTTCTTGTTTTTCAATTCGTTTGAATCCCATGTGAGTGTGAAATACATGAGATTAATCATCATACTGCTACCTACACATGAAATAGCAAGATGATTAACAATGACAAGCATATAATGGGGCATCATGACACAGAAGATTCCTGGACGCTTTGCAAAATCACTCTGATATTCTTTTCAGTGATGACATTATTAACTAATTGACAATTGGCAGATCCTTTTTCTTTTTTTAAAAGGGGTGGTGGGCTTGGAGGCTGGGGACTTGATGGTAAAGGATTCTCCTAAAGTATGACCACTGTAATTGAGTCATGGTATAAGGAGCCTTAGAATCATTTTCTGATGCTTGTTTGATTGGACAACTGGTAAGGTGATAAGAAGAATTTACTTTCTACTATATTATTCTGGCTATCAATTTGCTATAGAACCTTATTCTATCTAAAACCTGTAACTCTTTGTTTTTAAGCTTTGTACAAGCTCAAGGAATTAGAAATCATTGGGTATTCTCTCTTTTTCTGTTTGTACTTGGTTCCTGTTTATATTATAATGTTTTTCTTTGTGAACGTCTTATTGTGTGTAGAAATATAACAGATACATCATATGCTATTTATCTGTGGAATACAGGGAACACATTCAACTGCAATCATCCTGTGGTCATGGAGTTTATACTTGATAGCTTGAGGCACTGGTACTTTCTCATTCTTTTCTTCCTCCTGGAATTTTTTTTTTAATATTTTGTTTAATCCCTATTTCCAATGCCTCCCATTAGACATCAGGCTATCCGCCTAATGCAACACCAATATTGTTGTGGCCAGAAACTTTCAGATTGAAATGTAGTTGCATGACTCAGCAAAATGTATTCTGAAATTCTGTTCTTTGTTATAATAATTATAACTATTCAAGGGTCACAGAGTATCATATCGATGGATTTCGCTTTGATCTAGCCAGCGTTCTTTGTCGAGGAGCTGATGGTTCTCCACTTAATGCTCCCCCACTTGTTAGAGTAAGTCAGTGGTACATATCTGATTTTACTTAATGTTAGCCCATCCTGGTATCTCTGATTTTTTGGGAGGAAATCTTTGGTCCCAAAAGTTTGAAATGGCAAATGTGCTTTGAGAATTGTTGTATGAGCTGAGTAGCTAACTACAAGATGGCACTTCTTTCTCAATGTGTATACATGCTCGTATAAGAAATACTTCAAGATAAAATCAATATAGTTCCTGAATGAATCTCTGCTGTGTGGTAATAGTTTGTGTCTTTTTCATGACACATCCATTTCTTGTGCTTCTGAAGGTAATGTGAAAAAAAAAATAAAAAGAGGGGATTCTGTACCTATCCACACACTTCATTATAATCCTTCTGTGCAGGCAATTGCTAAAGATAGTATCCTATCACGGTGTAAGATTATTGCAGAACCTTGGGATTGTGGAGGTCTTTATCTTGTTGGAAGTTTTCCAAATTGGGATAGGTAATTGTACATAACCTCATCAACATTTAGTGGATTGCTGCAATTGCTGAACTTGTGACCCTGTCATAATCACTATATGAGACAGCTTTTAACCACTCCTGGTATTAACTGTACAAAATAGTCTCAGAAGATTCAAATGATGATTGTTGTATGAAAATTTCGAAATTATAAGGGTAATTGCTCCATATAGAGAACACTATTCTTTTTATTGGACTGAAATGTTGAAATTTTAGTGAAATCTATTATGCATTCTATAGGAATTAATCATCAATAGCCTGAACATTGATGAACTGGACTTCAGTTGTAAGAACCTGACTGCAGAATATCATCTATAAAACATTCATTTCATATTTAACATAGCTTGAATTTTCTTAATCTTGTGCCTGTATCTGTTCACATGGAGACTTCATTTGCAACCATATGCTTCTCGCTGGCTTGACTGTACTGGCAAAGCTAGTCTATTTTCTTGTATTGTATCCTTTATAAATTTCTGATTCTCATAGATCCTTGCTTATCTGTCTTTGTTTGAACTGGATCTGTGATAAATTTATCTTACTAATTTGTCTTCATAGGTGGGCCGAGTGGAATGGTGTATACCGTGACGATGTTAGAAAGTTTATAAAGGTAATTTAGTGCTAAAATCTTAAATATTTGTCAGTAAACTTTTTGATGTCAAGCAATTTACTCAATATTGGTGGAACATGTTTCCATAATAAAGTACAGGAAATAATTGAAAGGGGATGAACTTCTGGTAAGATTATTGAAAAACTTCATGTATTCAACATTTTTGATTAGGTATAATATGAGAAACTTTTTGTTTTGTAATTAGCATAATTCTTCTCATAGACATGCCCATATAAGTGTTCATAGTCTATAAACAATTTTATGTTTGTATTCTTCAGATTATGAAGGCCAAATACACCAACTTCCATATTATATTTTTAAGTTCGAAATTATGCTTATAAGTAACATCATAGACATAATTAAGCTCCCAGATGCAAGCAGTGTACGATATGCTGATCCAATGTTCCAAAAACCTAATATTCTTGTGTCCTGTTTCCTAACTTTATCATCTTCACTTTACCAGGAGAGGACATCCATCTACTTTCATGCTTTTCCTTGTATAAAATGTTATGCACATGCATGCTTTTTAGTGGAGTAACAATAACAGATGAGGACTGAAAATGACTTGGAGGGTGAAAGTCCTTTTGCACGTTAGTTCTCCATTAGTTTCAAGAATTTCCATGACATGCTTGTGGGTGTTTCCCTGGTATATTCTTGATTTGAAATAATGGTACTTTTGCTTCATTTGTTATGACAGAGTCATTATTTGTCATGGAATTAAGTAGAGGTGAGGCAGGATGCTCCTATCTTTTTCCAGAATAGATGGTGGTTTCTTGTAATGTTTTGCCCTTTTTGATTTTGGCCGTTGAACTAGCTTGAACACTATCTGCTATATTACAAAGTTTATGTTTGAAATCTTCTGGGAGTACAACCAAATAGGTGTATCAAGGTCCAAAGTTTACATATGCAACTAAGAGTTTATTGGTTTGCTTAAAGTTTTATTCCTTAATTGTTTATGTTTGGCCAGAACAATGGTCCATGTGTGGAAGAAAAGAATTTCTATGGACTTGATACATTGCTTCTTTGTTGAATTTGATACAAGATTCTGCTTGGTGTGTTTATTTGTAATCGTATGCTCTTGCTCTTTTGCTGAGGCTTTTTATTTTCAAGGTCTAGATTTCTCCATATTTATGATTAATTGTTCTGCATATTTTCTTTTAGTACGGCATCTGTATCTTTGCTTCTAATCTTGCATTCTCCAATTGGAGCCACCAAATACATATGGCAAAAGAATAATTGATACTTGAAATATTTTGATATTCTGTTATTTATATTCTTAAACAATCATAATCTAGGGTGATGCTGGAATGAAAGGGAGTTTTGCAACTAGAATGGCAGGTTCTGCTGATCTTTACAGAGTGAGTGCTTTAACTTTGCAAACATAAGTCCAGTATAGCAACACACATTTATCTGATGTCTATGAGCACCTGTGCAGAATATAGTAAATGTCTTGCTTCTGCTTTGTGCAGAATATAGTAAATGTCTTACTTGCTTCTGCTTCCTGCTAGGTCAACAAGCGCAAGCCTTGTCACAGTATCAATTTTGTTATTGCACATGATGGGTTTACGCTATATGATCTTGTTTCATATAACACTAAGGTATTGGTGAAGAAAGTTGAGGACTATCTCTCTTACTTGTTCTGAACTTAAAATTCAAAGCTAATTCCTTCTGAAATTGCAGCATAATGATGCAAATGGAGAAGGTGGCAATGATGGAAGCAATGACAACTTCAGCTGGAATTGCGGAGCTGAAGGTAAAGTTCATATTTGTTTTTTGTACTCCTGTTTATGCTTATATTGGCCAGCATACAATTGCTGTTTATGCTTATGCCCGCATTACCAATATCTACAATTGAGGTTTGCTTTGTGAGATGCTTTGTGAGATGCAGCACGATTAATATCAGGAGGTCATTTGACGCTGGCCATTTTCATTTTAAACCAAAAAAGTTTTGCTGCAAATGCTGCTACTTGAATAGAACGCACATGCACACACAAGTATGTACTGTTTTATGTATGGTCTGCATTTCTATGGAATGTTGTGGCATGAAAACATTTGTGTACGTAGTTAATTGAGCTCCATCTTTGTCATCTATTTTCCTGCGCTGGAATCTACTTTAGGTTTACTTGGAAATCTCTTGATAAGCAAGCTAGTAAAGAGAAAATAAAATGTTTT